>NW_027184072.1:337500-675000 GCF_041296385.1 Aphelocoma coerulescens
TAAGCCTTGCCACTTGGGGCATCTCCGGAAAATCCACCTGGCATCTTTGGAAGGGCCATGCAGCCCAAGGCCTCCCTCCTCTAGCAAGTTACTTTGTAACTTGGCTGTTGGCTTTAGCACAGATCAAGCAACCTTCAACAGCTCCTTTTGCCAGTCTAAAAAGACCCCCAGCAACATACATCATGAGATAGGCTTCTGCCAATCCTCAGGAAGTGCAAGAACTCTCTTAATGGAGTTGCTTTAATATTGGTAGGGCCAAAGGTTCTGGTATCTCTTGTTTGCCATCCCTTGGAAACCAATTCTTGCCTTTTTTCTCTGCCACACGACTTTTAACTGTATGTCAAACTGCTGTGGTAGAAAAGACAGCTTCCTGGGCAGTGATGGAGTCACGGGGAGCAAAGGGGGCATCTTGGAGAGTTCTGGCAGAAGTGTGGCTTTCTGAGTTTCTTCATCCACCAAAAAGGAGACAGAGGAGTCCTGTAACATTCTTCAACTCCAGGGAGAGGCCATGGGGCTTTTGCCATGGAGTCTCTCAAATGATTGCGGGATGCAGCCCCCTTCTGATGCTAAGTTCCTGGCAAGAGCACCCTCTGAGGTACTCGGGAATTACAGACTTCCGGAACTGCCTACTCTACGCCCCCCTCTAATATGCACTCCCCTTTTGGAATGGAAAAGGAAGAAAACCAAACTATTCCTAATGCTGGGAAGTCTTTGCTGCCTTGCTCTAGGTTCAGGAATTTAGCAGGGCCTTGGCTGAGCAACAGTCTCTGTTGATTAGTAACAGTTTCTAGAACGAATACTTTCTTCTGTTACTTCCCCCCCTGTAAATTCCTAGCCTTGTCTAAGGAGAGATTCACACGGTCTCTTTGTAAAGACACATCTATCTTACTCCTTTCACTCCCACACCTTCCTTGCGGTGGAACGGCTCTCCCCGGCACAGCACCTGGCACAAAACCCCCGTATACGCACACACACACCTGCACTTACCCTGCACTCCACTGCACACACACACACACACACCTCCCGCATACTAACACCCCCTCCACATCCCCACCATGCTACTTGCAGTGGCCCCGCCCCTGCCATCCCCACCGGCTGGCAGCACCCACTCCTCGCATGCTTCCCCATGCCTTGCATTTCCTTGCTGCCCCCTCTGTAGCCTTCCCTCAACCTGCCTTTTCTCCCCTGCCTTGCACTGACTTGCTCACCCATCCCCCACCTGACTTCCTTTCACATTCATCTAGGTCTGGCCTCACCTTTCCTTTTCCTTCTAGGACCCTCATTGCCTTGCCTCGCCTCGCAAAGCCACCACTTGCCTTGCCTTGCCCTTGAACCCCTCCCTTGCCTTGCATGACCTTGCTCACCCCTCCCCCACCTGGAATTCAACACCCCTTTTCAATGACATTTCTGGGCCTTGCCCTGCCCTTTCTGCTCCTCCGAGGAATCTCAAAGCTCTCAAGCATCTCCGGTGTTTCAGGATCCCATGAGAGGAAGACCAGGGGAGGACGCATGTTGCCACACTCATCTCTGTGGGCAGCCTTTGTCTGGGAGCAATCCTTGCATGTCTTGAACCTTGGAGGGGCAATTCACATTTTGCCCTTGAGCTCGGGGACCAGAAAGAGAGTTCTTTTGCATACAAGGGAAAGCAGGTAGCTCAAGTCTTTTAGGTACAGAGGAGAGATGACCCACGCGGGATCAAGGCCACACAGAGCACTTGGTCCTGGCCACTTTTGTGTACCAGCAGTCCTTGAATGTACTTCTCACCTGCCTTGCCTGGCCTTGCCTTGGCAACACAACACTTGCCTTGCCTTGCCCTGCTAGCCCTCTGGAGCCTTGCATTCCTTTGCACGGCCATGCCCAGCACATGACCTGCCTACTGTTTTCCTCCAGGGCCTTGGCTTGCTGAGCCCTTCCTGTTTCTGCCTGGCCTTCCCATCAGTGGCCCTTCCTTCCTACAGCCAGCCTTGCCTCTAACTTCTGGACCTTCTCTTGTCTACCACTCCATTTGCTTTCCCCTCACTGCTCTGGCCTTGCCTACCTCTCCCTTGACTTGCCCACAATTGCCTGCACTCAGTTTGCAGCGCCTTGCCTGCATGGAAGGCAAGGGAAAGAGTGGTAGGCCGGGCAAAGCAAAGCCAGCAAGTTGTAGGCAGTGCGAGGCAAGGCAGACGTAGGCAAAGGAAGCAGAGCAAGGGTACCTTAAGAAGAACTAGACAAGGCAAGGCCAAGAGACTCGGAGTGCCTTTCCTTGGGAAGGCAAGGACATAGTGCCAGTGTTGCTGGAGCAGATGTTAAGGTACTGTGGGGAGGAATAGTCCAGCAAGACATTTCTCTTCTGGCCCCTGTGCGTGTGGGGGCAATTGTTGGACATATTCAATACTGGAGGCGGATCAGTCGCTGGATGTGTTGTATTTTGGAGGAGGGGATGCCGTTTCTTTGGAGATGGGCTTGTAGTTGCTCTCTTTGGCAAGGAAGGCAGGTTTGGATGTGCACATCAGGTACTCCTAGGGATTTTAAAGGCTTTTCCCAACAGGCAGAGCTCTCTCTGGGTTCGAGCTGTTGAGCTGTCAGTGGGAATGCAAAGGCCAAGCTCTTAAGCTATTTGTCCTGGTGCCTTCAGTGTGTGAGCAGTCCCTGGTGCCGTTGCCTTTGGATCCTGACTCTGGGAGAGGGAAGGCTTAGGATGGTACCTAGAGCTGAGAAGGAGAGTGCTGAGAACAGCGTGTGTGCTGCTAGTTTGAGGGGTGCAGGTGAAGTTGTAGGCAGCAAGATCTTCCTCAGCTGGCACTGTTTTGAGCCCTGTTTTTGCCAGATGGTTTCAAGTTGGTGGGCGGAATCTGCGAGAGGGAAAAGATTTGTATGGGCCAAAGAGGTGTGGTGTAAAGAAGAGTGTGCTCTTGGAAGGGGAAGATGAGGGCAACCTTTTTGTCCTGACACCGTTGATTTGAGTGCAGGGCCGTTTGCAAGTTGCCTCTGTCTGCCCTTGGGGTGGTTTCGAGCTGGGCCAGGTGCTTGGCCTTCTTTTGCAAGTCTGCAGCGCCGTCGTGTGGTTGTTTCCATGAGCGCTGACAGTGCCCGGCAAAAAGCGCTTGGCTGGCGCGGCCCCAGTCGTGTGGAAGCAGTTGGTGGAAGAGCTCCGCTGTGCATCCTGCCTCTTGGAGACATAAAAGGATGTAACCCTGCGCGTAGCGGGGAAGCAAGACGAATCTTTTCATTGTTGGCTGAGCAGTTTCTAAGCGGCAAAAGTAAAGGCAGTTTCAGCACGGCCTCTTTCTTTCAGAACCTTTTCTGTGCCATCATGAACATGCTCAACATGCCACTCGCACCCGCTGAACTGCATCAAAGGCCCTGGAGATAGGCGCTTTCCTTCAAGCTCTCTGTAGCATCGTACCCTCCACCTCTGGCGGTCCCAAAGCCCTTCCAAACATCCAGCAGCTGCACGCAGAGAACAAGTGCTAAAACAAGGCGTTGGCCTTCCTAGTCCTTTTAAAGTCTGTGAACTAGGCGAAACATTCCAGTGAGCAGCACTTTCCTTCGCAACTATATCTAGAGCATCATCACATTCTCTCCAAGTGGGTAAGTCCACCCTTGCAGCGCAGCGTTTGCAGCCACAGTTCGGACTGAGAGATAGGCCAGGTGAGAAAGCATTTCTTGACTATCCCTCTTCTCTGGAAGACTTGATACTCGCAGCGCAACCACGTCCACACACCTTCAGTGTGGCCAGGTTCAAGCAGCTAGAGCTCCCAGAGATGGGAGAGTCAGGAGAGAAGACGTTCCAAAAGTACCGTGTACTTACAGCAGCATTAAAACTGTGCACAGCAGTCTGCAGCACTGTAGACTGCGGCTTCTCCGACAGACGAGCCATCCCATTGTTGCCTCTCGCAGCCTGCTTGCTAGCTGCTCTCCTGAAGAAAAGAACTAGAAGAAAAAGCCAATGCTGGGCTGCACCTTCCCCTTGCCTTACGTAAAGCCACCTAAACTCCCCGCTGCACTCTCTACTTCCCCTCTCCTTGGAAGCGACCACTGTGTTTGCTGCATCTCGAAGCCTAAAGTTAAGCGCCAAAGTTTCCAAGGATGGTTGGAAGAAGGATAAGTAGTAGCACAAGGAAGTAGTTGTCGTTGAACTTCCTCCTTCTCAATGCTAACGTGAATTGGGCAGGTAGGCGAGTGCTAGCCACGCTCCTTTCTCAGTTTGTACGCTGCGGACACGAGTCCGGTGCTCTGCGCCTTCGTTCGGCCTCTTTAGTACCCATGTCGCTCTTTCATTCAGCCGGAGTCGAAGCGTCGTCTACTTCTCGCCCAGAGAGCACGGTGCCGGCAGCGAAATGCCCCAGCCGACTGCTTCTGCCGACACACGCCTGGTCTATGCACTTTCCCTCGCAGCGACATACAGCAGCACTTTCGGTCTTTCTTGTCGTCCAAATGGAAAGGGAAAGATTCTCTGCTATGTCCCGCCCAGAGAACAGTTTTAGGTCAACCAGCACGCCCAGAGCTTGCCCTCGACGCGTGGAAACTTGTGTTTGCACCACATTCAAGTGGTTGCCGTCTTTCCTTTACAGCCTGCAGAGCACCGTCAGACCGCCGTGCTCTCTGCACCTGCCTTCTCAGTTCTAAGTACCACCGCGCCCCTTACAGCCTTGCAGGAAGCAAAGACACCGATAGTCATCTCGCAGAGAAGAACGTGGAAGGACGAAAAGATGATCTTCCTTTCTCCTGCTTCTTGCCTGAATTGTGGTGCTGTATTGAAAGTCTTGGCTAGCGAAAAGCTCATCCAGCAAGTGCCTCATTCCTGACGCATCTCGCTGAGCGAGAGTTTCACGAAGAGTTTAGACTCTGGAAACAGCAAGAAAATGATTGTACGTCGAGCTGAGGAAAATCCGTGCACAGCACACTGCGGATGCGTGCAGTGTTCGCGCTGCAGAGCGCCAAAACGCAAAGCCATCGCTGGGCTTCAGTTTCGTCCAGACCGCAGAAGGCAAAGAACGAAGCAACTGGGCACCGCGTTAACGTACTCAGTGGACCGAATTTCAAATGTCCAGCCAAAAGCTGCTTCATAAGCAGATTCAGCCGAGAATGCTCTGGCTGCTTCACAAAGTAAGGCGCAGCCGTTTCCATTCATCACACTACCTGGCCAGAAGCAGTATCCTACACCTTCAATGCTGCAGCGTCCATGCAGCTGGAGCACACGCAGTAGGACGCGTCGAGATAGAAGGCGGTCTTCAAGTACCCCCCTCCTCCAAGCAGCCTTGAAACTGAGCACAACACACTGCGGCTCGGGAGCTTCCTTCTCAGATAGACGCGCCGTCACGTTATTCACTCTCGCAGCTCCGTTGCCCACTTGCAGCAGCTGCTACCAAAGCAAAATGCTCCAGAAGTAAAAAGCACTGCCGAGCTGCACTTTCCCTTGCCTCACGTAAAGCACCATAAACTGTCCGCTGTGCTCTGTATTTCCATTCTCCGCCGCATCTACCACTGTTATCTCTGCATCTCGAAGCATAAAGCTCGGCACAATTCCTCCCAGGGAAAGCTGGAAGAGAAATAGGTAGCAGCACAAGTAGCTGCAAGTGGAACTTTCTGTTTTAAAACGCTAACGTGAATCCGGAAACAAGCGAGTGACAGCCAGGCTTCCTCTTGCAGCCTGTGCGATGCACACACCAGCTCGGCCCTCTGCCCTCATTCTTTAATGCTCTTCGTACCATGTCGCGCTTTCATTCTGCCAGAGTCGAAGCGTCGTCTACTTCTCGCCCAGAGAGCACGGTGCCAGCGGAGAAAGGCTCCAGAAAAACGCTCCAGGCTGCTGATTCTTCCCAAACACACCAGGGCTATGCACTTTCCTTCGCAGCGCTAAGTAGCATCACATTCTGTTTGCGTTGGAGCCGGAATGTAAAGGGAAAGATTCTCGGTTACTTCTCACTCAGCGCCCAGTTTTAGGTCACCAAGCTTACCCGGAGCTTACCCGCGACGCGTGGAAATTGGTATTTGCACTACATTCAAGTGGTAGCTTTCTTTCCTTTAAGCCTGCAGAGCGCCGTCAGATCGCGGTGCTCTCTGCACCTGCCTTCTCCCTTCCAAGTACCACCGCGCACCTTACAGCCTTGCAGGAAGCAAAGACGTGGAGAGATGTCTCGCAGAGAAGATCGTGCAAAGACGAAAAGATGTTCTTCTTTGCTTTTCCTCGTCGCCCAGATTGTGGTGCTCTACTGAAAGCGTGGGCTAACGAATGGCTAATCTAGCATGTGCTTCCCTTCTAATGCATTTCGCTGAGCGAGAGCTGAGGAAAATCCTTGCACTGTACACTATGGATGCGTGCAGTAGACACGCAGAAGAGCGGCACAGCTCATAACCATCGCACACTCCAGCCCAGAGCTCTGGGGCTGCGTTCTTCTCAATTTCCGGCGCTGGACAGAACTGAGACATTGAGCTTTGGCTCTCTTTAGTGTGTGTACTGCACGCATCCAGAGCGCGCTGTGCACAGATTCTCCTCAGCGCTACGTGCAAGCACAGACTTTCTGCTTCGCAGAGCCCAACTGTCCGCCGAAGCTCTCGCTCAGAGAAATGTGTCAGGAGAGAAGCACTTGCTGGATTAGCCTTACACTGGCCAACAGTTCCAAAGAAGCACCATAGTCTTCTTGCGAGAAAGGATAATAAAACACATGTATTGTCCCAGCAAAGTTCTCTGTGCGAGCCGAAGCCGAGAATCTTTCCCTTAAGATTAAGACCACAACGCAGACAGCATTTTGTGCTACTTAAGGCTGAGAGGGATAGCCCAGGCGTGTTTCGGCAGAGGCAGAAGCCCGGAGCGTTTCTCTGCCGGCACCGTGCTCTCAGGCGAGAAGTAGACGACGCTTCGACTCCGGCAGAATGAAAAGCGCGACATGGTACGAAGAGCATACGAATGAGGGCGCAGAGCACCGAGCTGGTGTGCGCATCGCACAGGCTGCAAGAAGAAGCGTGGCTGCCGCTCGCTTCTTTGCGGATTCACGTTAGCAGTTGAAAACAAAAGTTCCACTTGCAGCTACTTGTGCTGCTACCTATTTCTCTTCCAGCTTTCCCTGGGAAGAATTGTGCCGAGCTTTATGCTTCGAGATGCAGAGATGACAGTGGTAGATGCGGCGGAGAAGGGAAATACAGAGTACAGCGGACAGTTTATGGTGCTTCACGTGCGGCAAGGCGAAAGTACAGCCCGGCAGTGCTTTTTACTTCTGGAGCATTTTGCTTTGGTAGCAGCTGCTGCAAGTGGGCAACGGAGCTGCGAGAGTGAATAACGTGACGGCACGTCTATCTGAGAAGGAAGCTCCCGAGCCGCAGTGTGTTGTGCTCAGTTTCAAGGCTGCTTGGAGAAGGGGGTACTTGAAGACCGCCTTCTATCTCGACGCGTCCTACTGCGTGTGCTCCAGCTGCATGGACTCTGCAGCATTGAAGGTGTAGGATACTGCTTCTGGCCAGGTAGTGTGATGAATGGAAACGGCTGCGCCTTACTTTGTGAAGCAGCCAGAGCATTCTCAGCTGAATCTGCTTATGAAGCAGCTTTTGGCTGGACATTTGAAATTCGGTCCACTGAGTACGTTAACGCGGTGCCCAGCTGCTTCGTTCTTCGCCTTCTGCCGTCTGGACAGAACTGAAGCCCAGCGATGGCTTTGAGTTTTGCCGCTCTTCAGCAAGTGTACTGCACGCATCCGCAGTGTGCTGTGCAAGGATTTTCCTCAGCTCTCCCTCAGCGAAATGCATCAGGTGAGAAACACTTGCTGGATTAGCCTTTCGCTGGCCATGGCTTTCAGTACAGCACCACAATCTGGGCGACGAGGAGGAGCAAAGAAGAACATCTTTTCGTCTTTGCACGTTCTTCTCTGCGAGACGACTATCCGCGTCATTGCTTCCTGCAAGGCTATATTCTGCGCAGTGGTACTTGAAAGGGAGAAGGCAGGTGCAGAGAGCACCGCGATCTGACGGCGCTCTGCAGGCTGTAAAGGAAAGAGGGCTGCCACTGGAATGTGTGCAAACACAAGTTTCCACGAGTCGCGGGCAAGCTCTGGGCGTGCTTGTTGACCTAAAACTGTTCTCTGTGCCCGACATTGCTGAGAATCTTTCCCTTTACATTTGGACGACAAGAAAAGACCGAAAGTGCTGCTGTATGTCGCTGCGAGAAAAGTGCATAGCCCTGGTGTGTTTCGGAAGGGCAGTCGGCTGGGGCATTTCTCTTCCGGCACCGTGCTCTCCGGGCGAGAAGTAGACGACGCTTCGACTCCGGCAGAATGAAAAGCGCGACATGGTACGAAGAGCATACGAATGAGGGCGCAGAGCACCGAGCTGGTGTGCGCATCGCACAGGCTGCAAGAAGAAGCGTGGCTGCCGCTCGCTTCTTTTCGGATTCACGTTAGCAGTTGAAAACAAAAGTTCCACTTGCAGCTACTTGTGCTGCTACCTATTTCTCTTCCAGCTTTCCCTGGGAAGAATTGTGCCGAGCTTTATGCTTCGAGATGCAGAGATGACAGTGGTAGATGCAGCGGAGAAGGGAAATAAAGAGTGCAGCGGACAGTTTACAGTGCTTTACGTGAGGCAAAGGAAAAGGTTTGCTCAGCAGTGCTTTTTACTTCTGGAGCATTTTGCTTTGGTAGCAGCTGCTGCAAGTGGGCAACGGAGCTGCGAGAGTGAATAACGTGACGGCACGTCTATCTGAGAAGGAAGCTCCCGAGCCGCAGTGTGTTGTGCTCAGTTTCAAGGCTGCTTGGAGGAGGGGGGTACTTGAAGAACGCCGTCTATCTGGACGCGTCCTACTGCGTGTGCTCCAGCTGCATGGACGCTGCAGCATTGAAGGTGTAGGATACTGCTTCTGGCCAGGTAGTGTGATGAATGGAAACGGCTGCGCCTTACTTTGTGAAGCAGCCAGAGCATTCTCAGCTGAATCTGCTTATGAAGCAGCTTTTGGCTGGACATTTGAAATTCGGTCCACTGAGTACGTTAACGCGGTGCCCAGCTGCTTCGTTCTTCGCCTTCTGCCGTCTGGACAGAACTGAAGCCCAGCGATTGCTTTTAGCTGTGGCTCTCTTCAGCATGTGTACTGCACGCATCCGCAGTGTGCTGTGCAAGGATTTTCCTCAGCTCTCCCTCAGCGAAATGCATCAGGTGAGAAACACTTGCTGGATTAGCCTTTCGCTGGCCAAGGCTTTTAATACAGCACCACAATATGGGCGACGAGGAGAAAGGAAGAACATCTTTTCGTCCTGGCACGTTCTTCTGAGCGACATGACTATCCGCGTGTTTGCTTCCTGCAAAGCTGTATTGTGCGCGGCGGTATTGGAACTGAGAAGGCAGGTGCAGAGAGCACCGGGATCTGACGGCGCTCTGCAGCCTGTCAAGGAAAGACGGCTACCACTTGAATGTGGTGCAAACACAAGTTTCCACGCGTCGAGGGCAAGCTCTGGGCGTGCTGGTTGACCTAAAACTGTTCTCTGGGCGGGACATAGCAGAGAATCTTTCCCTTTCCATTTGGACGACAAGAAAGACCGAAAGTGCTGCTGTATGTCGCTGCGAGGGAAAGTGCATAGACCAGGCGTGTGTCGGCAGAAGCAGTCGGCTGGGGCATTTCTCTTCCGGCACCGTGCTCTCTGGGCGAGAAGTAGACGACGCTTCGACTCCGGCTGAATGAAAGAGCGACATGGGTACTAAAGAGGCCGAACGAAGGCGCAGAGCACCGGACTCGTGTCCGCAGCGTACAAACTGAGAAAGGAGCGTGGCTAGCACTCGCCTGCCTGCCCAATTCACGTTAGCACTGAGAAGGAGGAAGTTCAACAACTACTTACTTGTGCTACTACTTATCCCTCTTCCAACCATCCCCAAAACCACTGGCGCTTAACTTTAGGCTTCGAGATGCAGCAAACACAGTGGTTGCTTCCAAGGAGAGGGGAAGTAGAGAGTGCAGCGGGGAGTTTAGGTGGCTTTACGTAAGGCAAGGGGAAGGTGCAGCCCAGCATTGGCTTTTTCTTCTAGTTCTTTTCTTCAGGAGAGCAGCTAGCAAGCAGGCTGCGAGAGGCAACAATGGGATGGCTCGTCTGTCGGAGAAGCCGCAGTCTACAGTGCTGCAGACTGCTGTGCAGTTTTAATGCTGCTGTAAGTACACGGTACTTTTGGAACGCCGTCTCTCCTGACTCTCCCATCTCTGGGAGCTCTAGCTGCTTGAACCTGGCCACACTGAAGGTGTGTGGACGTGGTCGCGCTGCGAGTATCAAGTCTTCCAGAGAAGAGGGATAGTCAAGAAATGCTTTCTCACCTGGCCTATCTCTCAGTCCGAACTGTGGCTGCAAACGCTGCGCTGCAAGGGTGGACTTACCCACTTGGAGAGAATGTGATGATGCTCTAGATATAGTTGCGAAGGAAAGTGCTGCTCACTGGAATGTTTCGCCTAGTTCACAGACTTTAAAAGGACTAGGAAGGCCAACGCCTTGTTTTAGCACTTGTTCTCTGCGTGCAGCTGCTGGATGTTTGGAAGGGCTTTGGGATCCGCCAGAGGTGGAGGGTACGATGCTACAGAGAGCTTGAAGGAAAGCGCCTATCTCCAGGGCCTTTGATGCAGTTCAGCGGGTGCGAGTGGCATGTTGAGCATGTTCATGATGGCACAGAAAAGGTTCTGAAAGAAAGAGGCCGTGCTGAAACTGCCTTTACTTTTGCCGCTTAGAAACTGCTCAGCCAACAATGAAAAGATTCGTCTTGCTTCCCCGCTACGCGCAGGGTTACATCCTTTTATGTCTCCAAGAGGCAGGATGCACAGCAGAGCTCTTCCACCAACTGCTTCCACACGACTGGGGCCGCGCCAGCCAAGCGCTTTTTGCCGGGCACTGTCAGCGCTCATGGAAACAACCACACGACGGCGCTGCAGACTTGCAAAAGAAGGCCAAGCACCTGGCCCAGCTCGAAACCACCCCAAGGGCAGACAGAGGCAACTTGCAAACGGCCCTGCACTCAAATCAACGGTGTCAGGACAAAAAGGTTGCCCTCATCTTCCCCTTCCAAGAGCACACTCTTCTTTACACCACACCGCTTTGGCCCAAACAAATCTTTTCCCTCTCGCAGATTCCGCCCACCAACTTGAAACCATCTGGCAAAAACAGGGCTCAAAACAGTGCCAGCTGAGGAAGATCTTGCTGCCTACAACTTCACCTGCACCCCTCAAACTAGCAGCACACACGCTGTTCTCAGCACTCTCCTTCTCAGCTCTAGGTACCATCCTAAGCCTTCCCTCTCCCAGAGTCAGGATCCAAAGGCAACGGCACCAGGGACTGCTCACACACTGAAGGCACCAGGACAAATAGCTTAAGAGCTTGGCCTTTGCATTCCCACTGACAGCTCAACAGCTCGAACCCAGAGAGAGCTCTGCCTGTTGGGAAAAGCCTTTAAAATCCCTAGGAGTACCTGATGTGCACATCCAAACCTGCCTTCCTTGCCAAAGAGAGCAACTACAAGCCCATCTCCAAAGAAACGGCATCCCCTCCTCCAAAATACAACACATCCAGCGACTGATCCGCCTCCAGTATTGAATATGTCCAACAATTGCCCCTACACGCACAGGGGCCAGAAGAGAAATGTCTTGCTGGACTATTCCTCCCCACAGTACCTTAACATCTGCTCCAGCAACACTGGCACTATGTCCTTGCCTTCCCAAGGAAAGGCACTCCGAGTCTCTTGGCCTTGCCTTGTCTAGTTCTTCTTAAGGTACCCTTGCTCTGCTTCCTTTGCCTGCGTCTGCCTTGCCTCGCACTGCCTACAACTTGCTGGCTTTGCTTTGCCCGGCCTACCACTCTTTCCCTTGCCTTCCATGCAGGCAAGGCGCTGCAAACCGAGTGCAGGCAATTGTGGGCAAGTCAAGGGAGAGGTAGGCAAGGCCAGAGCAGTGAGGGGAAAGCAAATGGAGTGGTAGGCAAGAGAAGGCCCAGAAGTTAGAGGCAAGGCTGGCTGTAGGAAGGAAGGGCCACTGATGGGAAGGCCAGGCAGAAACAGGAAGGGCTCAGCAAGCCAAGGCCCTGGAGGAAAACAGTAGGCAGGTCATGTGCTGGGCATGGCCGTGCAAAGGAATGCAAGGCTCCAGAGGGCTAGCAGGGCAAGGCAAGGCAAGTGTTGTGTTGCCAAGGCAAGGCCAGGCAAGGCAGGTGAGAAGTACATTCAAGGACTGCTGGTGCACAAAAGTGGCCAGGACCAAGTGCTCTGTGTGGCCTTGATCCCGCGTGGGTCATCTCTCCTCTGTACCTAAAAGACTTGAGCTACCTGCTTTCCCTTGTATGCAAAAGAACTCTCTTTCTGGTCCCCGAGCTCAAGGGCAAAATGTGAATTGCCCCTCCAAGGTTCAAGACATGCAAGGATTGCTCCCAGACAAAGGCTGCCCACAGAGATGAGTGTGGCAACATGCGTCCTCCCCTGGTCTTCCTCTCATGGGATCCTGAAACACCGGAGATGCTTGAGAGCTTTGAGATTCCTCGGAGGAGCAGAAAGGGCAGGGCAAGGCCCAGAAATGTCATTGAAAAGGGGTGTTGAATTCCAGGTGGGGGAGGGGTGAGCAAGGTCATGCAAGGCAAGGGAGGGGTTCAAGGGCAAGGCAAGGCAAGTGGTGGCTTTGCGAGGCGAGGCAAGGCAATGAGGGTCCTAGAAGGAAAAGGAAAGATGAGGCCAGACCTAGACGAATGTGAAAGGAAGTCAGGTGGGGGATGGGTGAGCAAGTCAGTGCAAGGCAGGGGAGAAAAGGCAGGTTGAGGGAAGGCTACAGAGGGGGCAGCAAGGAAATGCAAGGCATGGGGAAGCATGCGAGGAGTGGGTGCTGCCAGCCGGTGGGGATGGCAGGGGCGGGGCCACTGCAAGTAGCATGGTGGGGATGTGGAGGGGGTGTTAGTGTGCGGGAGGTGTGTGTGTGTGTGTGTGTGTGCAGTAGAGTGCAGGGTAAGTGCAGGTGTGTGTGTGCGTATACGGGGGTTTTGTGCCAGGTGCTGTGCCGGGGAGAGCCGTTCCACCGCAAGGAAGGTGTGGGAGTGAAAGGAGTAAGATAGATGTGTCTTTACAAAGAGACCGTGTGAATCTCTCCTTAGACAAGGCTAGGAATTTACAGGGGGGGAAGTAACAGAAGAAAGTATTCGTTCTAGAAACTGTTACTAATCAACAGAGACTGTTGCTCAGCCAAGGCCCTGCTAAATTCCTGAACCTAGAGCAAGGCAGCAAAGACTTCCCAGCATTAGGAATAGTTTGGTTTTCTTCCTTTTCCATTCCAAAAGGGGAGTGCATATTAGAGGGGGGCGTAGAGTAGGCAGTTCCGGAAGTCTGTAATTCCCGAGTACCTCAGAGGGTGCTGTTGCCAGGAACTTAACATCAGAAGGGAGCTGCTTCCCGCAATCATTTGAGAGACTCCATGGCAAAAGCCCCATGGCCTCTCCCTGGAGTTGAAGAATGTTACAGGACTCCTCTGTCTCCTTTTTGGTGGATGAAGAAACTCAGAAAGCCACACTTCTGCCAGAACTCTCCAAGATGCCCCCTTTGCTCCCCGTGACTCCATCACTGCCCAGGAAGCTGTCTTTTCTACCGCAGCAGTTTGACATACAGTTAAAAGTCGCGTGGCAGAGAAAAAAGGCAAGAATTGGTTTCCAAGGGATGGCAAACAAGAGATACCAGAACCTTTGGCCCTACCAATATTAAAGCAACTCCATTAAGAGAGTTCTTGCACTTCCTGAGGATTGGCAGAAGCCTATTTCATGATGTATGTTGCTGGGGGTCTTTTTAGACTGGCAAAAGGAGCTGTTGAAGGTTGCTTGATCTGTGCTAAAGCCAACAGCCAAGTTACAAAGTAACTTGCTAGAGGAGGGAGGCCTTGGGCTGCATGGCCCTTCCAAAGATGCCAGGTGGATTTTCCGGAGATGCCCCAAGTGGCAAGGCTTAATATCTTCTGGTAATCGTATGTCAGCTAGCAAGGTGGCCAGAAGTATTTCCAACTACTTCAGTAATGACAGGATCAGTTCTTAAGGCATTTTTGGAACAAATCATTCCAAGATACAGCATTGTAGAAGCAATAGATTCAGATAGGGGAACTCATTTTGCAGGAAAGATCCTTCAAGGGGTTTTGGCTTCTTTAGGAACACAATGGAACCTCCATAGGCCCTGGCACCCCCAGAGCTCGGCTCGGGTAGAAAACAATGAAGAGAGAAATAAACACCTTTTGAAGCTGGTAATAGAAACCAAGATGCCATGGGTAGGGCTTTGGACATTGGCTTTGGTGAGAATGAGGGCCCAACCCAGAAGAGAGATTCAGTTATCTGCCTTTCAATCGTTGTTTGCAATTGCCCTGGTAAGTCTCCACCCAGTGGGGGGGGGTAGAGGCAAGTGATGCATTTTTAAAACCATCTGTGGCCAGGATCCTGCTTCTTGTGAAACCCCTTCAACAGGAAACTCAGCTGGTGCAAGCCCGGCCTTTGGACTTTGCTGCTTTTAACATCCAACCAGGAGATTGAGTCCTAATTAAGGAGTAGAAAGAAGCGCCAGTGCTGGTGAAATGGCGTGGCCCATTCCAAGTGTCACTGACGACAGAAAACAGCCGTCAAGTAAGCTGAACACAGGTGAACCCGTCACTCTCGGGTCAAGGTCTCTGAAGCCTCGGAGATTTGCACATCTCAGCTGGAGGAGAAGGCCGGGAGGCCGTGACTGACACTCTGCAGGAGTGGGCCGGAGCAGTAGGCAGTGCTTCGACATCGGAAGAAGCCCCGCAGTCCTACCTTCAGACCGTCTGCTGAAATAGACTGTATAGGCATCCCTCCTCTAGAATCTCCACTCACTTGGGGGCTAATACTTGTGGCCATTTTGTTACGTTAAGTGGTTTCTGTGTCTTCAATTGCCACAGGTGCTGCAGAAGACAACGGGAAAATTAGACTAGCTAATTAGATGACACTATTAAAACATTTTCCTTACTAATTCTACTTTGATATGGTTAGCTGAGTTTAGGCCAGGAGTGGGAGAATCAATTTGCAGCCTTAGGAGAAGAAGTAGCAAAAGTTTTTAACCTTAGCAATTGCTGGCTCTGTGGAGGGCCAGGAGGATCTGAAGAGTGGCCATAGTTGGCTAGCCCAGCTGAACCTAAATGGTGGGTCAATGTGAGGGCCACAGTGGGATGGGATTTGGGGCCAAAGAAGGAAGTTCATGGCCACTTCATTCTTCTCCAACAGGCACTTATTGCCTAAATAGGATAGGGCGTGTCTATGTAGGAAAAGGCAATTGTCAATTGACTTTCCCTCTGGCCTTGAACAACTGGGTTTGGACCCCCAATTGCCCTCCTTCCAATTGTTCCAAATATCAAGGCAAATGCAATCAAATACCTGTTCGGCTCACTAACAGTAGCTGCGTAAGGCGTTCTTATCACACTTACCAAAAATATTTGGAAGCCTGTAAAGCAATGGGGAGGGACAAGGGGTTTTTTTGACCACCTGTTTTTGAGCAGTCCCCACAAAAATTCCACAAGTAGAAGACATGTTGTTTGTGATTATCAGTGGGAATGGCCACACCGGATTGGAACTCAAAGCCTTTTAGTGAGTTCTGCTCCAAATCCAACCAAGCAGCTTGCAGATGTAAATGTAGGTGGGAACCCTGTGCGGGAGCTTGGAAATGCAAATGCTGGGACCCTTATGGTGGGGCAACTCTTGTTGGAGGACCGTTAGGCCCGGGAATCCTGCTGTATTTTGAGCCACCAATTGATGACCATGGGTAGGTTCCTTTGCTAATGGAACACGGGCTTTGAAAGGACAGTATTGGATTTGTGGCCAACATGCTTAGGTCAGGTTACCTCCAAACTGGTCAGGGATATGGTATATTTAGTAGACTGTTGTTCTTTTTGCTACTACAAGTTCTGGGAAATCGCTTAGGAATCAAAATCTGTGATGATTTAATTAGAGAAAAGCAGTCAGCTGATGCAGCCCTGGCTGGAGGGAGCACCCCAAAACGGGGAAATGATGAACGGCCAACAGAACAAGTTACCCAACACGATGGACCAGCCCCTTGGAAACCTAAGGAATTAATCCCAGATGCCTGGGAACCCATTTATCATTTGAAGGAGATAATTAGGTTACAAGCTGTCTCGGAAATAATTACCAACCAGCCAGCCACAGCGCTTGACCTTTTTGCTGAGCAACCCACTTAAATGAGGAAAGCGGTATTTCAACATTGGATGGTATTAGATTATCTGTTGGCAGAAGAAGGAGGAGTTTGTGGGAAATTAAATGACTCGAGCTGCTGTTTGCAAGCAGATGACAGCGGAAAAGTGGTCAAACAAATAACAAAGGAAATAACGTCAGCTCGTGGACCTGTCCAAATGTTGAAAGGATGGGGATGGGACATGTTTTCATGGTTAACTGGCCAGCTCTGGGCTAAATGAATACGATTCCTCCTCTTACATGCTATAGCAACTCTCATCTTTTTACCATGCGTGACACCATGCTGGCTGCAGCTCTTTCAGCAGGTGCTCAAGGGGATGCCGCTAGCAGCCATGCCTACCTGATCCAGAAATGACTACAAAAGGACAGAAAAGGATGTCACTGCAAATAATAGCAAAACCCAAGAAGACTCCAGAAGAAAAAATTAAATCCATGGTAATTAAGGTTTGTAAAGACAAATACAGAGCAAATAAAAAGAGGAGGGATTAAAAGGAATGAGATGGATGAGTCTTTACAAAGAGACCGTGTGAATCGGCCTGTAGACAAGGCTAGGAAGTTATGGCTAGTGAAGTAACAGAAGAAACTAGGAGTTCTCTAGAACTGTTACTAATCATCAGAGACTGTTGATTAATCAAGGCCGTGTTAAATTCCTGAACCTAGAGCAAGGCAACAAAGACTTAAGAGCATTAGGAATGGGGTTCTTTTCTTTCTTCTCGATGCCAAGAGGGGGGTGCATATTAGAGGGGGGCGCATAGAGTAGGCAGTTCCGGAAGTCTGTATCTCCCGAATACCTCAGCCAGTGGGGAAAAGGAAGAGGGTGCTGTGGCCGGGAACTTGGCATCAAAAGGGGGCTGCATCCCGCAACCGTTTGACAGACGCCATGGGAAAAGCCCCATGGACTCTCCCTGTAGTCGAAGAATGTTGCAGGACTCCTCTGTCTCCTTTTCGGATATAAACCTCAGGCATCGTGGATTAATTTTCCCTAACGGCAGCGACCTGCCGCGTGGTCTCCGTGCTCCTCTCCAGCCCCCCGGGACGTGTAAAATAGTTCCCAGCGGCTCCCACCGCGCGTTGCAGACGGCTGCGCGGCCCCGGGGCTGCCCGCAGTGCTCCCCTGCCCCGCCAGGGCTGCCCGCGGGCTGCGGAGCCGCCTCGCCACCGGCGCGGCCAGGGCTGGGGCCCTTCTCGACAGCAGCCGAGGGGCTGCGGAGCGGGCGGCTGCCGGACGATCAGCTATTTTATGCCGCGCGGTGCTGCCGCCTCCATCTAGCTCTCCATCGCGCCGCCGCCCGCCGCCCGCCTGGCGCGCTCACGCTCGGCCGCCCTCGCCGCCCGCCCAGCCTCGCCGGAAGCTCTCCCGCCCGGGCTGTGCCCCGGCTCCGCCGGCAGCTCGGCAGGGCCCGGCCGCACGCGTGCTGCGTGGCTCGGAGCAGCCGCGTTGCGCCGCAGGCGACGGGGAAGGCGGGGCGGGCCGGCGCCATCGTGGTAGCGCGAGGAGAGGAGCGCCCGGGCGGGGCGGCGAGCGGCGCGGCGGTGAGCGCTTCTGCTTCCTGTCGCTCGGCGGCCGCCCACGGCAGGTGCCGTGTGACCCCGCGGAGCGGCGGGGCCGGCCGGGCGGTGCGCGGCGAGGCTTTCGGCCAGCGGCGGCCACAGCGAGAGGCTGCTGGCACTGCCCGTGCCGGTGGAGAGAGCGGGGATCCGAGGCCGGCCTTCCCCGGGCGACGAGGGGAGGCCGCCTTTGCCGCGCTGCCCTCCGTGCAGCATGTGGCCGATTCCGGCGAACCCGGGGTCTCCGCAGCGGCGCGGGCGGGAGGGAGTGGGGAGCGCGCTCGGTGCCGTGCCGGCCGCTCCCGGCCAGCGCTGCGCTGCGCCGAGGCGTTTTCCCGCCCGTCCTGGGAAGGACATAAGCGACACCGTAGTTGGAGCTTAGCTGTCAGGGGGTACAACTTCCCTCCATTGGCGACCTCCTTTTCCCTCTGATTCAGCTACCTTGTGGTAGGTGCGATGGTGCTGAAGAAGGGTGGCGGCTTGGCACAGTTGCTGTCATAGGTGGTGCGAGAGCTCCACGCAAGGAGCTTTGAGTGGCATGTGTGAGGGTAGGAGGGTACGGCACCCATAGCTGAAGGCAAAAAAGGTCAGGGCATGTCATCAGCCGCAGTCGTGCTAAGTTGTTCATCTTTGCAAACTGCTTGCCGAGTTGTTCCTTTCTTAGGTAATGGGGGCTTGTATCAACCAGAACTGCAAATGGTCAGTATTTGCAGAGAAGGTTACTTGGACTGTTGTTGAAGTGAGTGTAGCAGTTTCTATGGCATTCTGCAAAAAAAGTGACAGGTCTCCCTGTGTTCCCCAGTTCTTAACAAAGATGAAGTTAACAAACCCCTGAAAAGAGGTTTTGCAAAACTTCAGGGATATTTTCCTACTAGTACTGTAGAGACAACCATAGTCACCTTGTCTTTCCAAAAGTGAAGGTTCCCTATTTTTGTCCAAGAGCATCAAGTGCTTTTGATCAGCGTTTGTGTGCATGCATTAGCCTCGTTCTTGCTCTTCCTTGGAGAACTTTTACAATACTCACATGATCTGTGTAGGCTGCAGACTGCAGTGGTGAACTTCAAGGCTTCCAGCAGAAGGGAGATGCTATCCACATTTTGGATTCTCCTTAGTCTGAACCTTCAACGTCCAAGGCTTCACTTTTCAAGCAGTTGGAAGAGCTCCAAATTAAGACATGAACAGGTCTTAATTGACCTTGCCACCGCCTCAGTTAGTCAAGTAATGCTGTGCATTGGATTTGACTAGTGCAACATGTGCTTAAAATATGTAGAGTAACTCCTCGATTACCCTCTCAGAAGGGTTGGAATGGAGAACAAGGAGTTCCCAAGACAAATATTTGGTGTACGAGGAGTAGAATTTAGGAGTTGATTGCAGAGCACTGCATGCACAAATGTCTAAGGAGAATCCATCTTTTGATGTCCCATCTATGCTTGTTCTCATTTGAAATCGTGCACATTCTGCAGGCTGGTTTTGTTAGGCTTGGGGCTGGGGAAGGAGTGATGGTGGGGGAGGAGTGGGTGTTGGTTTTGGGTTATTTTTTTGTTTCCAGAATAGTGTACACAGAACTTGTGCCCAAAACCAGCAGTAGGAAACAATGCAGGTATAAAAGAAGGTCACAGAAATGTCAGATAATACGAATCTGAAAGCGCTTCAGTATTTTACTCAGGAGTTTCACTCTAACAAGGTGATTTTCCTTCACAGAAATGTAGTGGCAGGCTTATGCCATGCTAGAAGTGATGACCTTTCTCTGCCCCAAATTGAGCAGCAAAAGGTTTTGGCTCTTAATTTGAACCCCTGAGCCAGCTGTGTTTCAGGCTGCAGAAGCTGCAGCTGTTGTGGCAGACGCGGGGTGCAGCCCTGCCTGCCAGTTCCGAGCTGGCCTGCGCTGGTGGCAGCCGTCAGCGCCCAGGGTCCCCTGTGCCACCCATGCCAGGGCTCTGCCTGCCTGCCTCGCAGCCCTGGTAGCCTCAGGGAAACATCGCACTACTCCATCTGCTTTAAAAACAAACAAGCAAACAAAAAGCTCCCTGTAAATATATGTAGAAGTCTTGAAACTAATTCTCAGCGCTTGCTCGGAGTTTGTTGATGGAGCAAATGGATTTTGGATAAACTGCTATTGCTAGTACTACTTAGGTTCCTAAACTTCAGAAGGGAGGCTATGGTGGTCACGTACCCCTGAGGAATGTTGGGAACAGTAAGACAGCTCAGTCATTTCAAGGTGGCCAGAAAATGGGTGTGGCAGTGGAGTGGACACTCTGTGAGTAGGTAGCCTTAAGTCATGTAACGACATGCACTTCAGTGGGAATTTTGCATCAACACCAAGAGATTGTGTCATGATGTGTTGCGTAACAACAAATTGGGCCAAAATTCTGCTGATTTTGACCAAGGTGGATGGGCCACCTTCACTTAAGCTGGCAAAGGGACATAAGTCAATGATGTTTGAAAAACAGCCATGAAACATAGCCCCTTTAGTTTGTTGCTCTGTTGCAAGTCTGCAAAGTTCTGTTGACAGGTCATTGGAAGTAGCTGTTGGAATCTAAGTGCAGTTGGACGCTTTGTCAGTCAGCATCAGCAGGAGGCTTAACGGTTTAGGTTGAGAGGTGGTGCATGGTTTTTTTTCAGAGGAATGGCCCAGTGAAGAGCAGTGTTCACTGCCATGACTACCGTTGTAGCCTTCAAGAGCAATGGTTCATTCAGAGAGAACTTCCTTGGTTCTGCTGGTTTGGTTTCGCAGCTGGAGCAAAGGTACAGCACTGGAAGCAATTCCTAGGGCAGAAGCGGGAGATATCCGAAGCTCTGGACTTCGTTGCCTAAGTGAGCGTAGTCTAATTGGAAGAGTGGTGAGCATCAGTGATATCAGATTTTTTACAAGTTCTTAATTCTGTCAAAACAAGAAAGAAGGAGAGTGATGAAGATGAAATCCTTTCCTCTTCAATCTGCCTACGCAACAACTTCAGCTGTAGTTGTAATGTGTATTCACCTATTTTGAATTGCCCAAAACCAGGCCTAGAGATGCTTCAGAGTCAGAGAAGCGGGTATTTGCTTTATTCGGCGCTGGGTGCATGGGGGATCACTCCTCCTAACACACACACACAGAGCACTCCATACAGTCCAGCATTATGTGTAAAATTTATGAACATTCATCACAATTCTTGGGATAGGAGTGGTTCTAGAAATTACTTCTCGGAAGTCATTAATATCATTAGCATACGTGCCATGCATGCGCTGTGTACGCTGATGGGCGCACTGAGGAAGGCTCCTCTTCTTCCTCGAGGGTCTTTCTGATGAAGATCAGTAGTCTTTGTCACAATGCACTTTTTACCTTTCTTTCTGGAGCATGCGCAGTTCTTCGGTGGCTGATGCAGCGATCTCTGTGCCGGTTTTCAAAAGATCCTGTTCCTCTTATCTTGACAAGATTAAGGCGAATCCTGCTGCTTAGGTTTTGTGATTAACATTTGCTGTCTCTTAGTAGTTCACTCGTGTTTACATGAGTTAACTATGGATCAACCCCCTTCTCAATTTTAGCACTGAAAGGATATTAGAGTCATTTAAAGAGATGTCTCCTATGGAGTACTATAAAACTGCCATAATGGTAAGACGTTTTCATACAGTAGTTTTAGCACAGAAGTAATATATGTACAATCTTGGATGTTTCATCCTGCTGGCTCAGGAGCCAGTATTGAGCTTTTCTCCTTTAAATCCAGTCTTAGAGCTCTGCAAGGATCACTGCAGCATGACGTTGTGACAAGGGGATGCTGATTCATGCATAAACCTTTGACGCTTTCCTTCTATCTTCAAGCAGCTTTGAAAACCAGTGATTATCTGGCATGTTGCGACTTGAGAGTCATGGTAAAGGTTTCACCAAACACTTTGTAATATCAGGCTACAGCTTTCATTCCTAAGGAAAGAGCATTGAGCAGATTGCTGGCAAAATGCTGAAAGAATGAGCCAAACCCAAAATCCTTTAATGGGAAAGATGGAAAAAATTTAGATGTGTTTATTTGAACTAAAAATAATGTGGACCAAGCCTAAATGTATTTCACACTAAATTCTTAGAACTGATTTTAAGGGAAGAAGTGAGAAAGATGAATTCCCAAGCGGAATTTTCAGCAGCATAATATTGAGCATTTATTAGTAGAACAAAGGCATATCACAGTGCAGGAGCACTTAGCAATATTGCTAGAGGCGTGGCTCCATTCATTTTACTGTGAACTTTAGTACTTCTTTAAACATAGTCCTTAAGCCCAGAAAGTCATTTACACTTCACTCAACTTTCCCCCCTCCGTCTCTGCCCCCTTGCGCCAGCACACGCCAGCACACTGCCACCTCGGTCCTCTGAGTAGCTCCAGAATTGAAGGCAGGCACCCCCCTCCGGTGCCTCCTCAGTCTCCAACCTAATTTGTAGTTGATGGGTTCTTTGGGAGGTGTGAGTTTTGATGAGATAACAGACTTCCTGGGATGCATGCGGTTTATCTTCTTTGTTTCTTGAAGATGTCTTGGTTTCCACCTCTGTAATTTCTCAACTGAAAGGACATTTATTATCATGTGTTTCTTCCTACGTTTCCCAACATGTTACCACTCATTCGAAGTTACAATTTACTCTAGTCTTGTTTTTACTTACCTATATTTTACCTTAACACTATTTCTACATAGTACATTCTCACTTCTAAATGTTAAAGTGATAGATGCGAAAGACAAAATTTATCGTTCACTCATTTATCACAGGAGGAATGTGTTAGCTGCTTGTGTTGCAGTTCACTTGTAATTGTGGTCTATTACCACAGGCCTGGGCCCTAGGGTGTATCACTGTGTCCCGCAGCCATAGGGAGGAGGAGGAGAGAAGATCCAGCAGGCAGGAATTGTGCACCAAGATTTATTCATTTAATTATTTCACAAACTCTTTTACAGACTTTTTTCTTCATAGTCTAATTGGACAAAGGATCAGCCCCCCCCCTTGGGGTGATTGGCTAAAATCCTAAACCATCCATTGTCAAAATATTTTTCTACTAGACCATAAACCAGACTTTTCAAGGTTGCAGGTGGCTTGGTTGTTTACATACTCTGCTACCTCTTCTGTGAGAGAGAAAAGTCTCTCACAGACTTAGAAAATAGCAAGAAAATCCTCGCTAGCAGCATTTTGGTATCTACAATTCCCCCTTTTTGTTTGATAAGATAACAACTCCACTATTAATCCTAAATAGAAATTTACATCAGTTATTAATTCTAAATATGTCCTTAAGGCTTTAACGATCTGACTCCATAACAAGAAATTTAAAGTTCAGTCTCTGCTTGTGGAAGGACCATCCCAGTCTCTGCTTGTAGAAGGACCATCTGCCTGATGGTCAACATCTTGGTCATCATCAGAAGAGTCTGATGGCTGATGATCTACATTCTGGTGGCCACTTGGATGGTTGGTGTTCTGGTCATCATTTGGAGGTTGCCTGTTCTGCCTCTGGTGCCGTAGGGCAGGGCGAACACATTTTGCAGCTAGCCACCGTACCCCAGTATCTGTAGAAACGCAAGCATAGCCACGACCCCAAACCATAAGTTCCCGCAGGCCTTCCCACTGGTTAGTGAGTAAATTCCACACCCAGACTTTTGCCCAGGGCAGTTGTCTCTTGCCTGCAGATTGCAATGAGAGAAAGTGATTCAGAAGAACAGGATTCTTTGAATTTTGTGGTACCGTAAGGTGATTAATTGTATACGAGCTTTTGCTAGTCGGCTTCAGTAACCAAATTCAAAGGTTCCTGTGAGAATCGTTGAAAAGCCATGATAACAGCCCTTAATTCAACTAACTAAGCAGAGTCTGACTCGGATTGGTGTGTTAATCAACCACTGCAAAGGCAGTGTAGGATACTGTGCACCTTTGCGCACAGTGACCCCTGCTAAAAATTTGTCCCGATCCGTATGCCCCAGGCTGCCAACACATCCCGTCCCCAAAGGTTAAGGGAAGTGGTAGTAACATAAGGCCTAATTGTAGCTGTGTGCCCCTCTGAGTCCTTCACCGTCACAGGCCGTTCGCTTCAATAGCTCTGTGTGGTTCATCCTCATCCTGTGATGGCCGATCCCACTGGGGGTAAAGGCCATGAGGGAGGCCACGCAGAGAAGGAGATGATAGTTACATCAGCACCAGTATCAATCAAACCTTGAAGCTGAGTCCAGGGCGGACGGGCGTTCGGCAGGATCAGGGTACACGTCATCTGTGGCCTTTGGTCAGAGATGTCTGCAGTCCAGAAGGCCTGCAGAAGTCCTGTAGATCCACTGCTGTTATCTTTGTGAGTTTGTTGTTCTATCCTGGGGACACAAGACTTAAAAGGCACTAATTTAGCAAGGCAGGTCTTTTCAGGAATAGTTACAGGGGGTTTTCAAATTCCCTATAAAACTGAGGACAAGGCTCCGAGGAGCGGATTCCCATCAATCCGACCTCATCCTCATCCTATCGCATTAAACCTGTTAGAAGCCAGACCTGAACAGCCCCTCTCTTCCTTTGTCTCTGAGCTAACGTGAGCCGACATCAACGGCTCCTGCCGTGTTTCCCTCTGCAAAGAAGCCAGCTAGCTAGCCCAGCAAGCTCTTTTCCTGATCCCGAAGTCGCTTCAGCGACGCGTGGAGGTAACGCAGCTGGACTGTCTCTGACCAGGGGCACGCCAGAGTCAGTGCCTCGAGCACCAAACGCTGCGTTATTGGACATTGAAGGTTCAGGCTAAGGAGAATCCAAAACGTGGACAGCATCTCCCTTCTGCTGGAAGCCTTGAAGTTCACCACTGCAGTCTGCAGCCTACACAGATCATGTGAGTATTGTAAAAGTTCTCCAAGGAAGAGCAAGAACGAGGCTAATGCATGCACACAAACGCTGATCAAAAGCACTTGATGCTCTTGGACAAAAATAGGGAACCTTCACTTTTGGAAAGACAAGGTGACTATGGTTGTCTCTACAGTACTAGTAGGAAAATATCCCTGAAGTTTTGCAAAACCTCTTTTCAGGGGTTTGTTAACTTCATCTTTGTTAAGAACTGGGGAACACAGGGAGACCTGTCACTTTTTTTGCAGAATGCCATAGAAACTGCTACACTCACTTCAACAACAGTCCAAGTAACCTTCTCTGCAAATACTGACCATTTGCAGTTCTGGTTGATACAAGCCCCCATTACCTAAGAAAGGAACAACTCGGCAAGCAGTTTGCATAGATGAACAACTTAGCACGACTGCGGCTGATGACATGCCCTGACCTTTTTTGCCTTCAGCTATGGGTGCCGTACCCTCCTACCCTCACACATGCCACTCAAAGATCCACCTGTGACAGCAACTGTGCCAAGCCGCCACCCTTCTTCAGCACCATCACACCTACCACAAGGTAGCTGAATCAGAGGGAAAAGGAGGTCGCCAATGGAGGTGTTATAAACATATATTATATTGGCTTCTCGCAAAGTATAAAGTAGATATTATATAATGTTAGAAATGCTTTTTGCTGTGTGGATGTAGTTTTCTTTTTAGCAAGAATGTTAGCAAGTGTGAGCACGTAAGATAACCTCCAAACGAACAGAGGATGAGGCCCGAAAAGCTGCTAATCAACACTTTGTCTAGGGAGCAAAAGGGCCCAAAGGCTACTCCGCCCGGAGAACAGGCGGCCAGGAGAGTCCAAGAGCCGTTATCACCACTCTGCCCGGAGAGACGAAGAGGCCCAAAGCTGCAATCAGCCCTGTCTGTCTGGAGAATTAAGAAATCCACCTTACCATCGACTCTTGCCTAGCGGGCCCAACCCCAAGAATCAAGAGAAATAAAACCACAAGGCAGAAGACTACGCATGCTCTAAAAAGGCGGAACCAAGGAGTGGCCATGCAGAACAGCTCCAGGAAAAGTTTTAATATGAATAAAGAACAGACAGTAAAAATGGTATAAAAAAGACTCACCTCTGGCATCAGGTGTGCTCTTGGCAGAGCACCAAGGCACCCGGCCATTACCCCGTTGCTTTATTTGATGTGTCTCTTATTGTCTTTATATTAAACCCTTTAAATTCTCACAGGAGAGTGAACCTCGTTTTTCACAATTAAGGGCTCGTCCCGGAGCTACACCTCGCCTCTGAAAAGCGTGGGAGGATTCAAGAAGCAAGGGTAAGGCGCCTCCCGCCCAAGTTGGCAGGACCTTTGCTTAGCATCCTCTGGCGTGATTTGGTGGCAGCAGGGCAACACCCGGAGGACAAGAAAGACACAAAAATAAAGCAAATGAAAGAGAGCGCTCTCGACAAAAATCCCACAGACACTGGAAAAGAAACAGGACTGGGAAGTATTGTCCAAAGAAAAAGGGGGTGGTTACGGGAGATGAGCGTGTGTGAATGAGACGTGGGCTGGTTGCCCCCAGATCTGCGAAGCGAGTGTGGCAGTCTCTGAGTGCTGCCGTTCCGTCTTGTTCACGAGAACAGCGGCCAGCGAGGAGACAAAGCGAGAGATAAGCGGAGTGAAAGAATCTCCGGGGGTGACTGGGACGGGGTCCCAGAGAAGGGGTTGCAAAGTGGGAGCTACCCCCCCATATGCTGGGTTGAGGAAAACTCCAAGAGCACCCAGGGCCTAAAAGTACCCCAAGAGAGGTTGGGGTTTGGATGCTAGCAATGCTGGGTTGAGGGAAATCCAAGAGCACCCAGAATCCTAAGGATTATATCATACCCATGGGTGGATACTAACAAGTGACTTGAAAGAGGTACCTTATTATTCTGTTGTGAGTAGGAATGAGTGAGTGAACAAATATTAAAAAAGAGTGAATGTGTGAATGAAAAACTGTGTAATTCGAAGTTAACTTTGTTTTTGGGGAAGGTGGGCTCTAATAAATTTTTTGGTGTTTTTTGTACTGTGAAAGGGTGGGTAGTATTTTACAGCAGTGAAGATTGGTGTTTTAAAGGAATGAATTAGTATTTCAAAGGGGGGGATAAATTGGTATTTTGAGTAATAGAGAACTCCTGGGAAAATGGGACAACAACCTAGTAAATTAAGTTCAAATTATAAAAGGGTGCCAGAGGATATACCCCGAGACAGTCCCCTCGGGGTCAAACTCGCAAACTGGGAAACTGATCCTTCTACAAAAGGAAAAGAGAAAGTAAAAATGATTCAATTCTGCATGAAAGAGTGGGTAAAAAAGGAAATCAGATCTGATCATGTGTACTGGCCAAAATACGGGTCTGATGAGGCATGGATTTGCCAGGCTCTAAATGTATTTGTAAATTCAAAAGAGCCATCTCAGAGGAAAAGCAAACAGAAGAGAAAAAAGGCTGAGACCCTTTAGAAGTATTGCCTCCGCCGCCAGCACCAGAAGCTGCCCTCCTCCCCCTGGCTCCGGGGCTTCCCCCGCCAGCCCCCCCTCCGCCCGCACCGGGGGCCTTTCCCCCGGCAGCCCTCCCGCCCCAATGGAGCTGGGGGGGAGCCCTGCCCCCGCCCATGCCGGGGATCCCACCCTTCCCATATATCTCGGGAATCCCAGCACCCTCAATTGCATCAAGGGAAAGGTCACACGTCCCGGCTTCAGCCCCTACCTCTCCTGCCTTGAGAAACCCGGCTTTAGCCCCGGTGCCCGCCTCCTGTGCTCCGGAATATCTGGCTTCACTGCCATACCCCACCCCCACCCTCTGCACCACAGAATATTCAGCTTCAGCGCCAGACTTTGAATCTGCCCCTCCTCCCCAGGGGAGTTCGGTGCTTTCTTCCCAAATCAACCCTCTTCTTAACGAAGGAGCACCATACCAGAATACAGGAGGTGCCATTAAGGCTCCGAGGCAGCCCAACAAGCCCTCCATTGCTAAACAAACAGAGGGAAGCCGAGAAATTCATTTCTTTCCGTTAAGAGAAGTACCTACGGGAGGAGGGGGAAGCGGCTTTGTGAGTGCTCCTCTAACCTCTACAGAGGTTAGGAATTTCAAAAAAGAAATTAAAGGATTATTAGAAGACCCCATAGGTACAGCTGAAATGTTGGACCAGTTCTTAGGTCCCAACATTTTCACTTGGGAAGAAATGCAATCAATAATGAAAATAATATTCTCCCAAGAAGAAAGAGAAATGATTAGAATTGCTGGAATAAAAATTTGGGGAAAAGAAAACCAACAAGGTCCACCCGGGGATCAGAAAATGCCCATTACACCTCCTAACTGGAACCAAAATGATGAAGCTGGGAGGGGACATATGAATGATTATTGTAATTTGATAATCAAGGGAATAAAAGAGGGGGCACTCTGAGGACAAAATGTCAGAAAGGCCTTTGAGGGGCAGCAAGGGAAGGAAGAAACCCCGACTGAGTGGCTGGAGAGGCTCCGAAAGAATATGAAACAATATTCTGGGAGAGACCCGGAGTCCCTAGCAGGGCAAGCCCTGCTAAGAGTTCACTTTGTCACTCATGCCTGGCCAGATATTAGAAAAAAATTGGAAAAAATAGAAGATTGGTATGAGAAACCATTACAAGACCTAGTAAGGGAAGCTCAAAAGATATATATGTCCGGAGGGATGAAGAAAAAGCCAAAGTGGGAGCAAAGATCATGATAGCCACTATGCGAGAGAGTACCTTCCAAAAAAAAATCTAAAGCCCTCAGGTAACACTCCTAAACATTCCAGATTCAGAAATGGTGGAAAAGAGAAAAATAAAACCTCAGCACAATCAAGATTCCAAGAACAACCCAGGGATGCCTGTTTCTATTGCAAGGAAGAAGGGCATTATCAAAGAGAATGCCCCCACCTGAGGAGGGATCTGAAAAGATTTCAAGAGACACGCACAGAAGAAAAATAGGGAAATCATGGGCTCTATTTTTGGGGGGATAGATACCATCTGGAGCCTTTGATAACTTTAAAAGTAGGCCCCGAAGAGGAAGTATTGGAATTTATAGTTGACACTGGGGCAGAAAAGACTTGTGTGATGAATATTCCAAAAGGGAGTAATGATATGGTAAAAGTAACAGGAGCAAAGGGGGAAGGATTTAAGGTCTCTGTCATTAAAGATGTGGTTATTGAAGGGGAAACAAAAATAGGGATAGGGGATGCTTTGTTAGCTCCTGAGGCTGGCAGCAATTTATTGGGAAGGGATTTACAAATCCAACTGGGGATTGGAGTCATACCAGAAGAAGGGAAAATGACGGCCAAAGTGTTTAAACTTAGCCAAGAAGATGAAAGCAAAATTAACAGAGAGGTTTGGGCTAGGGAAGGGAATAGGGGTGGACTAGATCTTGACCCCATAAGGGTCACAATTGAAAAAGAAGAAGGTCCCATTTGTGTACATCAGTACCCTATATCTTTAGAAGGGAGAAAAGGCTTAAAACCAGTGATAGAAGAATTAATAAAGGATGGGACACTAGAACCTTGTAAATCCCCTCATAATAGCCCTATTCTCCCAGTAAAGAAATCTGATGGAAATTATAAATTAGTGCAAGATTTAAGAGAAGTAAACAAAAGAACACGGGCCTGCTACCCTATGGTTCCTAATCCCTGCACTCTTTTAAGCAAAATTCCACCTCAACATCAGTGGTTTAGTGTGGTAGATCTTAAAAATGCCTTTTGGGCCTGCCCACTGGCAGAGGAAAGCCGAAATATTTTTGCCTTTGAATGGGAAGATCCAAACACAGGGAAAAAGAACCAGTTGAGGTGGACTAAACTGCCACAGGGCTATTGTGAGGCCCCAAATTTATTTGGGCAAGCCTTGGGAGAAATACTACAAACCTTCCCCACTCCCCCAGGAATACAATTTATCCAATATGGAGATGACCTTCTAATATCAGGAGAAGATGAAATGAAAGTTAAAGGAGCTACCATAAAGCTTCTAAATTTTCTTGGGAAAAAGGGACTAAAGGCATCAAAAAGGAAATTACAGTTTGTGGAATCAGAAGTAAAATATCTCGGCCACCTGATAAGCAAAGGTAGCTGACAACTAAGTCCTGAAACAATTACAGGGATTTTATCCCTCCCTCCTCCCTCTTCAAAAAAGGAGGTTAGGAGACTGCTGGGGCTACTGGGATATTGCAGATTATGGATTGAAAGATATACACAAGCAGTAAAATTTTTATATGAAAAATTAACAGGGGGAGACAATATACAATGGACCAAAGATGATGATGATAATAAATTAGAAAAACTGAAGTTGAAACTAGCCTCGGTACCAGCCCTAAGCTTACCCTCACTAGAAAAACCCTTTCATTTATATGTGAATGCAGAAAATGGAGTAGCCCATGGTGTATTAGTCCAGGAATGGGGAGGGGTGAGAAGACCAATAGCTTATTTAGCTAAACTATTGGACCCAGTAAGCCGTGGCTGGCCAGTATGCATTCAAGCCATAGCAGCTACCGCTATTTTGGTGGAGGAGAGCCGTAAGCTCACCTTTGGAAGTAAACTGATTGTATACACACCCCATGCGGTCCGAAATGTGCTAAATCAAAAAGCTGAAAAATGGTTAACAGACTCCAGGCTATTAAAATATGAAGCAATTCTGATTGACAGTAATGATCTAACTATAGAAGCAAGCAAAAGCCTCGATCCGGCCCAATTCCTGTATGGAGAACCAAAAGATGACCTGGCACATGATTGCTTAGAAATTACTCAATACCAAACAAAAGTTCGAGAAGATCTAGCTGAACAAGCCCTCTTAGAAGAGGAAAGAATATATGTGGATGGTTCATCCAGATGCTTGCAAGGAAAAAGAATGTCAAGATATGCCTTAGTCGATGGGATAAATATGCAGGCCATCGAAAAAGGAAAACTACCTTCAAATTGGTCGGCGCAGTCTTGTGAATTATACGCTCTAAAGAGAGCACTGGAGCATTTAGCACACAAAAAGGGGACCGTCTATACTGATTCAAAGTACATACCTTTGGAAAGATCTGGGAAGAAAGGGGTTTACTAAATTCAAAGGGGAAAGAACTGATACATGAAGGCCTGATTTCAGAAGTGTTGGAAGCATTAAAATTGCCTGAAGAAATAGCCGTAGTGCATATCAAAGGACACCAAGAAGGGATGACCCCGGAAATAAGAGGGAATAACCTAGCAGACCAAGAAGCCAAAGATGCAGCAGAAAATGGGACTGAACCAATTCTGTTAATCCTGACCCCAGAAAGGGGAGAATTGGAAATCCCCAAATTTAGTAAAGAAGAAGAAAAAGAATTATTTAAGATAGGGGGAGAACAAGATCAATCTGGAAAACGGAAACTTCCTGATGGGAGACAGTTACTTAATAAGCCACTCACTAAGAGAATATTAGAAGATATGCATCAAAAAACTCATTGGGGTACTCAAGCTAGCTTGTGTGATCATTTTCTAAAAAATTATGGGTGTATTGGAATCTTTGGGGTAGCAAAACAAATAACTGGGAACTGTAGAACTTGCCAAAGAGTGACTAGGAAAATAATGAGAAAAACAACATTAGGAGGCCGTGAGTTAGCTCTGCGACCATTCCAAAGTATCCAAGTAGATTTCACTAAACTTCCTCAAGTACAGAGATGGAAGTTCCTATTAGTAATAGCAGACCACCTAACTTGTTGGGTAGAAGCAGTTCCTGCTACTAGAGCTACAGCTAACATAGTATGCAAAACCCTTCTGGAACAAATTATTCCCAGATATGGAATGGTTAATAAAATAAACTCAGGTAGAAGAACACATTTTACATCCAAAGTCTTACAACAAATAACTCAAGCCTTGGGAATAAAATGGGAATTACATACCCCCTGGCACCCACAAAGTTCAGGCCAAGTAGAAAGAGTGAACCAGACTTTGAAAAAAACTTTAACAAAATTAATGATTGAAACTCAAATGTCATGGGTAAAATGCTTACCTTTGGCTCTGTTGAGAGGCCGAACACAGCCCAGGTCAGACCTGGGAGTGTCTCCTTATGAGATGATGTTCGGATTACCCTTCCTTACTGCTCAACATGAAACAGCCACTTATGAAGTAGGAGAAGTAAGTGTCAAAAAATATGTCACCGCAATTGCCAGAACACTTGAAAATTTGCGGCTGAAAGGAATGATCCCTCAAACCACAGCTTTGGAGTTCAAAATTCATAATATCCATTCAGGGGAATGGGTACTAGTAAAAACATGGAAAGAACAATCTTTGACTCCACAATGGGAGGGTCCTTTTCAGGTACTGCTGATGACTGAGGCCGCAATCCAGACCAAGGAACGAGGGTAGATCCATGCCAGCAGAATCAAAGGACCTGTAAAAGAACCTGAAGAGTGGACTGTAATATCCAAACCAGGTGATACCAAATTGATTCTTAAACGGAGACCAGGTGGCAATGAGCTAGAACAATCTAAATAATCCAAGGGATATGCAAAGAATCACACCTAACTGAGAAGTAAAAGCCAAATTTATATCAGTGGCCCCTGGACAAATTCTGGGACATCGTGGAGAAGAATATTCTCACTTCAAACAGGAAGGGTTGGGACTGGATCAAACAGGGAACTCTCATGTTCTGATTCTAGCCTGTGATTTGTATTAAGAAGGCGGAGAATCACAACTTCCATCAGTGCCACATCATATACCCTGTTTGAATCATTCTAACACGGGGCATGCCAACCACGTCAAATATAAGTAATTAATCTAGAGGGAAATTGGCATTTCACACCGTCGACACCCTAGTTGTAAAGGGTGTCAAGCACAAAATCGACCCCCTATCCAGACAAAATCATAAGCAACAAAAGCAATAACTTTGCTCTGCAGATGGGAATTACTAGTGCCTGTTGAATGGGAAACACCTAAGATACGATAAGATACTACAGTTAAAAAGGTGCCAAAAGAAATTTGCCTAAAAGCTACAAAGGAAGTGACAAGGAAATAGAGGGCAAGACCGGGTCGGCCACTGTACTCGCCACCGAGAAGATCCAATACACCTGCTATGGGTTGCAACCTCATAGGCAAGGGAGGTGGGAGTATAAGCCATGCCGGACCTCTGTTATTCCTTCTTTTGTCACTTCTCCTGGTCCCTTTTGGGACACCGGCAAGACCATGTTACAAATGCTATCGAAAGCTCTACATGGAAAGACACCGGGGCTTCTTTCTTATTACTCATACCCATACCAACAGTCACTGTTATGACTCATCCAAATTAGGTATTTGCATGCATAAAGGAGAAAAATATTGGATTACAGAAAATTTAGGAACAAGTGGAAACAGACTAAGAAGCAATTGTCCAAAAGGAGAAAAATAGATTTGCTCCACAGCTGCCACCAGGGGAACAGTCCAAGATTTGGTAAAAGAGCAAGTGGTAAGTAAAGATACAAAGCCAGCACAGCAACCTCGCCCTATATTCACCTCACCACGCCAGGACCTGTATGCAAAGCTCAAACAACAAAGAGGAAAAAACCCCAAGGTTAGGAAAAAACCTGTTTGTGGAATTGGGGGAGAGGATAGGTAAAGAACTTAACATAACCAACTGTTGGGTCTGTGGAGGAGCTTTAATGACAGAAGAATGGCCACGGAAAGGTAGCAGCGTAGGCCCGGTAGAACTCCTTAAATGGAACCGGACAAATATAAGAGGGGGGAACCGACCTGAGGGGTGGATTTTAAGTTCAACAGTGATAGGGGAAGAATGCCTCTGGCGAACTGGGATAAACTTTCTTAATGAAGTAGGAAACACTCCCTGTAAAAGCTATAAAGTGAGTAACAAAACTTCAAGGTGGTGGGTCCCAGAAAAACCAACTTGGTATTGAGCCCAGAAAAAAGGAAAAGACTGTGTATATGATCATGAAGTTGGACTCTTTCAGTGTAATGACACGAGGAAAAATCCTTATTTTGGAATCCCAGAAATAGCCAAATTTGGGGAGAATATAAATCAACAAGAAGGTGATTATTGGAAAGCACCAGATGGCTTCTTTTGGATATGTGGGAAAAGGGCATCCCCAAGACTCCCTTCACATTGGAAAGGGAGTTGTACACTAAGAATCATTCAACCAGGGTTTTTCCTTTTCCCAGAACCAGTGGGAGATCAATTAGGTATACCTCTCTATGAAGACTTCAAAAGAAAGAAAAGAGATTTAATTGGAGGATTCCAAAAATGGAAAGATGAGGAATGGCCCCCTGAACGAATATTAGAAACAGATGGGCCAGCTACCTAAGCACAAGATGGAAGTTGGGGATATCAGACCCCAATTTACATGCTGAATCGTATCATCAGACTCCAAGCTCTTGTAGAAATCATAACCAATGAAACAGCTGGGGCTATGGAATTAATAGTCAGCCAGCAACGCCAAACCAGAGCTGCAATACATCAAAATAGGCTGGCTTTAGACTATTTACTGGCCGAAGAAGGCGGTGTGTGCAGGAAGTTCAATACATCGGACTGTTGTTTAAAAATTGATGACAATGGGGATGCCGTTCTAGATATGGCCAACCAAATCAGAAAAATAGCCCATGTACCAGTCCAAAAATGGGAATCAATGATGTCTGCTAACTGGTGGGATGGCATATTGGGGAAAGAATGGTGGAAGAAGCTAGGTTTCTTCCTCTTATGTGCTACAGCTAGTCTAATATTTCTCCCTTGCTTGATCCCCTGCTTTATTCGGCTAATCACCAGCATAGTTCAAGGCATGCAAGTTGTGGCAATGCCTACTGACCCAAAGTTGGCTATGTCTGGAACAGCACAAAAAATTATGGTATTAAAAAGACAAAGTGATACAAAAGACCCTCTTGAAGAAGCCAAATTGATCTGTGAAAAGAACGAACAGACATTAGAAGCCAAGAAAAAAGAATTATTGCTCAAGCCAAATGATTTATAAAATAGAAAAGGGGGGATTGTTATAAACATATATTATATTAGCTTCTCGCAAAGTATAAAGTAGATATTATATAACGTTAGAAATGCTTTCTGCTGTGTGGATGTAGTTTTCTCTCTTTTTAGCAAGAATGTTAGCAAGTGTGAGCACGTAAGATAACCTCCAAACGAACAGAGGATGAGGCCCGAAAAGCTGCTAATCAACACTTTGTCTAGGGAGCAAAAGGGCCCAAAGGCTACTCCGCCCGGAGAACGGGCGGCCAGGAGAGTCCGGGAGATTTTATCACCACTCTGCCCGGAGAGACGAAGAGGCCCAAAGCTGCAATCAGCCCTGACTGTCTGGAGAATTAAGAAATCCACCCTACCATCGACTCTTGCCTAGCGGGCCCAACCCCAAGAATCAAGAGAAATAAAACCACAAGGCAGAAGACTACGCATGCTCTAAAAAGGCGGAACCAAGGAGTGGCCATGCAGAACAGCTCCAGGAAAAGTTTTAATATGAATAAAGAACAGACAGTAAAAACGGTATAAAAAGGACTGACCTCTGGCATCAGGTGTGCTCTTGGCAGAGCGCCAAGGCAACTGGCTGTTACCCCGTTGCTTTATTTGATGTGTCTCTTATTGTCTTTATATTAAACCCCTTTAAATTCTCACAGGAGAGTGAACTTCGTTTTTCACAGAGAGAAGTTGTTCCCCCTGACAGCTAAGCTCCAACTACGGTGTCGCTTATGTCCTTCCCAGGACGGGCGGGAAAACGCCTCGGCGCAGCGCAGCGCTGGCCGGGAGCGGCCGGCACGGCACCGAGCGCGCTCCCCACTTCCCTCCCGCCCGCGCCGCTGCGGAGACCCCGGGTTCGCCGGAATCGGCCACATGCTGCACGGAGGGCAGCGCGGCAAAGGCGGCCTCCCCTCGTCGCCCGGGGAAGGCCGGCCTCGGATCCCCGCTCTCTCCACCGGCACGGGCAGTGCCAGCAGCCTCTCGCTGTGGCCGCCGCTGGCCGAAAGCCTCGCCGCGCACCGCCCGGCCGGCCCCGCCGCTCCGCGGGGTCACACGGCACCTGCCGTGGGCGGCCGCCGAGCGACAGGAAGCAGAAGCGCTCACCGCCGCGCCGCTCGCCGCCCCGCCCGGGCGCTCCTCTCCTCGCGCTACCACGATGGCGCCGGCCCGCCCCGCCTTCCCCGTCGCCTGCGGCGCAACGCGGCTGCTCCGAGCCACGCAGCACGCGTGCGGCCGGGCCCTGCCGAGCTGCCGGCGGAGCCGGGGCACAGCCCGGGCGGGAGAGCTTCCGGCGAGGCTGGGCGGGCGGCGAGGGCGGCCGAGCGTGAGCGCGCCAGGCGGGCGGCGGGCGGCGGCGCGATGGAGAGCTAGATGGAGGCGGCAGCACCGCGCGGCATAAAATAGCTGATCGTCCGGCAGCCGCCCGCTCCGCAGCCCCTCGGCTGCTGTCGAGAAGGGCCCCAGCCCTGGCCGCGCCGGTGGCGAGGCGGCTCCGCAGCCCGCGGGCAGCCCTGGCGGGGCAGGGGAGCACTGCGGGCAGCCCCGGGGCCGCGCAGCCGTCTGCAACGCGCGGTGGGAGCCGCTGGGAACTATTTTACACGTCCCGGGGGGCTGGAGAGGAGCACGGAGACCACGCGGCAGGTCGCTGCCGTTAGGGAAAATTAATCCACGATGCCTGAGGTTTATATCCGAAAAGGAGACAGAGGAGTCCTGCAACATTCTTCGACTACAGGGAGAGTCCATGGGGCTTTTCCCATGGCGTCTGTCAAACGGTTGCGGGATGCAGCCCCCTTTTGATGCCAAGTTCCCGGCCACAGCACCCTCTTCCTTTTCCCCACTGGCTGAGGTATTCGGGAGATACAGACTTCCGGAACTGCCTACTCTATGCGCCCCCCTCTAATATGCACCCCCCTCTTGGCATCGAGAAGAAAGAAAAGAACCCCATTCCTAATGCTCTTAAGTCTTTGTTGCCTTGCTCTAGGTTCAGGAATTTAACACGGCCTTGATTAATCAACAGTCTCTGATGATTAGTAACAGTTCTAGAGAACTCCTAGTTTCTTCTGTTACTTCACTAGCCATAACTTCCTAGCCTTGTCTACAGGCCGATTCACACGGTCTCTTTGTAAAGACTCATCCATCTCATTCCTTTTAATCCCTCCTCTTTTTATTTGCTCTGTATTTGTCTTTACAAACCTTAATTACCATGGATTTAATTTTTTCTTCTGGAGTCTTCTTGGGTTTTGCTATTATTTGCAGTGACATTCTTTTCTGTCCTTTTGTAGTCATTTCTGGATCAGGTAGGCATGGCTGCTAGCGGCATCCCCTTGAGCACCTGCTGAAAGAGCTGCCGCCAGCATGGTGTCACGCATGGTAAAAAGATGAGAATTGCGATAGCATATAAGAGGAGAAATCGTATTCATTTAGCCCATAGCTGGCCAGTTAACTATGAAAATATGTCCCATTCCCATCCTTTCAACATTTGGACAGGTCCACGAGCTGACGTTATTTCCTTTGTTATTTGTTTGACCACTTTTCCGCTGTCATCTGCTTGCAAACAGCAGCTCGAGTCATTTAATTTCCCACAAACTCCTCCTTCTTCTGCCAACAGATAATCTAATACCATCCAATGTTGAAATACCGCTTTCCTCATTTAAGTGGGTTGCTCAGCAAAAAGGTCAAGCGCTGTGGCTGGCTGGTTGGTAATTATTTCCGAGACAGCTTGTAACCTAATTATCTCCTTCAAATGATAAATGGGTTCCCAGGCATCTGGGATTAATTCCTTAGGTTTCCAAGGGGCTGGTCCATCGTGTTGGGTAACTTGTTCTGTTGGCCGTTCATCATTTCCCCGTTTTGGGGTGCTCCCTCCAGCCAGGGCTGCATCAGCTGACTGCTTTTCTCTAATTAAATCATCACAGATTTTGATTCCTAAGCGATTTCCCAGAACTTGTAGTAGCAAAAAGAACAACAGTCTACTAAATATACCATATCCCTGACCAGTTTGGAGGTAACCTGAGCTAAGCATGTTGGCCACAAATCCAATACTGTCCTTTCAAAGCCCGTGTTCCATTAGCAAAGGAACCTACCCATGGTCATCAATTGGTGGCTCAAAATACAGCAGGATTCCTGGGCCTAACGGTCCTCCAACAAGAGTTGCCCCACCATAAGGGTCCCAGCATTTGCATTTCCAAGCTCCCGCACAGGGTTCCCACCTACGTTTACATCTGCAAGCTGCTTGGTTGGATTTGGAGCAGAACTCACTAAAAGGCTTTGAGTTCCAATCCGGTGTGGCCATTCCCACTGATAATCACAAACAACATGTCTTCTACTTGTGGAATTTTTGTGGGGACTGCTCAAAAACAGGTGGTCAAAAAAACCCCTTGTCCCTCCCCATTGCTTTACAGGCTTCCAAATATTTTTGGTAAGTGTGATAAGAACGCCTTACGCAGCTACTGTTAGTGAGCCGAACAGGTATTTGATTGCATTTGCCTTGATATTTGGAACAATTGGAAGGAGGGCAATTGGGGGTCCAAACCCAGTTGTTCAAGCCCAGAGGGAAAGTCAATTGACAATTGCCTTTTCCTACATAGACACGCCCTATCCTATTTAGGCAATAAGTGCCTGTTGGAGAAGAATGAAGTGGCCGTGAACTTCCTTCTTTGGCCCCAAATCCCATCCCACTGTGGCCCTCACATTGACCCACCATTTAGGTTCAGCTGGGCTAGCCAACTATGGCCACTCTTCAGATCCTCCTGGCCCTCCACAGAGCCAGCAATTGCTAAGGTTAAAAACTTTTGCTACTTCTTCTCCTAAGGCTGCAAATTGATTCTCCCACTCCTGGCCTAAACTCAGCTGACCATATCAAAGTAGAATTAGTAAGGAAAATGTTTTAATAGTGTCATCTAATTAGCTAGTCTAATTTTCCCGTTGTCTTCTGCAGCACCTGTGGCAATTGAAGACACAGAAACCACTTAACGTAACAAAATGGCCACAAGTATTAGCCCCCAAGTGAGTGGAGATTCTAGAGGAGGGATGCCTATACAGTCTATTTCAGCAGACGGTCTGAAGGTAGGACTGCGGGGCTTCTTCCGATGTCGAAGCACTGCCTACTGCTCCGGCCCACTCCTGCAGAGTGTCAGTCACGGCCTCCCGGCCTTCTCCTCCAGCTGAGATGTGCAAATCTCTGAGGCTTCAGAGACCTTGACCCGAGAGTGACGGGTTCACCTGTGTTCAGCTTACTTGACTGTTTTCTGTCGTCAGTGACACTTGGAATGGGCCACGCCATTTCACCAGCACTGGCGCTTCTTTCTACTCCTTAATTAGGACTCAATCTCCTGGTTGGATGTTAAAAGCAGCAAAGTCCAAAGGCCGGGCTTGCGCCAGCTGAGTTTCCTGTTGAAGGGGTTTCACAAGAAGCAGGATCCTGGCCACAGATGGTTTTAAAAATGCATCTCTTGCCTCTACCCCCCCCCCCACTGGGTGGAGACTTACCAGGAGGGCAATTGCAAACAACGATTGAAAGGGAGATAACTGAATCTCTCTTCTGGGTTGGGCCCTCATTCTCACCAAAGCCAATGTCCAAAGCCCTACCCATGGCATCTTGGTTTCTATTACCAGCTTCAAAAGGTGTTTATTTCTCTCTTCATTGTTTTCTACCCGAGCCGAGCTCTGGGGGTGCCAGGGCCTATGGAGGTTCCATTGTGTTCCTAAAGAAGCCAAAACCCCTTGAAGGATCTTTCCTGCAAAATGAGTTCCCCTATCTGAATCTATTGCTTCTACAATGCTGTATCTTGGAATGATTTGTTCCAAAAATGCCTTAAGAACTGATCCTGTCATTACTGAAGTAGTTGGAAATACTTCTGGCCACCTTGCTAGCTGACATACGATTACCAGAAGATATTAAGCCTTGCCACTTGGGGCATCTCCGGAAAATCCACCTGGCATCTTTGGAAGGGCCATGCAGCCCAAGGCCTCCCTCCTCTAGCAAGTTACTTTGTAACTTGGCTGTTGGCTTTAGCACAGATCAAGCAACCTTCAACAGCTCCTTTTGCCAGTCTAAAAAGACCCCCAGCAACATACATCATGAGATAGGCTTCTGCCAATCCTCAGGAAGTGCAAGAACTCTCTTAATGGAGTTGCTTTAATATTGGTAGGGCCAAAGGTTCTGGTATCTCTTGTTTGCCATCCCTTGGAAACCAATTCTTGCCTTTTTTCTCTGCCACGCGACTTTTAACTGTATGTCAAACTGCTGTGGTAGAAAAGACAGCTTCCTGGGCAGTGATGGAGTCACGGGGAGCAAAGGGGGCATCTTGGAGAGTTCTGGCAGAAGTGTGGCTTTCTGAGTTTCTTCATCCACCAAAAAGGAGACAGAGGAGTCCTGTAACATTCTTCAACTCCAGGGAGAGGCCATGGGGCTTTTGCCATGGAGTCTCTCAAATGATTGCGGGATGCAGCCCCCTTCTGATGCTAAGTTCCTGGCAAGAGCACCCTCTGAGGTACTCGGGAATTACAGACTTCCGGAACTGCCTACTCTACGCCCCCCTCTAATATGCACTCCCCTTTTGGAATGGAAAAGGAAGAAAACCAAACTATTCCTAATGCTGGGAAGTCTTTGCTGCCTTGCTCTAGGTTCAGGAATTTAGCAGGGCCTTGGCTGAGCAACAGTCTCTGTTGATTAGTAACAGTTTCTAGAACGAATACTTTCTTCTGTTACTTCCCCCCCTGTAAATTCCTAGCCTTGTCTAAGGAGAGATTCACACGGTCTCTTTGTAAAGACACATCTATCTTACTCCTTTCACTCCCACACCTTCCTTGCGGTGGAACGGCTCTCCCCGGCACAGCACCTGGCACAAAACCCCCGTATACGCACACACACACCTGCACTTACCCTGCACTCCACTGCACACACACACACACACACCTCCCGCATACTAACACCCCCTCCACATCCCCACCATGCTACTTGCAGTGGCCCCGCCCCTGCCATCCCCACCGGCTGGCAGCACCCACTCCTCGCATGCTTCCCCATGCCTTGCATTTCCTTGCTGCCCCCTCTGTAGCCTTCCCTCAACCTGCCTTTTCTCCCCTGCCTTGCACTGACTTGCTCACCCATCCCCCACCTGACTTCCTTCCACATTCATCTAGGTCTGGCCTCACCTTTCCTTTTCCTTCTAGGACCCTCATTGCCTTGCCTCGCCTCGCAAAGCCACCACTTGCCTTGCCTTGCCCTTGAACCCCTCCCTTGCCTTGCATGACCTTGCTCACCCCTCCCCCACCTGGAATTCAACACCCCTTTTCAATGACATTTCTGGGCCTTGCCCTGCCCTTTCTGCTCCTCCGAGGAATCTCAAAGCTCTCAAGCATCTCCGGTGTTTCAGGATCCCATGAGAGGAAGACCAGGGGAGGACGCATGTTGCCACACTCATCTCTGTGGGCAGCCTTTGTCTGGGAGCAATCCTTGCATGTCTTGAACCTTGGAGGGGCAATTCACATTTTGCCCTTGAGCTCGGGGACCAGAAAGAGAGTTCTTTTGCATACAAGGGAAAGCAGGTAGCTCAAGTCTTTTAGGTACAGAGGAGAGATGACCCACGCGGGATCAAGGCCACACAGAGCACTTGGTCCTGGCCACTTTTGTGTACCAGCAGTCCTTGAATGTACTTCTCACCTGCCTTGCCTGGCCTTGCCTTGGCAACACAACAGTTGCCTTGCCTTGCCCTGCTAGCCCTCTGGAGCCTTGCATTCCTTTGCACGGCCATGCCCAGCACATGACCTGCCTACTGTTTTCCTCCAGGGCCTTGGCTTGCTGAGCCCTTCCTGTTTCTGCCTGGCCTTCCCATCAGTGGCCCTTCCTTCCTACAGCCAGCCTTGCCTCTAACTTCTGGACCTTCTCTTGTCTACCACTCCATTTGCTTTCCCCTCACTGCTCTGGCCTTGCCTACCTCTCCCTTGACTTGCCCACAATTGCCTGCACTCGGTTTGCAGCGCCTTGCCTGCATGGAAGGCAAGGGAAAGAGTGGTAGGCCGGGCAAAGCAAAGCCAGCAAGTTGTAGGCAGTGCGAGGCAAGGCAGACGTAGGCAAAGGAAGCAGAGCAAGGGTACCTTAAGAAGAACTAGACAAGGCAAGGCCAAGAGACTCGGAGTGCCTTTCCTTGGGAAGGCAAGGACATAGTGCCAGTGTTGCTGGAGCAGATGTTAAGGTACTGTGGGGAGGAATAGTCCAGCAAGACATTTCTCTTCTGGCCCCTGTGCGTGTAGGGGCAATTGTTGGACATATTCAATACTGGAGGCGGATCAGTCGCTGGATGTGTTGTATTTTGGAGGAGGGGATGCCGTTTCTTTGGAGATGGGCTTGTAGTTGCTCTCTTTGGCAAGGAAGGCAGGTTTGGATGTGCACATCAGGTACTCCTAGGGATTTTAAAGGCTTTTCCCAACAGGCAGAGCTCTCTCTGGGTTCGAGCTGTTGAGCTGTCAGTGGGAATGCAAAGGCCAAGCTCTTAAGCTATTTGTCCTGGTGCCTTCAGTGTGTGAGCAGTCCCTGGTGCCGTTGCCTTTGGATCCTGACTCTGGGAGAGGGAAGGCTTAGGATGGTACCTAGAGCTGAGAAGGAGAGTGCTGAGAACAGCGTGTGTGCTGCTAGTTTGAGGGGTGCAGGTGAAGTTGTAGGCAGCAAGATCTTCCTCAGCTGGCACTGTTTTGAGCCCTGTTTTTGCCAGATGGTTTCAAGTTGGTGGGCGGAATCTGCGAGAGGGAAAAGATTTGTATGGGCCAAAGAGGTGTGGTGTAAAGAAGAGTGTGCTCTTGGAAGGGGAAGATGAGGGCAACCTTTTTGTCCTGACACCGTTGATTTGAGTGCAGGGCCGTTTGCAAGTTGCCTCTGTCTGCCCTTGGGGTGGTTTCGAGCTGGGCCAGGTGCTTGGCCTTCTTTTGCAAGTCTGCAGCGCCGTCGTGTGGTTGTTTCCATGAGCGCTGACAGTGCCCGGCAAAAAGCGCTTGGCTGGCGCGGCCCCAGTCGTGTGGAAGCAGTTGGTGGAAGAGCTCCGCTGTGCATCCTGCCTCTTGGAGACATAAAAGGATGTAACCCTGCGCGTAGCGGGGAAGCAAGACGAATCTTTTCATTGTTGGCTGAGCAGTTTCTAAGCGGCAAAAGTAAAGGCAGTTTCAGCACGGCCTCTTTCTTTCAGAACCTTTTCTGTGCCATCATGAACATGCTCAACATGCCACTCGCACCCGCTGAACTGCATCAAAGGCCCTGGAGATAGGCGCTTTCCTTCAAGCTCTCTGTAGCATCGTACCCTCCACCTCTGGCGGTCCCAAAGCCCTTCCAAACATCCAGCAGCTGCACGCAGAGAACAAGTGCTAAAACAAGGCGTTGGCCTTCCTAGTCCTTTTAAAGTCTGTGAACTAGGCGAAACATTCCAGTGAGCAGCACTTTCCTTCGCAACTATATCTAGAGCATCATCACATTCTCTCCAAGTGGGTAAGTCCACCCTTGCAGCGCAGCGTTTGCAGCCACAGTTCGGACTGAGAGATAGGCCAGGTGAGAAAGCATTTCTTGACTATCCCTCTTCTCTGGAAGACTTGATACTCGCAGCGCAACCACGTCCACACACCTTCAGTGTGGCCAGGTTCAAGCAGCTAGAGCTCCCAGAGATGGGAGAGTCAGGAGAGAAGACGTTCCAAAAGTACCGTGTACTTACAGCAGCATTAAAACTGTGCACAGCAGTCTGCAGCACTGTAGACTGCGGCTTCTCCGACAGACGAGCCATCCCATTGTTGCCTCTCGCAGCCTGCTTGCTAGCTGCTCTCCTGAAGAAAAGAACTAGAAGAAAAAGCCAATGCTGGGCTGCACCTTCCCCTTGCCTTACGTAAAGCCACCTAAACTCCCCGCTGCACTCTCTACTTCCCCTCTCCTTGGAAGCGACCACTGTGTTTGCTGCATCTCGAAGCCTAAAGTTAAGCGCCAAAGTTTCCAAGGATGGTTGGAAGAAGGATAAGTAGTAGCACAAGGAAGTAGTTGTCGTTGAACTTCCTCCTTCTCAATGCTAACGTGAATTGGGCAGGCAGGCGAGTGCTAGCCACGCTCCTTTCTCAGTTTGTACGCTGCGGACACGAGTCCGGTGCTCTGCGCCTTCGTTCGGCCTCTTTAGTACCCATGTCGCTCTTTCATTCAGCCGGAGTCGAAGCGTCGTCTACTTCTCGCCCAGAGAGCACGGTGCCGGCAGCGAAATGCCCCAGCCGACTGCTTCTGCCGACACACGCCTGGTCTATGCACTTTCCCTCGCAGCGACATACAGCAGCACTTTCGGTCTTTCTTGTCGTCCAAATGGAAAGGGAAAGATTCTCTGCTATGTCCCGCCCAGAGAACAGTTTTAGGTCAACCAGCACGCCCAGAGCTTGCCCTCGACGCGTGGAAACTTGTGTTTGCACCACATTCAAGTGGTTGCCGTCTTTCCTTTACAGCCTGCAGAGCACCGTCAGACCGCCGTGCTCTCTGCACCTGCCTTCTCAGTTCTAAGTACCACCGCGCCCCTTACAGCCTTGCAGGAAGCAAAGACACCGATAGTCATCTCGCAGAGAAGAACGTGGAAGGACGAAAAGATGATCTTCCTTTCTCCTGCTTCTTGCCTGAATTGTGGTGCTGTATTGAAAGTCTTGGCTAGCGAAAAGCTCATCCAGCAAGTGCCTCATTCCTGACGCATCTCGCTGAGCGAGAGTTTCACGAAGAGTTTAGACTCTGGAAACAGCAAGAAAATGATTGTACGTCGAGCTGAGGAAAATCCGTGCACAGCACACTGCGGATGCGTGCAGTGTTCGCGCTGCAGAGCGCCAAAACGCAAAGCCATCGCTGGGCTTCAGTTTCGTCCAGACCGCAGAAGGCAAAGAACGAAGCAACTGGGCACCGCGTTAACGTACTCAGTGGACCGAATTTCAAATGTCCAGCCAAAAGCTGCTTCATAAGCAGATTCAGCTGAGAATGCTCTGGCTGCTTCACAAAGTAAGGCGCAGCCGTTTCCATTCATCACACTACCTGGCCAGAAGCAGTATCCTACACCTTCAATGCTGCAGCGTCCATGCAGCTGGAGCACACGCAGTAGGACGCGTCGAGATAGAAGGCGGTCTTCAAGTACCCCCCTCCTCCAAGCAGCCTTGAAACTGAGCACAACACACTGCGGCTCGGGAGCTTCCTTCTCAGATAGACGCGCCGTCACGTTATTCACTCTCGCAGCTCCGTTGCCCACTTGCAGCAGCTGCTACCAAAGCAAAATGCTCCAGAAGTAAAAAGCACTGCCGAGCTGCACTTTCCCTTGCCTCACGTAAAGCACCATAAACTGTCCGCTGTGCTCTGTATTTCCATTCTCCGCCGCATCTACCACTGTTATCTCTGCATCTCGAAGCATAAAGCTCGGCACAATTCCTCCCAGGGAAAGCTGGAAGAGAAATAGGTAGCAGCACAAGTAGCTGCAAGTGGAACTTTCTGTTTTAAAACGCTAACGTGAATCCGGAAACAAGCGAGTGACAGCCAGGCTTCCTCTTGCAGCCTGTGCGATGCACACACCAGCTCGGCCCTCTGCCCTCATTCTTTAATGCTCTTCGTACCATGTCGCGCTTTCATTCTGCCGGAGTCGAAGCGTCGTCTACTTCTCGCCCAGAGAGCACGGTGCCAGCGGAGAAAGGCTCCAGAAAAACGCTCCAGGCTGCTGATTCTTCCCAAACACACCAGGGCTATGCACTTTCCTTCGCAGCGCTAAGTAGCATCACATTCTGTTTGCGTTGGAGCCGGAATGTAAAGGGAAAGATTCTCGGTTACTTCTCACTCAGCGCCCAGTTTTAGGTCACCAAGCTTACCCGGAGCTTACCCGCGACGCGTGGAAATTGGTATTTGCACCACATTCAAGTGGTAGCTTTCTTTCCTTTAAGCCTGCAGAGCGCCGTCAGATCGCGGTGCTCTCTGCACCTGCCTTCTCCCTTCCAAGTACCACCGCGCACCTTACAGCCTTGCAGGAAGCAAAGACGTGGAGAGATGTCTCGCAGAGAAGATCGTGCAAAGACGAAAAGATGTTCTTCTTTGCTTTTCCTCGTCGCCCAGATTGTGGTGCTCTACTGAAAGCGTGGGCTAACGAATGGCTAATCTAGCATGTGCTTCCCTTCTAATGCATTTCGCTGAGCGAGAGCTGAGGAAAATCCTTGCACTGTACACTATGGATGCGTGCAGTAGACACGCAGAAGAGCGGCACAGCTCATAACCATCGCACACTCCAGCCCAGAGCTCTGGGGCTGCGTTCTTCTCAATTTCCGGCGCTGGACAGAACTGAGACATTGAGCTTTGGCTCTCTTTAGTGTGTGTACTGCACGCATCCAGAGCGCGCTGTGCACAGATTCTCCTCAGCGCTACGTGCAAGCACAGACTTTCTGCTTCGCAGAGCCCAACTGTCCGCCGAAGCTCTCGCTCAGAGAAATGTGTCAGGAGAGAAGCACTTGCTGGATTAGCCTTACACTGGCCAACAGTTCCAAAGAAGCACCATAGTCTTCTTGCGAGAAAGGATAATAAAACACATGTATTGTCCCAGCAAAGTTCTCTGTGCGAGCCGAAGCCGAGAATCTTTCCCTTAAGATTAAGACCACAACGCAGACAGCATTTTGTGCTACTTAAGGCTGAGAGGGATAGCCCAGGCGTGTTTCGGCAGAGGCAGAAGCCCGGAGCGTTTCTCTGCCGGCACCGTGCTCTCAGGCGAGAAGTAGACGACGCTTCGACTCCGGCAGAATGAAAAGCGCGACATGGTACGAAGAGCATACGAATGAGGGCGCAGAGCACCGAGCTGGTGTGCGCATCGCACAGGCTGCAAGAAGAAGCGTGGCTGCCGCTCGCTTCTTTGCGGATTCACGTTAGCAGTTGAAAACAAAAGTTCCACTTGCAGCTACTTGTGCTGCTACCTATTTCTCTTCCAGCTTTCCCTGGGAAGAATTGTGCCGAGCTTTATGCTTCGAGATGCAGAGATGACAGTGGTAGATGCGGCGGAGAAGGGAAATACAGAGTACAGCGGACAGTTTATGGTGCTTCACGTGCGGCAAGGCGAAAGTACAGCCCGGCAGTGCTTTTTACTTCTGGAGCATTTTGCTTTGGTAGCAGCTGCTGCAAGTGGGCAACGGAGCTGCGAGAGTGAATAACGTGACGGCACGTCTATCTGAGAAGGAAGCTCCCGAGCCGCAGTGTGTTGTGCTCAGTTTCAAGGCTGCTTGGAGAAGGGGGTACTTGAAGACCGCCTTCTATCTCGACGCGTCCTACTGCGTGTGCTCCAGCTGCATGGACTCTGCAGCATTGAAGGTGTAGGATACTGCTTCTGGCCAGGTAGTGTGATGAATGGAAACGGCTGCGCCTTACTTTGTGAAGCAGCCAGAGCATTCTCAGCTGAATCTGCTTATGAAGCAGCTTTTGGCTGGACATTTGAAATTCGGTCCACTGAGTACGTTAACGCGGTGCCCAGCTGCTTCGTTCTTCGCCTTCTGCCGTCTGGACAGAACTGAAGCCCAGCGATGGCTTTGAGTTTTGCCGCTCTTCAGCAAGTGTACTGCACGCATCCGCAGTGTGCTGTGCAAGGATTTTCCTCAGCTCTCCCTCAGCGAAATGCATCAGGTGAGAAACACTTGCTGGATTAGCCTTTCGCTGGCCATGGCTTTCAGTACAGCACCACAATCTGGGCGACGAGGAGGAGCAAAGAAGAACATCTTTTCGTCTTTGCACGTTCTTCTCTGCGAGACGACTATCCGCGTCATTGCTTCCTGCAAGGCTATATTCTGCGCAGTGGTACTTGAAAGGGAGAAGGCAGGTGCAGAGAGCACCGCGATCTGACGGCGCTCTGCAGGCTGTAAAGGAAAGAGGGCTGCCACTGGAATGTGTGCAAACACAAGTTTCCACGAGTCGCGGGCAAGCTCTGGGCGTGCTTGTTGACCTAAAACTGTTCTCTGTGCCCGACATTGCTGAGAATCTTTCCCTTTACATTTGGACGACAAGAAAAGACCGAAAGTGCTGCTGTATGTCGCTGCGAGAAAAGTGCATAGCCCTGGTGTGTTTCGGAAGGGCAGTCGGCTGGGGCATTTCTCTTCCGGCACCGTGCTCTCCGGGCGAGAAGTAGACGACGCTTCGACTCCGGCAGAATGAAAAGCGCGACATGGTACGAAGAGCATACGAATGAGGGCGCAGAGCACCGAGCTGGTGTGCGCATCGCACAGGCTGCAAGAAGAAGCGTGGCTGCCGCTCGCTTCTTTGCGGATTCACGTTAGCAGTTGAAAACAAAAGTTCCACTTGCAGCTACTTGTGCTGCTACCTATTTCTCTTCCAGCTTTCCCTGGGAAGAATTGTGCTGCGAGAGTGAATAACGTGACGGCACGTCTATCTGAGAAGGAAGCTCCCGAGCCGCAGTGTGTTGTGCTCAGTTTCAAGGCTGCTTGGAGGAGGGGGGTACTTGAAGAACGCCGTCTATCTGGACGCGTCCTACTGCGTGTGCTCCAGCTGCATGGACGCTGCAGCATTGAAGGTGTAAGAAACTTCTTCTGGCCTGAGAGTGTGATAGAGTGCAACGGCTACGCCTTACTTTGTGAACCATCCAGAGCATTCTCAGCTGAATCTGCTTGTGAAGCAGCTCTTGGCTGGACATTTGAAATTCGGTCCACTGAGTACGTTAACGCGGTGCCCAGCTGCTTCGTTCTTCGCCTTCTGCCGTCTGGACAGAACTGAAGCCCAGCGATGGCTTTGAGTTTTGCCGCTCTTCAGCATGTGTACTGCACGCATCCGCAGTGTGCTGTGCAAGGATTTTCCTCAGCTCTCCCTCAGCGAAATGCATCAGGTGAGAAACACTTGCTGGATTAGCCTTTCGCTGGCCATGGCTTTCAGTACAGCACCACAATCTGGGCGACGAGGAGGAGCAAAGAAGAACATCTTTTCGTCTTTGCACGTTCTTCTCTGCGAGACGACTATCCGCGTCATTGCTTCCTGCAAGGCTATATTCTGCGCAGTAGTACTTGAAAGGGAGAAGGCAGGTGCAGAGAGCACCGCGATCTGACGGCGCTCTGCAGGCTGTAAAGGAAAGAGGGCTGCCACTGGAATGTGTGCAAACACAAGTTTCCACGAGTCGCGGGCAAGCTCTGGGCGTGCTTGTTGACCTAAAACTGTTCTCTGTGCCCGACATTGCTGAGAATCTTTCCCTTTACATTTGGACGACAAGAAAAGACCGAAAGTGCTGCTGTATGTCGCTGCGAGAAAAGTGCATAGCCCTGGTGTGTTTCGGAAGGGCAGTCGGCTGGGGCATTTCTCTTCCGGCACCGTGCTCTCCGGGCGAGAAGTAGACGACGCTTCGACTCCGGCAGAATGAAAAGCGCGACATGGTACGAAGAGCATACGAATGAGGGCGCAGAGCACCGAGCTGGTGTGCGCATCGCACAGGCTGCAAGAAGAAGCGTGGCTGCCGCTCGCTTCTTTGCGGATTCACGTTAGCAGTTGAAAACAAAAGTTCCACTTGCAGCTACTTGTGCTGCTACCTATTTCTCTTCCAGCTTTCCCTGGGAAGAATTGTGCCGAGCTTTATGCTTCGAGATGCAGAGATGACAGTGGTAGATGCAGCGGAGAAGGGAAATAAAGAGTGCAGCGGACAGTTTACAGTGCTTTACGTGAGGCAAAGGAAAAGGTTTGCTCAGCAGTGCTTTTTACTTCTGGAACATTTTGCTTTGGTAGCACCTGCTGCAAGTGGGCAACGGAGCTGCGAGAGTGAATAACGTGACGGCACGTCTATCTGAGAAGGAAGCTCCCGAGCCGCAGTGTGTTGTGCTCAGTTTCAAGGCTGCTTGGAGGAGGGGGGTACTTGAAGAACGCCGTCTATCTGGACGCGTCCTACTGCGTGTGCTCCAGCTGCATGGACGCTGCAGCATTGAAGGTGTAGGATACTGCTTCTGGCCAGGTAGTGTGATGAATGGAAACGGCTGCGCCTTACTTTGTGAAGCAGCCAGAGCATTCTCAGCTGAATCTGCTTATGAAGCAGCTTTTGGCTGGACATTTGAAATTCGGTCCACTGAGTACGTTAACGCGGTGCCCAGCTGCTTCGTTCTTCGCCTTCTGCCGTCTGGACAGAACTGAAGCCCAGCGATTGCTTTTAGCTGTGGCTCTCTTCAGCATGTGTACTGCACGCATCCGCAGTGTGCTGTGCAAGGATTTTCCTCAGCTCTCCCTCAGCGAAATGCATCAGGTGAGAAACACTTGCTGGATTAGCCTTTCGCTGGCCAAGGCTTTTAATACAGCACCACAATATGGGCGACGAGGAGAAAGGAAGAACATCTTTTCGTCCTGGCACGTTCTTCTGAGCGACATGACTATCCGCGTGTTTGCTTCCTGCAAAGCTGTATTGTGCGCGGCGGTATTGGAACTGAGAAGGCAGGTGCAGAGAGCACCGGGATCTGACGGCGCTCTGCAGCCTGTCAAGGAAAGACGGCTACCACTTGAATGTGGTGCAAACACAAGTTTCCACGCGTCGAGGGCAAGCTCTGGGCGTGCTGGTTGACCTAAAACTGTTCTCTGGGCGGGACATAGCAGAGAATCTTTCCCTTTCCATTTGGACGACAAGAAAGACCGAAAGTGCTGCTGTATGTCGCTGCGAGGGAAAGTGCATAGACCAGGCGTGTGTCGGCAGAAGCAGTCGGCTGGGGCATTTCTCTTCCGGCACCGTGCTCTCTGGGCGAGAAGTAGACGACGCTTCGACTCCGGCTGAATGAAAGAGCGACATGGGTACTAAAGAGGCCGAACGAAGGCGCAGAGCACCGGACTCGTGTCCGCAGCGTACAAACTGAGAAAGGAGCGTGGCTAGCACTCGCCTGCCTGCCCAATTCACGTTAGCACTGAGAAGGAGGAAGTTCAACAACTACTTACTTGTGCTACTACTTATCCCTCTTCCAACCATCCCCAAAACCACTGGCGCTTAACTTTAGGCTTCGAGATGCAGCAAACACAGTGGTTGCTTCCAAGGAGAGGGGAAGTAGAGAGTGCAGCGGGGAGTTTAGGTGGCTTTACGTAAGGCAAGGGGAAGGTGCAGCCCAGCATTGGCTTTTTCTTCTAGTTCTTTTCTTCAGGAGAGCAGCTAGCAAGCAGGCTGCGAGAGGCAACAATGGGATGGCTCGTCTGTCGGAGAAGCCGCAGTCTACAGTGCTGCAGACTGCTGTGCACAGTTTTAATGCTGCTGTAAGTACACGGTACTTTTGGAACGCCGTCTCTCCTGACTCTCCCATCTCTGGGAGCTCTAGCTGCTTGAACCTGGCCACACTGAAGGTGTGTGGACGTGGTCGCGCTGCGAGTATCAAGTCTTCCAGAGAAGAGGGATAGTCAAGAAATGCTTTCTCACCTGGCCTATCTCTCAGTCCGAACTGTGGCTGCAAACGCTGCGCTGCAAGGGTGGACTTACCCACTTGGAGAGAATGTGATGATGCTCTAGATATAGTTGCGAAGGAAAGTGCTGCTCACTGGAATGTTTCGCCTAGTTCACAGACTTTAAAAGGACTAGGAAGGCCAACGCCTTGTTTTAGCACTTGTTCTCTGCGTGCAGCTGCTGGATGTTTGGAAGGGCTTTGGGATCCGCCAGAGGTGGAGGGTACGATGCTACAGAGAGCTTGAAGGAAAGTGCCTATCTCCAGGGCCTTTGATGCAGTTCAGCGGGTGCGAGTGGCATGTTGAGCATGTTCATGATGGCACAGAAAAGGTTCTGAAAGAAAGAGGCCGTGCTGAAACTGCCTTTACTTTTGCCGCTTAGAAACTGCTCAGCCAACAATGAAAAGATTCGTCTTGCTTCCCCGCTACGCGCAGGGTTACATCCTTTTATGTCTCCAAGAGGCAGGATGCACAGCAGAGCTCTTCCACCAACTGCTTCCACACGACTGGGGCCGCGCCAGGCAAGCGCTTTTTGCCGGGCACTGTCAGCGCTCATGGAAACAACCACACGACGGCGCTGCAGACTTGCAAAAGAAGGCCAAGCACCTGGCCCAGCTCGAAACCACCCCAAGGGCAGACAGAGGCAACTTGCAAACGGCCCTGCACTCAAATCAACGGTGTCAGGACAAAAAGGTTGCCCTCATCTTCCCCTTCCAAGAGCACACTCTTCTTTACACCACACCGCTTTGGCCCAAACAAATCTTTTCCCTCTCGCAGATTCCGCCCACCAACTTGAAACCATCTGGCAAAAACAGGGCTCAAAACAGTGCCAGCTGAGGAAGATCTTGCTGCCTACAACTTCACCTGCACCCCTCAAACTAGCAGCACACACGCTGTTCTCAGCACTCTCCTTCTCAGCTCTAGGTACCATCCTAAGCCTTCCCTCTCCCAGAGTCAGGATCCAAAGGCAACGGCACCAGGGACTGCTCACACACTGAAGGCACCAGGACAAATAGCTTAAGAGCTTGGCCTTTGCATTCCCACTGACAGCTCAACAGCTCGAACCCAGAGAGAGCTCTGCCTGTTGGGAAAAGCCTTTAAAATCCCTAGGAGTACCTGATGTGCACATCCAAACCTGCCTTCCTTGCCAAAGAGAGCAACTACAAGCCCATCTCCAAAGAAACGGCATCCCCTCCTCCAAAATACAACACATCCAGCGACTGATCCGCCTCCAGTATTGAATATGTCCAACAATTGCCCCTACACGCACAGGGGCCAGAAGAGAAATGTCTTGCTGGACTATTCCTCCCCACAGTACCTTAACATCTGCTCCAGCAACACTGGCACTATGTCCTTGCCTTCCCAAGGAAAGGCACTCCGAGTCTCTTGGCCTTGCCTTGTCTAGTTCTTCTTAAGGTACCCTTGCTCTGCTTCCTTTGCCTGCGTCTGCCTTGCCTCGCACTGCCTACAACTTGCTGGCTTTGCTTTGCCCGGCCTACCACTCTTTCCCTTGCCTTCCATGCAGGCAAGGCGCTGCAAACCGAGTGCAGGCAATTGTGGGCAAGTCAAGGGAGAGGTAGGCAAGGCCAGAGCAGTGAGGGGAAAGCAAATGGAGTGGTAGGCAAGAGAAGGCCCAGAAGTTAGAGGCAAGGCTGGCTGTAGGAAGGAAGGGCCACTGATGGGAAGGCCAGGCAGAAACAGGAAGGGCTCAGCAAGCCAAGGCCCTGGAGGAAAACAGTAGGCAGGTCATGTGCTGGGCATGGCCCTGCAAAGGAATGCAAGGCTACAGAGGGCTAGCAGGGCAAGGCAAGGCAAGTGTTGTGTTGCCAAGGCAAGGCCAGGCAAGGCAGGTGAGAAGTACATTCAAGGACTGCTGGTGCACAAAAGTGGCCAGGACCAAGTGCTCTGTGTGGCCTTGATCCCGCGTGGGTCATCTCTCCTCTGTACCTAAAAGACTTGAGCTACCTGCTTTCCCTTGTATGCAAAAGAACTCTCTTTCTGGTCCCCGAGCTCAAGGGCAAAATGTGAATTGCCCCTCCAAGGTTCAAGACATGCAAGGATTGCTCCCAGACAAAGGCTGCCCACAGAGATGAGTGTGGCAACATGCGTCCTCCCCTGGTCTTCCTCTCATGGGATCCTGAAACACCGGAGATGCTTGAGAGCTTTGAGATTCCTCGGAGGAGCAGAAAGGGCAGGGCAAGGCCCAGAAATGTCATTGAAAAGGGGTGTTGAATTCCAGGTGGGGGAGGGGTGAGCAAGGTCATGCAAGGCAAGGGAGGGGTTCAAGGGCAAGGCAAGGCAAGTGGTGGCTTTGCGAGGCGAGGCAAGGCAATGAGGGTCCTAGAAGGAAAAGGAAAGATGAGGCCAGACCTAGACGAATGTGAAAGGAAGTCAGGTGGGGGATGGGTGAGCAAGTCAGTGCAAGGCAGGGGAGAAAAGGCAGGTTGAGGGAAGGCTACAGAGGGGGCAGCAAGGAAATGCAAGGCATGGGGAAGCATGCGAGGAGTGGGTGCTGCCAGCCGGTGGGGATGGCAGGGGCGGGGCCACTGCAAGTAGCATGGTGGGGATGTGGAGGGGGTGTTAGTGTGCGGGAGGTGTGTGTGTGTGTGTGTGTGTGCAGTAGAGTGCAGGGTAAGTGCAGGTGTGTGTGTGCGTATACGGGGGTTTTGTGCCAGGTGCTGTGCCGGGGAGAGCCGTTCCACCGCAAGGAAGGTGTGGGAGTGAAAGGAGTAAGATAGATGTGTCTTTACAAAGAGACCGTGTGAATCTCTCCTTAGACAAGGCTAGGAATTTACAGGGGGGGAAGTAACAGAAGAAAGTATTCGTTCTAGAAACTGTTACTAATCAACAGAGACTGTTGCTCAGCCAAGGCCCTGCTAAATTCCTGAACCTAGAGCAAGGCAGCAAAGACTTCCCAGCATTAGGAATAGTTTGGTTTTCTTCCTTTTCCATTCCAAAAGGGGAGTGCATATTAGAGGGGGGCGTAGAGTAGGCAGTTCCGGAAGTCTGTAATTCCCGAGTACCTCAGAGGGTGCTGTTGCCAGGAACTTAACATCAGAAGGGAGCTGCTTCCCGCAATCATTTGAGAGACTCCATGGCAAAAGCCCCATGGCCTCTCCCTGGAGTTGAAGAATGTTACAGGACTCCTCTGTCTCCTTTTTGGTGGATGAAGAAACTCAGAAAGCCACACTTCTGCCAGAACTCTCCAAGATGCCCCCTTTGCTCCCCGTGACTCCATCACTGCCCAGGAAGCTGTCTTTTCTACCGCAGCAGTTTGACATACAGTTAAAAGTCGCGTGGCAGAGAAAAAAGGCAAGAATTGGTTTCCAAGGGATGGCAAACAAGAGATACCAGAACCTTTGGCCCTACCAATATTAAAGCAACTCCATTAAGAGAGTTCTTGCACTTCCTGAGGATTGGCAGAAGCCTATTTCATGATGTATGTTGCTGGGGGTCTTTTTAGACTGGCAAAAGGAGCTGTTGAAGGTTGCTTGATCTGTGCTAAAGCCAACAGCCAAGTTACAAAGTAACTTGCTAGAGGAGGGAGGCCTTGGGCTGCATGGCCCTTCCAAAGATGCCAGGTGGATTTTCCGGAGATGCCCCAAGTGGCAAGGCTTAATATCTTCTGGTAATCGTATGTCAGCTAGCAAGGTGGCCAGAAGTATTTCCAACTACTTCAGTAATGACAGGATCAGTTCTTAAGGCATTTTTGGAACAAATCATTCCAAGATACAGCATTGTAGAAGCAATAGATTCAGATAGGGGAACTCATTTTGCAGGAAAGATCCTTCAAGGGGTTTTGGCTTCTTTAGGAACACAATGGAACCTCCATAGGCCCTGGCACCCCCAGAGCTCGGCTCGGGTAGAAAACAATGAAGAGAGAAATAAACACCTTTTGAAGCTGGTAATAGAAACCAAGATGCCATGGGTAGGGCTTTGGACATTGGCTTTGGTGAGAATGAGGGCCCAACCCAGAAGAGAGATTCAGTTATCTGCCTTTCAATCGTTGTTTGCAATTGCCCTGGTAAGTCTCCACCCAGTGGGGGGGGGGTAGAGGCAAGTGATGCATTTTTAAAACCATCTGTGGCCAGGATCCTGCTTCTTGTGAAACCCCTTCAACAGGAAACTCAGCTGGTGCAAGCCCGGCCTTTGGACTTTGCTGCTTTTAACATCCAACCAGGAGATTGAGTCCTAATTAAGGAGTAGAAAGAAGCGCCAGTGCTGGTGAAATGGCGTGGCCCATTCCAAGTGTCACTGACGACAGAAAACAGCCGTCAAGTAAGCTGAACACAGGTGAACCCGTCACTCTCGGGTCAAGGTCTCTGAAGCCTCGGAGATTTGCACATCTCAGCTGGAGGAGAAGGCCGGGAGGCCGTGACTGACACTCTGCAGGAGTGGGCCGGAGCAGTAGGCAGTGCTTCGACATCGGAAGAAGCCCCGCAGTCCTACCTTCAGACCGTCTGCTGAAATAGACTGTATAGGCATCCCTCCTCTAGAATCTCCACTCACTTGGGGGCTAATACTTGTGGCCATTTTGTTACGTTAAGTGGTTTCTGTGTCTTCAATTGCCACAGGTGCTGCAGAAGACAACGGGAAAATTAGACTAGCTAATTAGATGACACTATTAAAACATTTTCCTTACTAATTCTACTTTGATATGGTTAGCTGAGTTTAGGCCAGGAGTGGGAGAATCAATTTGCAGCCTTAGGAGAAGAAGTAGCAAAAGTTTTTAACCTTAGCAATTGCTGGCTCTGTGGAGGGCCAGGAGGATCTGAAGAGTGGCCATAGTTGGCTAGCCCAGCTGAACCTAAATGGTGGGTCAATGTGAGGGCCACAGTGGGATGGGATTTGGGGCCAAAGAAGGAAGTTCATGGCCACTTCATTCTTCTCCAACAGGCACTTATTGCCTAAATAGGATAGGGCGTGTCTATGTAGGAAAAGGCAATTGTCAATTGACTTTCCCTCTGGGCTTGAACAACTGGGTTTGGACCCCCAATTGCCCTCCTTCCAATTGTTCCAAATATCAAGGCAAATGCAATCAAATACCTGTTCGGCTCACTAACAGTAGCTGCGTAAGGCGTTCTTATCACACTTACCAAAAATATTTGGAAGCCTGTAAAGCAATGGGGAGGGACAAGGGGTTTTTTTGACCACCTGTTTTTGAGCAGTCCCCACAAAAATTCCACAAGTAGAAGACATGTTGTTTGTGATTATCAGTGGGAATGGCCACACCGGATTGGAACTCAAAGCCTTTTAGTGAGTTCTGCTCCAAATCCAACCAAGCAGCTTGCAGATGTAAATGTAGGTGGGAACCCTGTGCGGGAGCTTGGAAATGCAAATGCTGGGACCCTTATGGTGGGGCAACTCTTGTTGGAGGACCGTTAGGCCCGGGAATCCTGCTGTATTTTGAGCCACCAATTGATGACCATGGGTAGGTTCCTTTGCTAATGGAACACGGGCTTTGAAAGGACAGTATTGGATTTGTGGCCAACATGCTTAGCTCAGGTTACCTCCAAACTGGTCAGGGATATGGTATATTTAGTAGACTGTTGTTCTTTTTGCTACTACAAGTTCTGGGAAATCGCTTAGGAATCAAAATCTGTGATGATTTAATTAGAGAAAAGCAGTCAGCTGATGCAGCCCTGGCTGGAGGGAGCACCCCAAAACGGGGAAATGATGAACGGCCAACAGAACAAGTTACCCAACACGATGGACCAGCCCCTTGGAAACCTAAGGAATTAATCCCAGATGCCTGGGAACCCATTTATCATTTGAAGGAGATAATTAGGTTACAAGCTGTCTCGGAAATAATTACCAACCAGCCAGCCACAGCGCTTGACCTTTTTGCTGAGCAACCCACTTAAATGAGGAAAGCGGTATTTCAACATTGGATGGTATTAGATTATCTGTTGGCAGAAGAAGGAGGAGTTTGTGGGAAATTAAATGACTCGAGCTGCTGTTTGCAAGCAGATGACAGCGGAAAAGTGGTCAAACAAATAACAAAGGAAATAACGTCAGCTCGTGGACCTGTCCAAATGTTGAAAGGATGGGGATGGGACATGTTTTCATGGTTAACTGGCCAGCTCTGGGCTAAATGAATACGATTCCTCCTCTTACATGCTATAGCAACTCTCATCTTTTTACCATGCGTGACACCATGCTGGCTGCAGCTCTTTCAGCAGGTGCTCAAGGGGATGCCGCTAGCAGCCATGCCTACCTGATCCAGAAATGACTACAAAAGGACAGAAAAGGATGTCACTGCAAATAATAGCAAAACCCAAGAAGACTCCAGAAGAAAAAATTAAATCCATGGTAATTAAGGTTTGTAAAGACAAATACAGAGCAAATAAAAAGAGGAGGGATTAAAAGGAATGAGATGGATGAGTCTTTACAAAGAGACCGTGTGAATCGGCCTGTAGACAAGGCTAGGAAGTTATGGCTAGTGAAGTAACAGAAGAAACTAGGAGTTCTCTAGAACTGTTACTAATCATCAGAGACTGTTGATTAATCAAGGCCGTGTTAAATTCCTGAACCTAGAGCAAGGCAACAAAGACTTAAGAGCATTAGGAATGGGGTTCTTTTCTTTCTTCTCGATGCCAAGAGGGGGGTGCATATTAGAGGGGGGCGCATAGAGTAGGCAGTTCCGGAAGTCTGTATCTCCCGAATACCTCAGCCAGTGGGGAAAAGGAAGAGGGTGCTGTGGCCGGGAACTTGGCATCAAAAGGGGGCTGCATCCCGCAACCGTTTGACAGACGCCATGGGAAAAGCCCCATGGACTCTCCCTGTAGTCGAAGAATGTTGCAGGACTCCTCTGTCTCCTTTTCGGATATAAACCTCAGGCATCGTGGATTAATTTTCCCTAACGGCAGCGACCTGCCGCGTGGTCTCCGTGCTCCTCTCCAGCCCCCCGGGACGTGTAAAATAGTTCCCAGCGGCTCCCACCGCGCGTTGCAGACGGCTGCGCGGCCCCGGGGCTGCCCGCAGTGCTCCCCTGCCCCGCCAGGGCTGCCCGCGGGCTGCGGAGCCGCCTCGCCACCGGCGCGGCCAGGGCTGGGGCCCTTCTCGACAGCAGCCGAGGGGCTGCGGAGCGGGCGGCTGCCGGACGATCAGCTATTTTATGCCGCGCGGTGCTGCCGCCTCCATCTAGCTCTGCATCGCGCCGCCGCCCGCCGCCCGCCTGGCGCGCTCACGCTCGGCCGCCCTCGCCGCCCGCCCAGCCTCGCCGGAAGCTCTCCCGCCCGGGCTGTGCCCCGGCTCCGCCGGCAGCTCGGCAGGGCCCGGCCGCACGCGTGCTGCGTGGCTCGGAGCAGCCGCGTTGCGCCGCAGGCGACGGGGAAGGCGGGGCGGGCCGGCGCCATCGTGGTAGCGCGAGGAGAGGAGCGCCCGGGCGGGGCGGCGAGCGGCGCGGCGGTGAGCGCTTCTGCTTCCTGTCGCTCGGCGGCCGCCCACGGCAGGTGCCGTGTGACCCCGCGGAGCGGCGGGGCCGGCCGGGCGGTGCGCGGCGAGGCTTTCGGCCAGCGGCGGCCACAGCGAGAGGCTGCTAGCACTGCCCGTGCCGGTGGAGAGAGCGGGGATCCGAGGCCGGCCTTCCCCGGGCGACGAGGGGAGGCCGCCTTTGCCGCGCTGCCCTCCGTGCAGCATGTGGCCGATTCCGGCGAACCCGGGGTCTCCGCAGCGGCGCGGGCGGGAGGGAGTGGGGAGCGCGCTCGGTGCCGTGCCGGCCGCTCCCGGCCAGCGCTGCGCTGCGCCGAGGCGTTTTCCCGCCCGTCCTGGGAAGGACATAAGCGACACCGTAGCTGGAGCTTAGCTGTCAGGGGGTACAACTTCCCTCCATTGGCGACCTCCTTTTCCCTCTGATTCAGCTACCTTGTGGTAGGTGCGATGGTGCTGAAGAAGGGTGGCGGCTTGGCACAGTTGCTGTCATAGGTGGTGCGAGAGCTCCACGCAAGGAGCTTTGAGTGGCATGTGTGAGGGTAGGAGGGTACGGCACCCATAGCTGAAGGCAAAAAAGGTCAGGGCATGTCATCAGCCGCAGTCGTGCTAAGTTGTTCATCTTTGCAAACTGCTTGCCGAGTTGTTCCTTTCTTAGGTAATGGGGGCTTGTATCAACCAGAACTGCAAATGGTCAGTATTTGCAGAGAAGGTTACTTGGACTGTTGTTGAAGTGAGTGTAGCAGTTTCTATGGCATTCTGCAAAAAAAGTGACAGGTCTCCCTGTGTTCCCCAGTTCTTAACAAAGATGAAGTTAACAAACCCCTGAAAAGAGGTTTTGCAAAACTTCAGGGATATTTTCCTACTAGTACTGTAGAGACAACCATAGTCACCTTGTCTTTCCAAAAGTGAAGGTTCCCTATTTTTGTCCAAGAGCATCAAGTGCTTTTGATCAGCGTTTGTGTGCATGCATTAGCCTCGTTCTTGCTCTTCCTTGGAGAACTTTTACAATACTCACATGATCTGTGTAGGCTGCAGACTGCAGTGGTGAACTTCAAGGCTTCCAGCAGAAGGGAGATGCTATCCACATTTTGGATTCTCCTTAGTCTGAACCTTCAACGTCCAAGGCTTCACTTTTCAAGCAGTTGGAAGAGCTCCAAATTAAGACATGAACAGGTCTTAATTGACCTTGCCACCGCCTCAGTTAGTCAAGTAATGCTGTGCATTGGATTTGACTAGTGCAACATGTGCTTAAAATATGTAGAGTAACTCCTCGATTACCCTCTCAGAAGGGTTGGAATGGAGAACAAGGAGTTCCCAAGACAAATATTTGGTGTACGAGGAGTAGAATTTAGGAGTTGATTGCAGAGCACTGCATGCACAAATGTCTAAGGAGAATCCATCTTTTGATGTCCCATCTATGCTTGTTCTCATTTGAAATCGTGCACATTCTGCAGGCTGGTTTTGTTAGGCTTGGGGCTGGGGAAGGAGTGATGGTGGGGGAGGAGTGGGTGTTGGTTTTGGGTTATTTTTTTGTTTCCAGAATAGTGTACACAGAACTTGTGCCCAAAACCAGCAGTAGGAAACAATGCAGGTATAAAAGAAGGTCACAGAAATGTCAGATAATACGAATCTGAAAGCGCTTCAGTATTTTACTCAGGAGTTTCACTCTAACAAGGTGATTTTCCTTCACAGAAATGTAGTGGCAGGCTTATGCCATGCTAGAAGTGATGACCTTTCTCTGCCCCAAATTGAGCAGCAAAAGGTTTTGGCTCTTAATTTGAACCCCTGAGCCAGCTGTGTTTCAGGCTGCAGAAGCTGCAGCTGTTGTGGCAGACGCGGGGTGCAGCCCTGCCTGCCAGTTCCGAGCTGGCCTGCGCTGGTGGCAGCCGTCAGCGCCCGGGGTCCCCTGTGCCACCCATGCCAGGGCTCTGCCTGCCTGCCTCGCAGCCCTGGTAGCCTCAGGGAAACATCGCACTACTCCATCTGCTTTAAAAACAAACAAGCAAACAAAAAGCTCCCTGTAAATATATGTAGAAGTCTTGAAACTAATTCTCAGCGCTTGCTCGGAGTTTGTTGATGGAGCAAATGGATTTTGGATAAACTGCTATTGCTAGTACTACTTAGGTTCCTAAACTTCAGAAGGGAGGCTATGGTGGTCACGTACCCCTGAGGAATGTTGGGAACAGTAAGACAGCTCAGTCATTTCAAGGTGGCCAGAAAATGGGTGTGGCAGTGGAGTGGACACTCTGTGAGTAGGTAGCCTTAAGTCATGTAACGACATGCACTTCAGTGGGAATTTTGCATCAACACCAAGAGATTGTGTCATGATGTGTTGCGTAACAACAAATTGGGCCAAAATTCTGCTGATTTTGACCAAGGTGGATGGGCCACCTTCACTTAAGCTGGCAAAGGGACATAAGTCAATGATGTTTGAAAAACAGCCATGAAACATAGCCCCTTTAGTTTGTTGCTCTGTTGCAAGTCTGCAAAGTTCTGTTGACAGGTCATTGGAAGTAGCTGTTGGAATCTAAGTGCAGTTGGACGCTTTGTCAGTCAGCATCAGCAGGAGGCTTAACGGTTTAGGTTGAGAGGTGGTGCATGGTTTTTTTTCAGAGGAATGGCCCAGTGAAGAGCAGTGTTCACTGCCATGACTACCGTTGTAGCCTTCAAGAGCAATGGTTCATTCAGAGAGAACTTCCTTGGTTCTGCTGGTTTGGTTTCGCAGCTGGAGCAAAGGTACAGCACTGGAAGCAATTCCTAGGGCAGAAGCGGGAGATATCCGAAGCTCTGGACTTCGTTGCCTAAGTGAGCGTAGTCTAATTGGAAGAGTGGTGAGCATCAGTGATATCAGATTTTTTACAAGTTCTTAATTCTGTCAAAACAAGAAAGAAGGAGAGTGATGAAGATGAAATCCTTTCCTCTTCAATCTGCCTACGCAACAACTTCAGCTGTAGTTGTAATGTGTATTCACCTATTTTGAATTGCCCAAAACCAGGCCTAGAGATGCTTCAGAGTCAGAGAAGCGGGTATTTGCTTTATTCGGCGCTGGGTGCATGGGGGATCACTCCTCCTAACACACACACACAGAGCACTCCATACAGTCCAGCATTATGTGTAAAATTTATGAACATTCATCACAATTCTTGGGATAGGAGTGGTTCTAGAAATTACTTCTCGGAAGTCATTAATATCATTAGCATACGTGCCATGCATGCGCTGTGTACGCTGATGGGCGCACTGAGGAAGGCTCCTCTTCTTCCTCGAGGGTCTTTCTGATGAAGATCAGTAGTCTTTGTCACAATGCACTTTTTACCTTTCTTTCTGGAGCATGCGCAGTTCTTCGGTGGCTGATGCAGCGATCTCTGTGCCGGTTTTCAAAAGATCCTGTTCCTCTTATCTTGACAAGATTAAGGCGAATCCTGCTGCTTAGGTTTTGTGATTAACATTTGCTGTCTCTTAGTAGTTCACTCGTGTTTACATGAGTTAACTATGGATCAACCCCCTTCTCAATTTTAGCACTGAAAGGATATTAGAGTCATTTAAAGAGATGTCTCCTATGGAGTACTATAAAACTGCCATAATGGTAAGACGTTTTCATACAGTAGTTTTAGCACAGAAGTAATATATGTACAATCTTGGATGTTTCATCCTGCTGGCTCAGGAGCCAGTATTGAGCTTTTCTCCTTTAAATCCAGTCTTAGAGCTCTGCAAGGATCACTGCAGCATGACGTTGTGACAAGGGGATGCTGATTCATGCATAAACCTTTGACGCTTTCCTTCTATCTTCAAGCAGCTTTGAAAACCAGTGATTATCTGGCATGTTGCGACTTGAGAGTCATGGTAAAGGTTTCACCAAACACTTTGTAATATCAGGCTACAGCTTTCATTCCTAAGGAAAGAGCATTGAGCAGATTGCTGGCAAAATGCTGAAAGAATGAGCCAAACCCAAAATCCTTTAATGGGAAAGATGGAAAAAATTTAGATGTGTTTATTTGAACTAAAAATAATGTGGACCAAGCCTAAATGTATTTCACACTAAATTCTTAGAACTGATTTTAAGGGAAGAAGTGAGAAAGATGAATTCCCAAGCGGAATTTTCAGCAGCATAATATTGAGCATTTATTAGTAGAACAAAGGCATATCACAGTGCAGGAGCACTTAGCAATATTGCTAGAGGCGTGGCTCCATTCATTTTACTGTGAACTTTAGTACTTCTTTAAACATAGTCCTTAAGCCCAGAAAGTCATTTACACTTCACTCAACTTTCCCCCCTCCGTCTCTGCCCCCTTGCGCCAGCACACGCCAGCACACTGCCACCTCGGTCCTCTGAGTAGCTCCAGAATTGAAGGCAGGCACCCCCCTCCGGTGCCTCCTCAGTCTCCAACCTAATTTGTAGTTGATGGGTTCTTTGGGAGGTGTGAGTTTTGATGAGATAACAGACTTCCTGGGATGCATGCGGTTTATCTTCTTTGTTTCTTGAAGATGTCTTGGTTTCCACCTCTGTAATTTCTCAACTTAAAGGACATTTATTATCATGTGTTTCTTCCTACGTTTCCCAACATGTTACCACTCATTCGAAGTTACAATTTACTCTAGTCTTGTTTTTACTTACCTATATTTTACCTTAACACTATTTCTACATAGTACATTCTCACTTCTAAATGTTAAAGTGATAGATGCGAAAGACAAAATTTATCGTTCACTCATTTATCACAGGAGGAATGTGTTAGCTGCTTGTGTTGCAGTTCACTTGTAATTGTGGTCTATTACCACAGGCCTGGGCCCTAGGGTGTATCACTGTGTCCCGCAGCCATAGGGAGGAGGAGGAGAGAAGATCCAGCAGGCAGGAATTGTGCACCAAGATTTATTCATTTAATTATTTCACAAACTCTTTTACAGACTTTTTTCTTCATAGTCTAATTGGACAAAGGATCAGCCCCCCCCCTTGGGGTGATTGGCTAAAATCCTAAACCATCCATTGTCAAAATATTTTTCTACTAGACCATAAACCAGACTTTTCAAGGTTGCAGGTGGCTTGGTTGTTTACATACTCTGCTACCTCTTCTGTGAGAGAGAAAAGTCTCTCACAGACTTAGAAAATAGCAAGAAAATCCTCGCTAGCAGCATTTTGGTATCTACAATTCCCCCTTTTTGTTTGATAAGATAACAACTCCACTATTAATCCTAAATAGAAATTTACATCAGTTATTAATTCTAAATATGTCCTTAAGGCTTTAACGATCTGACTCCATAACAAGAAATTTAAAGTTCAGTCTCTGCTTGTGGAAGGACCATCCCAGTCTCTGCTTGTAGAAGGACCATCTGCCTGATGGTCAACATCTTGGTCATCATCAGAAGAGTCTGATGGCTGATGATCTACATTCTGGTGGCCACTTGGATGGTTGGTGTTCTGGTCATCATTTGGAGGTTGCCTGTTCTGCCTCTGGTGCCGTAGGGCAGGGCGAACACATTTTGCAGCTAGCCACCGTACCCCAGTATCTGTAGAAACGCAAGCATAGCCACGACCCCAAACCATAAGTTCCCGCAGGCCTTCCCACTGGTTAGTGAGTAAATTCCACACCCAGACTTTTGCCCAGGGCAGTTGTCTCTTGCCTGCAGATTGCAATGAGAGAAAGTGATTCAGAAGAACAGGATTCTTTGAATTTTGTGGTACCGTAAGGTGATTAATTGTATACGAGCTTTTGCTAGTCGGCTTCAGTAACCAAATTCAAAGGTTCCTGTGAGAATCGTTGAAAAGCCATGATAACAGCCCTTAATTCAACTAACTAAGCAGAGTCTGACTCGGATTGGTGTGTTAATCAACCACTGCAAAGGCAGTGTAGGATACTGTGCACCTTTGCGCACAGTGACCCCTGCTAAAAATTTGTCCCGATCCGTATGCCCCAGGCTGCCAACACATCCCGTCCCCAAAGGTTAAGGGAAGTGGTAGTAACATAAGGCCTAATTGTAGCTGTGTGCCCCTCTGAGTCCTTCACCGTCACAGGCCGTTCGCTTCAATAGCTCTGTGTGGTTCATCCTCATCCTGTGATGGCCGATCCCACTGGGGGTAAAGGCCATGAGGGAGGCCACGCAGAGAAGGAGATGATAGTTACATCAGCACCAGTATCAATCAAACCTTGAAGCTGAGTCCAGGGCGGACGGGCGTTCGGCAGGATCAGGGTACACGTCATCTGTGGCCTTTGGTCAGAGATGTCTGCAGTCCAGAAGGCCTGCAGAAGTCCTGTAGATCCACTGCTGTTATCTTTGTGAGTTTGTTGTTCTATCCTGGGGACACAAGACTTAAAAGGCACTAATTTAGCAAGGCAGGTCTTTTCAGGAATAGTTACAGGGGGTTTTCAAATTCCCTATAAAACTGAGGACAAGGCTCCGAGGAGCGGATTCCCATCAATCCGACCTCATCCTCATCCTATCGCATTAAACCTGTTAGAAGCCAGACCTGAACAGCCCCTCTCTTCCTTTGTCTCTGAGCTAACGTGAGCCGACATCAACGGCTCCTGCCGTGTTTCCCTCTGCAAAGAAGCCAGCTAGCTAGCCCAGCAAGCTCTTTTCCTGATCCCGAAGTCGCTTCAGCGACGCGTGGAGGTAACGCAGCTGGACTGTCTCTGACCAGGGGCACGCCAGAGTCAGTGCCTCGAGCACCAAACGCTGCGTTATTGGACATTGAAGGTTCAGGCTAAGGAGAATCCAAAACGTGGACAGCATCTCCCTTCTGCTGGAAGCCTTGAAGTTCACCACTGCAGTCTGCAGCCTACACAGATCATGTGAGTATTGTAAAAGTTCTCCAAGGAAGAGCAAGAACGAGGCTAATGCATGCACACAAACGCTGATCAAAAGCACTTGATGCTCTTGGACAAAAATAGGGAACCTTCACTTTTGGAAAGACAAGGTGACTATGGTTGTCTCTACAGTACTAGTAGGAAAATATCCCTGAAGTTTTGCAAAACCTCTTTTCAGGGGTTTGTTAACTTCATCTTTGTTAAGAACTGGGGAACACAGGGAGACCTGTCACTTTTTTTGCAGAATGCCATAGAAACTGCTACACTCACTTCAACAACAGTCCAAGTAACCTTCTCTGCAAATACTGACCATTTGCAGTTCTGGTTGATACAAGCCCCCATTACCTAAGAAAGGAACAACTCGGCAAGCAGTTTGCATAGATGAACAACTTAGCACGACTGCGGCTGATGACATGCCCTGACCTTTTTTGCCTTCAGCTATGGGTGCCGTACCCTCCTACCCTCACACATGCCACTCAAAGATCCACCTGTGACAGCAACTGTGCCAAGCCGCCACCCTTCTTCAGCACCATCACACCTACCACAAGGTAGCTGAATCAGAGGGAAAAGGAGGTCGCCAATGGAGGTGTTATAAACATATATTATATTGGCTTCTGTACCGGTTTGGCCAAATTTAGAAATATATACTCTGAGAGAAGGCACAACCACCCCTCCCCCACCAGGTTCGGGAAAAAAAAATAAATTTTCCTCGAAGGAAAGTGAAGAAGATAAAACAATTTATTTAACAAACACACGGGAAAGGAAAATGAGGTTAAATGGTAAAATCTTTTGCTGTGGAGGAAAAAAAACCTGGGAAAGCGTTAGAGTCCTCCCTTTGGTCTCCTCGGCGCTGGGGCTTGGCCCAGGGCCAGGCCCTCTGTGCCCGACGAAAAGTCCTCCCGATGTGCTCTGAGGTTGAAAAGCAGTCCAGTAGCAAAGGGAGAAAAAAATCCGGAATTCTAGAGAAGGGAAAAAGCAAAGTCCAACTCTCAGTCTCTCTCCGGAGAACCAGAAACTGAAACAACTGGCCAAAAGCTGACTGAAACACAGCAAGCCGGGTGCTTCCTCGCCCCCCTGCCGCGGCTGGGCAGGGAAAAAAAAAAAAACCTCCTATCTTTATGTGACCTTGAACAAGCTGCAAACTGCTTTGAGAAAGTTTTGCTCAGTTTTTTCTTCTCCCTCTCAGGCTCAGTTTAGAGGCATAGAAAGGCACAAAATTAATTTCTGGGCATAGGCAGCGATATGGGATACATATCATAACGTCACCCCAAGACATTCCACCCCTTATCCCATATTGTTGGCTCAATGCCCAAAATGAGATATTCTAATTCTACACACACATTAATACATATATATATACATATATATATATATGTGCACAGCTATATACGAACAGTGACAGTGACAATCAGCAAGCAGGGGTATACAAGCATTTCACACTACAATCAGATCTCCCTGTGGTACACAACGTGTTGTTCCATCTTTCTGCATTACCCACCATGTGCAACCAGGTCCCTGGGCGAAGACAACCCCACGGGTGGGTTTGTCTGTACTCGAGGCAGATTTTACCCACACAGTCCTTCCTAACAGACCTCTGACATGCACTACTGGGACCTTATCTCCATCTGTTGCATGCAGGGATTCAGATTGGGCTGGACCAGCTCTATTGGTGGAACCTCGGGTGTTAACTAACCAGGTGGCCTTTGCTAGATGCTGTTCCCAATTTTTGAAAGTTCCCCCACCTAGTGCCTTCAAAGTGGTTTTCAACAATCCATTACACCGTTCCACTTTGCCTGCAGCTGGTGCATGGTAAGGGATGTGGTACACCCACTCAATGCCATGTTCTCTAGCCCAGGTGTTAATAAGGCTGTTCTTAAAATGAGTCCCATTATCAGATTCAATTCTCTCAGGGGTACCATGCCTCCAAAGGACTTGCTTTTCAAGGCCCAGGATGGTGTTCCGGGCAGTAGCGTGAGGCACAGGGTAGGTCTCCAACCATCCTGTGGTGGCTTCTACCATTGTGAGCACATGGCGCTTGCCTTGGCGGGTTTGAGGCAGTGTGATGTAATCAACCTGCCAGGCCTCCCCATACTTGTATTTGGACCACCGCCCACCATACCACAGGGGCTTCACCCGCTTGGCCTGCTTGATCGCAGCGCATGTCTCACAATCATGGATCACCTGGGAGATACTGTCCATGGTCAGATCCACCCCTCGATCTCGTGCCCACTTATAGGTGGCATCTCTGCCCTGATGGCCTGAGGCATCATGGGCCCATCGAGCTAGGAACAACTCTCCCTTGTGTTTCCAGTCCAAGTCTACCTGTGACACTTCTATCTTTGCAGCCTGATCTACCTGCTTGTTGTTTTGGTGTTCTTCATTAGCCCTACTCTTGGGGACATGGGCATCTACATGGCGGACTTTCACAACCAGCTTTCTCACTCGGGCAGTGATGTTTTTCCACTCTTCAGCAGCCCAGATTGGTTTTCCCCTACGCTGCCAATTAGCTTTTTCCCACTTCTCTAACCATCCCCACAGAGCATTGGCTACCATCCATGAATCAGTGTAGAGGTAGAGCTTTGGCCACTTCTCCCTTTCAGCAATGTCCAGGGCTAGTTGAACAGCTTTGAGTTCAGCGAATTGGCTTGATCCACCTTCTCCCTCAGTAGCTTCTGCAACCCGTCGTGTGGGACTCCATACGGCTGCTTTCCACTTTCGTTTCATCCCTACGATACGACAAGAACCGTCGGTGAAAAGAGCGTAGCGTGTGTCTTCTGATGGCAGTTGGTTGTACGGTGGAGCTTCTTCAGCACGTGTCACTTGTTCTTCTTCATCAGCGAGACCAAAGTTTTCACCTTCAGGCCAATTTGTGATTATTTCCAAAATCCCAGGGCGATTCAGTTTTCCAATACAGGCGCGCTGTGTGATGAGAGCAATCCATTTGCTCCATGTGGCATTGGTGGCGTGGTGGGTAGAGGGAACCTCTGCTTTGAACATCCACCCCAGCACTGGTAGTCGGGGTGCCAAGAGGAGTTGTGCCTCAGTTCCAATTACCTCTGAGGCGGCTTTGATTCCTTCATAGGCTGCCAGGATTTCCTTCTCTGTGGGAGTGTAGTTAGCTTCAGACCCTCTGTAGCTTCGGCTCCAAAACCCCAGTGGTCGACCACGAGTCTCACCAGACACCTTCTGCCAGAGGCTCCAGGACAGGCCATGGCTCCCAGCTGCAGAGTAGAGCACGTTCTTCACTTCGGGTCCTGTCCTAACTGGGCCAAGGGCTACCGCATGAGCGATTTCCTGCTTGATTTGGGTGAAAGCTTGTTGCTGTTCGGGGCCCCAATGGAAATCGTTCTTCTTGCGGGTAACCAGGTAGAGAGGGCTCACAATCTGGCTGTACTCAGGAATGTGCATCCTCCAAAAGCCTATGGCACCTAGGAAAGCTTGTGTTTCCTTCTTGTTGGTTGGTGGAGACATTGCAGTGATCTTATTGATGACCTCAACAGGAATCTGACGTCGTCCATCTTGCCACTTCACTCCCAGGAACTGGATCTCTCGGGCAGGCCCCTTGACTTTGCTCTTCTTGATGGCGAAACCAGCTTCCAGGAGAATCCGGATAACTTTCTCTCCTTTCTCAAACACTTCTGCTGCAGTGTTCCCCCACACAATGATGTCATCAATGTACTGCAGATGTTCTGGAGCCTCACCCTTTTCTAGTGCAGTCTGGATTAGTCCATGGCAGATGGTGGGACTGTGCTTCCACCCCTGGGGCAGTCGGTTCCAGGTGTACTGCACACCTCTCCAGGTGAAAGCAAACTGAGGCCTGCACTCTGCTGCCAGGGGGATGGAGAAAAATGCATTAGCAATGTCAATAGTGGCGTACCACTTCGCTGCTTTGGACTCCAGCTCATACTGGAGCTCCAACATGTCCGGCACAGCAGCGCTCAGTGGTGGAGTCACTTCATTCAAGCCACGATAGTCCACAGTCAATCTCCATTCTCCTTCAGATTTGCGCACAGGCCAAATGGGGCTGTTGAAGGGTGAGTGGGTCTTGCTGACCACCCCTTGGCTCTCCAGCTCACGAATCATCTTGTGGATGGGAATCACAGCATCTCGAGTTGTCCGGTACTGTCGGCGATGCACTGTCGAGGTAGCAATTGGTACTCTTTGTTCTTCCACCTTCAGAAGGCCGACTGCAGACGGGTTTTCTGATAGCCCAGGCAAAGTGTTCAATTGCTTACTGCCCTCTGTCTCCACAGCAGCTATTCCAAAAGCCCACTTGAGTCCCTTTGGGTCTCTAAAATACCCGTTCCGGAGGAAGTCTATGCCTAAAATGCACGGGGCCTCTGGGCCAGTCACAATGAGATGCTTCTTCCACTCAGTTCTAGTCAGGCTCACCTCAGCTTCCACCAAGGTCAAATTTTGTGATCCACCCGTTACACCAGAAATAGAAACAGATTCTACCCCCACATGCTGCGATGGAATTATTGTACACTGTGCACCAGTGTCAACCAAGGCATCATATTTTTGTGGTTCTGATGTACCAGGCCAACGAATCCACACAGTCCAAAAAACACGGTTTTCCCTGACCTCTACCTGGCTAGAGGCAGGGCCCCTCTATGCCTGGTTATCTTTCTTTCCCTGGGCCTGTATCTTAGAGGTTCCTTCATGGGAATTGGACATGTCATCCTCTTTTCCATCATTTCCGGCAGTTTGGCTACAGGCAACTGGTGCTACTTCCTTTTTGGTAGGTCCTCCTTTCTGAGACTTGCGCTCCTTCAATTCACGCACTCGTGCTGCCAGAGCAGAATTGGGTTGTCCACCCCACTTCCTCATGTTCTCCCCACTGTCACACAGGAAATCCCACAGCTCACTTCGTGGGATGTGCCTTCTCTCTGGGGAACGTCCGCGGAGAAGGCACTCTTTAATCTCCTGGAGACTCTTCTCCATCTTATCTTCCATTCTCTTCACATGTGTTTCCACAGCTGCGATCCTTGCATGTGTTGGGCCATGCACAGAGTCTGCATATGCTCGGAGCTTCACTGCCATATCCTTCACAGTCTCATTTGCACCGTAGTCTGGTTTCATTATTGCTAAAGCAGAAGCGTATTCTGGTGGCCCAAGTTGTATGAGTTTTCGCCACATGTATGGAATAACTCTGGCCCGGTCTGGACTCCTCAATCCTGGGTCATTTGCGAAGACAACCTCTACCACCCCTAGTTCTCTCAGGCGTTGGATCCCTTGTTCTATGGTCTTCCACGGGGTTTGCTGCATGTAGAGATCATCTCCACACATATATCTTTCAATCACGCCTGTCAAAACTCGTCTCCAGACACTGGTAGAGTCAGTCCCCCTTTTCATCGCTTGGTCGATCACTGGATCATGTGACAGGGATCCCAAATGCCTCGCTTCAGCACCGTCCAGCATCACATCATCACCTGCCGCATCCCAAATACGGACCATCCAACTTATTATGGATTCATCGGACCGTCGGGTGTAATCCTTTCTTAGGCTGTGAAGGTCCTTTATGGACATGGACTCAGTAATGGTTTCTGTGCCTGAGTCAGTTGGTGGTTTTGAGGTTCCTTCCCCTGCATCTTTTGAGGTTCCTTCCCCTCCATTATCCTCATCTTTCACTGGGCGATCAGTTTTGGTTATGTGCTTTTTCCTTGTAACAGGAGCCACTGTCAGTGGCTTAGACTCTCCATCTGGCTTGGGCTTGCTGTCTGGTTTATCTGCAGCCTGAGTGACTGGGATATCTGCAGGCTTTGCTGATTGATCTTCCTGCCTCTCTACCCTTACCGGCTGCAGTGTGCGATAGGCATATGCCAAGACCCAACATATTGCAAGGAGCTTGTTCTCATTGGAATTGTCATTGTATTTCTCTTTCAGATATTTCGCCACCTCAGCTGGTTTCTGAACTTGTTCAGGGGAAAAATTGCAAACCATTGGGTCAGAGAATTTCTTCAGGATTTGGCCTATATCCTCCCATTCCCCACACCACTCAGGATGTTCCACCTCTGGGTCAGGTGTCTCGGCAGTCACCCGGGAAATCTGAGCTCTCATTCTAGAGAAGTTGTGAATCATATAGAGGAAGATTACCAGGTTAAATACCAGGAGGGTGGTCTCTTTAATATCCAGGGGAAACTGAACACTCTCAAAAGAAAACCTATCAAATTTAAAGGGAAGGGAAACCCCATCTCCTCCTCCTCTAACAATCTGGGTGCAGTTACTAATAAATTCCCAAAACAGGCTACTGAAGCTAGGGCTGGGGTTAGGAGGGAGAAACCATTTATCATACACACTTTGAACCGATGCCTGTACCTCTGTCAACTTCTTATAAATCATTATCACCGAGCACAGCAAAATAGAAATCCGAATTCGTGTCCCTGCTCTGCAAAAATTCCTTATCAAGGATAAGATCGGACCAAGTTGTGGATAGGCAAATAAGCCTAGGGACCAGAAAGGCACTAGTACCTTAAACAAGCCTACAGACCAGAAATACATGAATATATCAAGCCAGAGAAATGTTATGAACTCAACCAACATGATGACTATTTTACTCCAGCACAGAATAAGTAAATTCAAACCAAAATGTAATTAGCACAGGTTTTCACTTTCCTTCGAGCCACACAGTTGGGCGCCACTAAATTTGTACCGGTTTGGCCAAATTTAGAAATATATACTCTGAGAGAAGGCACAACCACCCCTCCCCCACCAGGTTCGGGAAAAAAAAATAAATTTTCCTCGAAGGAAAGTGAAGAAGATAAAACAATTTATTTAACAAACACACGGGAAAGGAAAATGAGGTTAAATGGTAAAATCTTTTGCTGTGGAGGAAAAAAAACCTGGGAAAGCGTTAGAGTCCTCCCTTTGGTCTCCTCGGCGCTGGGGCTTGGCCCAGGGCCAGGCCCTCTGTGCCCGACGAAAAGTCCTCCCGATGTGCTCTGAGGTTGAAAAGCAGTCCAGTAGCAAAGGGAGAAAAAAATCCGGAATTCTAGAGAAGGGAAAAAGCAAAGTCCAACTCTCAGTCTCTCTCCGGAGAACCAGAAACTGAAACAACTGGCCAAAAGCTGACTGAAACACAGCAAGCCGGGTGCTTCCTCGCCCCCCTGCCGCGGCTGGGCAGGGAAAAAAAAAAAAACCTCCTATCTTTATGTGACCTTGAACAAGCTGCAAACTGCTTTGAGAAAGTTTTGCTCAGTTTTTTCTTCTCCCTCTCAGGCTCAGTTTAGAGGCATAGAAAGGCACAAAATTAATTTCTGGGCATAGGCAGCGATATGGGATACATATCATAACGTCACCCCAAGACAGCTTCTCGCAAAGTATAAAGTAGATATTATATAATGTTAGAAATGCTTTTTGCTGTGTGGATGTAGTTTTCTTTTTAGCAAGAATGTTAGCAAGTGTGAGCACGTAAGATAACCTCCAAACGAACAGAGGATGAGGCCCGAAAAGCTGCTAATCAACACTTTGTCTAGGGAGCAAAAGGGCCCAAAGGCTACTCCGCCCGGAGAACAGGCGGCCAGGAGAGTCCAAGAGCCGTTATCACCACTCTGCCCGGAGAGACGAAGAGGCCCAAAGCTGCAATCAGCCCTGTCTGTCTGGAGAATTAAGAAATCCACCTTACCATCGACTCTTGCCTAGCGGGCCCAACCCCAAGAATCAAGAGAAATAAAACCACAAGGCAGAAGACTACGCATGCTCTAAAAAGGCGGAACCAAGGAGTGGCCATGCAGAACAGCTCCAGGAAAAGTTTTAATATGAATAAAGAACAGACAGTAAAAATGGTATAAAAAAGACTCACCTCTGGCATCAGGTGTGCTCTTGGCAGAGCACCAAGGCACCCGGCCATTACCCCGTTGCTTTATTTGATGTGTCTCTTATTGTCTTTATATTAAACCCTTTAAATTCTCACAGGAGAGTGAACCTCGTTTTTCACAATTAAGGGCTCGTCCCGGAGCTACACCTCGCCTCTGAAAAGCGTGGGAGGATTCAAGAAGCAAGGGTAAGGCGCCTCCCGCCCAAGTTGGCAGGACCTTTGCTTAGCATCCTCTGGCGTGATTTGGTGGCAGCAGGGCAACACCCGGAGGACAAGAAAGACACAAAAATAAAGCAAATGAAAGAGAGCGCTCTCGACAAAAATCCCACAGACACTGGAAAAGAAACAGGACTGGGAAGTATTGTCCAAAGAAAAAGGGGGTGGTTACGGGAGATGAGCGTGTGTGAATGAGACGTGGGCTGGTTGCCCCCAGATCTGCGAAGCGAGTGTGGCAGTCTCTGAGTGCTGCCGTTCCGTCTTGTTCACGAGAACAGCGGCCAGCGAGGAGACAAAGCGAGAGATAAGCGGAGTGAAAGAATCTCCGGGGGTGACTGGGACGGGGTCCCAGAGAAGGGGTTGCAAAGTGGGAGCTACCCCCCCATATGCTGGGTTGAGGAAAACTCCAAGAGCACCCAGGGCCTAAAAGTACCCCAAGAGAGGTTGGGGTTTGGATGCTAGCAATGCTGGGTTGAGGGAAATCCAAGAGCACCCAGAATCCTAAGGATTATATCATACCCATGGGTGGATACTAACAAGTGACTTGAAAGAGGTACCTTATTATTCTGTTGTGAGTAGGAATGAGTGAGTGAACAAATATTAAAAAAGAGTGAATGTGTGAATGAAAAACTGTGTAATTCGAAGTTAACTTTGTTTTTGGGGAAGGTGGGCTCTAATAAATTTTTTGGTGTTTTTTGTACTGTGAAAGGGTGGGTAGTATTTTACAGCAGTGAAGATTGGTGTTTTAAAGGAATGAATTAGTATTTCAAAGGGGGGGATAAATTGGTATTTTGAGTAATAGAGAACTCCTGGGAAAATGGGACAACAACCTAGTAAATTAAGTTCAAATTATAAAAGGGTGCCAGAGGATATACCCCGAGACAGTCCCCTCGGGGTCAAACTCGCAAACTGGGAAACTGATCCTTCTACAAAAGGAAAAGAGAAAGTAAAAATGATTCAATTCTGCATGAAAGAGTGGGTAAAAAAGGAAATCAGATCTGATCATGTGTACTGGCCAAAATACGGGTCTGATGAGGCATGGATTTGCCAGGCTCTAAATGTATTTGTAAATTCAAAAGAGCCATCTCAGAGGAAAAGCAAACAGAAGAGAAAAAAGGCTGAGACCCTTTAGAAGTATTGCCTCCGCCGCCAGCACCAGAAGCTGCCCTCCTCCCCCTGGCTCCGGGGCTTCCCCCGCCAGCCCCCCCTCCGCCCGCACCGGGGGCCTTTCCCCCGGCAGCCCTCCCGCCCCAATGGAGCTGGGGGGGAGCCCTGCCCCCGCCCATGCCGGGGATCCCACCCTTCCCATATATCTCGGGAATCCCAGCACCCTCAATTGCATCAAGGGAAAGGTCACACGTCCCGGCTTCAGCCCCTACCTCTCCTGCCTTGAGAAACCCGGCTTTAGCCCCGGTGCCCGCCTCCTGTGCTCCGGAATATCTGGCTTCACTGCCATACCCCACCCCCACCCTCTGCACCACAGAATATTCAGCTTCAGCGCCAGACTTTGAATCTGCCCCTCCTCCCCAGGGGAGTTCGGTGCTTTCTTCCCAAATCAACCCTCTTCTTAACGAAGGAGCACCATACCAGAATACAGGAGGTGCCATTAAGGCTCCGAGGCAGCCCAACAAGCCCTCCATTGCTAAACAAACAGAGGGAAGCCGAGAAATTCATTTCTTTCCGTTAAGAGAAGTACCTACGGGAGGAGGGGGAAGCGGCTTTGTGAGTGCTCCTCTAACCTCTACAGAGGTTAGGAATTTCAAAAAAGAAATTAAAGGATTATTAGAAGACCCCATAGGTACAGCTGAAATGTTGGACCAGTTCTTAGGTCCCAACATTTTCACTTGGGAAGAAATGCAATCAATAATGAAAATAATATTCTCCCAAGAAGAAAGAGAAATGATTAGAATTGCTGGAATAAAAATTTGGGGAAAAGAAAACCAACAAGGTCCACCCGGGGATCAGAAAATGCCCATTACACCTCCTAACTGGAACCAAAATGATGAAGCTGGGAGGGGACATATGAATGATTATTGTAATTTGATAATCAAGGGAATAAAAGAGGGGGCACTCTGAGGACAAAATGTCAGAAAGGCCTTTGAGGGGCAGCAAGGGAAGGAAGAAACCCCGACTGAGTGGCTGGAGAGGCTCCGAAAGAATATGAAACAATATTCTGGGAGAGACCCGGAGTCCCTAGCAGGGCAAGCCCTGCTAAGAGTTCACTTTGTCACTCATGCCTGGCCAGATATTAGAAAAAAATTGGAAAAAATAGAAGATTGGTATGAGAAACCATTACAAGACCTAGTAAGGGAAGCTCAAAAGATATATATGTCCGGAGGGATGAAGAAAAAGCCAAAGTGGGAGCAAAGATCATGATAGCCACTATGCGAGAGAGTACCTTCCAAAAAAAAATCTAAAGCCCTCAGGTAACACTCCTAAACATTCCAGATTCAGAAATGGTGGAAAAGAGAAAAATAAAACCTCAGCACAATCAAGATTCCAAGAACAACCCAGGGATGCCTGTTTCTATTGCAAGGAAGAAGGGCATTATCAAAGAGAATGCCCCCACCTGAGGAGGGATCTGAAAAGATTTCAAGAGACACGCACAGAAGAAAAATAGGGAAATCATGGGCTCTATTTTTGGGGGGATAGATACCATCTGGAGCCTTTGATAACTTTAAAAGTAGGCCCCGAAGAGGAAGTATTGGAATTTATAGTTGACACTGGGGCAGAAAAGACTTGTGTGATGAATATTCCAAAAGGGAGTAATGATATGGTAAAAGTAACAGGAGCAAAGGGGGAAGGATTTAAGGTCTCTGTCATTAAAGATGTGGTTATTGAAGGGGAAACAAAAATAGGGATAGGGGATGCTTTGTTAGCTCCTGAGGCTGGCAGCAATTTATTGGGAAGGGATTTACAAATCCAACTGGGGATTGGAGTCATACCAGAAGAAGGGAAAATGACGGCCAAAGTGTTTAAACTTAGCCAAGAAGATGAAAGCAAAATTAACAGAGAGGTTTGGGCTAGGGAAGGGAATAGGGGTGGACTAGATCTTGACCCCATAAGGGTCACAATTGAAAAAGAAGAAGGTCCCATTTGTGTACATCAGTACCCTATATCTTTAGAAGGGAGAAAAGGCTTAAAACCAGTGATAGAAGAATTAATAAAGGATGGGACACTAGAACCTTGTAAATCCCCTCATAATAGCCCTATTCTCCCAGTAAAGAAATCTGATGGAAATTATAAATTAGTGCAAGATTTAAGAGAAGTAAACAAAAGAACACGGGCCTGCTACCCTATGGTTCCTAATCCCTGCACTCTTTTAAGCAAAATTCCACCTCAACATCAGTGGTTTAGTGTGGTAGATCTTAAAAATGCCTTTTGGGCCTGCCCACTGGCAGAGGAAAGCCGAAATATTTTTGCCTTTGAATGGGAAGATCCAAACACAGGGAAAAAGAACCAGTTGAGGTGGACTAAACTGCCACAGGGCTATTGTGAGGCCCCAAATTTATTTGGGCAAGCCTTGGGAGAAATACTACAAACCTTCCCCACTCCCCCAGGAATACAATTTATCCAATATGGAGATGACCTTCTAATATCAGGAGAAGATGAAATGAAAGTTAAAGGAGCTACCATAAAGCTTCTAAATTTTCTTGGGAAAAAGGGACTAAAGGCATCAAAAAGGAAATTACAGTTTGTGGAATCAGAAGTAAAATATCTCGGCCACCTGATAAGCAAAGGTAGCTGACAACTAAGTCCTGAAACAATTACAGGGATTTTATCCCTCCCTCCTCCCTCTTCAAAAAAGGAGGTTAGGAGACTGCTGGGGCTACTGGGATATTGCAGATTATGGATTGAAAGATATACACAAGCAGTAAAATTTTTATATGAAAAATTAACAGGGGGAGACAATATACAATGGACCAAAGATGATGATGATAATAAATTAGAAAAACTGAAGTTGAAACTAGCCTCGGTACCAGCCCTAAGCTTACCCTCACTAGAAAAACCCTTTCATTTATATGTGAATGCAGAAAATGGAGTAGCCCATGGTGTATTAGTCCAGGAATGGGGAGGGGTGAGAAGACCAATAGCTTATTTAGCTAAACTATTGGACCCAGTAAGCCGTGGCTGGCCAGTATGCATTCAAGCCATAGCAGCTACCGCTATTTTGGTGGAGGAGAGCCGTAAGCTCACCTTTGGAAGTAAACTGATTGTATACACACCCCATGCGGTCCGAAATGTGCTAAATCAAAAAGCTGAAAAATGGTTAACAGACTCCAGGCTATTAAAATATGAAGCAATTCTGATTGACAGTAATGATCTAACTATAGAAGCAAGCAAAAGCCTCAATCCGGCCCAATTCCTGTATGGAGAACCAAAAGATGACCTGGCACATGATTGCTTAGAAATTACTCAATACCAAACAAAAGTTCGAGAAGATCTAGCTGAACAAGCCCTCTTAGAAGAGGAAAGAATATATGTGGATGGTTCATCCAGATGCTTGCAAGGAAAAAGAATGTCAAGATATGCCTTAGTCGATGGGATAAATATGCAGGCCATCGAAAAAGGAAAACTACCTTCAAATTGGTCGGCGCAGTCTTGTGAATTATACGCTCTAAAGAGAGCACTGGAGCATTTAGCACACAAAAAGGGGACCGTCTATACTGATTCAAAGTACATACCTTTGGAAAGATCTGGGAAGAAAGGGGTTTACTAAATTCAAAGGGGAAAGAACTGATACATGAAGGCCTGATTTCAGAAGTGTTGGAAGCATTAAAATTGCCTGAAGAAATAGCCGTAGTGCATATCAAAGGACACCAAGAAGGGATGACCCCGGAAATAAGAGGGAATAACCTAGCAGACCAAGAAGCCAAAGATGCAGCAGAAAATGGGACTGAACCAATTCTGTTAATCCTGACCCCAGAAAGGGGAGAATTGGAAATCCCCAAATTTAGTAAAGAAGAAGAAAAAGAATTATTTAAGATAGGGGGAGAACAAGATCAATCTGGAAAACGGAAACTTCCTGATGGGAGACAGTTACTTAATAAGCCACTCACTAAGAGAATATTAGAAGATATGCATCAAAAAACTCATTGGGGTACTCAAGCTAGCTTGTGTGATCATTTTCTAAAAAATTATGGGTGTATTGGAATCTTTGGGGTAGCAAAACAAATAACTGGGAACTGTAGAACTTGCCAAAGAGTGACTAGGAAAATAATGAGAAAAACATTAGGAGGCCGTGAGTTAGCTCTGCGACCATTCCAAAGTATCCAAGTAGATTTCACTAAACTTCCTCAAGTACAGAGATGGAAGTTCCTATTAGTAATAGCAGACCACCTAACTTGTTGGGTAGAAGCAGTTCCTGCTACTAGAGCTACAGCTAACATAGTATGCAAAACCCTTCTGGAACAAATTATTCCCAGATATGGAATGGTTAATAAAATAAACTCAGGTAGAAGAACACATTTTACATCCAAAGTCTTACAACAAATAACTCAAGCCTTGGGAATAAAATGGGAATTACATACCCCCTGGCACCCACAAAGTTCAGGCCAAGTAGAAAGAGTGAACCAGACTTTGAAAAAAACTTTAACAAAATTAATGATTGAAACTCAAATGTCATGGGTAAAATGCTTACCTTTGGCTCTGTTGAGAGGCCGAACACAGCCCAGGTCAGACCTGGGAGTGTCTCCTTATGAGATGATGTTCGGATTACCCTTCCTTACTGCTCAACATGAAACAGCCACTTATGAAGTAGGAGAAGTAAGTGTCAAAAAATATGTCACCGCAATTGCCAGAACACTTGAAAATTTGCGGCTGAAAGGAATGATCCCTCAAACCACAGCTTTGGAGTTCAAAATTCATAATATCCATTCAGGGGAATGGGTACTAGTAAAAACATGGAAAGAACAATCTTTGACTCCACAATGGGAGGGTCCTTTTCAGGTACTGCTGATGACTGAGGCCGCAATCCAGACCAAGGAACGAGGGTAGATCCATGCCAGCAGAATCAAAGGACCTGTAAAAGAACCTGAAGAGTGGACTGTAATATCCAAACCAGGTGATACCAAATTGATTCTTAAACGGAGACCAGGTGGCAATGAGCTAGAACAATCTAAATAATCCAAGGGATATGCAAAGAATCACACCTAACTGAGAAGTAAAAGCCAAATTTATATCAGTGGCCCCTGGACAAATTCTGGGACATCGTGGAGAAGAATATTCTCACTTCAAACAGGAAGGGTTGGGACTGGATCAAACAGGGAACTCTCATGTTCTGATTCTAGCCTGTGATTTGTATTAAGAAGGCGGAGAATCACAACTTCCATCAGTGCCACATCATATACCCTGTTTGAATCATTCTAACACGGGGCATGCCAACCACGTCAAATATAAGTAATTAATCTAGAGGGAAATTGGCATTTCACACCGTCGACACCCTAGTTGTAAAGGGTGTCAAGCACAAAATCGACCCCCTATCCAGACAAAATCATAAGCAACAAAAGCAATAACTTTGCTCTGCAGATGGGAATTACTAGTGCCTGTTGAATGGGAAACACCTAAGATACGATAAGATAGTACAGTTAAAAAGGTGCCAAAAGAAATTTGCCTAAAAGCTACAAAGGAAGTGACAAGGAAATAGAGGGCAAGACCGGGTCGGCCACTGTACTCGCCACCGAGAAGATCCAATACACCTGCTATGGGTTGCAACCTCATAGGCAAGGGAGGTGGGAGTATAAGCCATGCCGGACCTCTGTTATTCCTTCTTTTGTCACTTCTCCTGGTCCCTTTTGGGACACCGGCAAGACCATGTTACAAATGCTATCGAAAGCTCTACATGGAAAGACACCGGGGCTTCTTTCTTATTACTCATACCCATACCAACAGTCACTGTTATGACTCATCCAAATTAGGTATTTGCATGCATAAAGGAGAAAAATATTGGATTACAGAAAATTTAGGAACAAGTGGAAACAGACTAAGAAGCAATTGTCCAAAAGGAGAAAAATAGATTTGCTCCACAGCTGCCACCAGGGGAACAGTCCAAGATTTGGTAAAAGAGCAAGTGGTAAGTAAAGATACAAAGCCAGCACAGCAACCTCGCCCTATATTCACCTCACCACGCCAGGACCTGTATGCAAAGCTCAAACAACAAAGAGGAAAAAACCCCAAGGTTAGGAAAAAACCTGTTTGTGGAATTGGGGGAGAGGATAGGTAAAGAACTTAACATAACCAACTGTTGGGTCTGTGGAGGAGCTTTAATGACAGAAGAATGGCCACGGAAAGGTAGCAGCGTAGGCCCGGTAGAACTCCTTAAATGGAACCGGACAAATATAAGAGGGGGGAACCGACCTGAGGGGTGGATTTTAAGTTCAACAGTGATAGGGGAAGAATGCCTCTGGCGAACTGGGATAAACTTTCTTAATGAAGTAGGAAACACTCCCTGTAAAAGCTATAAAGTGAGTAACAAAACTTCAAGGTGGTGGGTCCCAGAAAAACCAACTTGGTATTGAGCCCAGAAAAAAGGAAAAGACTGTGTATATGATCATGAAGTTGGACTCTTTCAGTGTAATGACACGAGGAAAAATCCTTATTTTGGAATCCCAGAAATAGCCAAATTTGGGGAGAATATAAATCAACAAGAAGGTGATTATTGGAAAGCACCAGATGGCTTCTTTTGGATATGTGGGAAAAGGGCATCCCCAAGACTCCCTTCACATTGGAAAGGGAGTTGTACACTAAGAATCATTCAACCAGGGTTTTTCCTTTTCCCAGAACCAGTGGGAGATCAATTAGGTATACCTCTCTATGAAGACTTCAAAAGAAAGAAAAGAGATTTAATTGGAGGATTCCAAAAATGGAAAGATGAGGAATGGCCCCCTGAACGAATATTAGAAACAGATGGGCCAGCTACCTAAGCACAAGATGGAAGTTGGGGATATCAGACCCCAATTTACATGCTGAATCGTATCATCAGACTCCAAGCTCTTGTAGAAATCATAACCAATGAAACAGCTGGGGCTATGGAATTAATAGTCAGCCAGCAACGCCAAACCAGAGCTGCAATACATCAAAATAGGCTGGCTTTAGACTATTTACTGGCCGAAGAAGGCGGTGTGTGCAGGAAGTTCAATACATCGGACTGTTGTTTAAAAATTGATGACAATGGGGATGCCGTTCTAGATATGGCCAACCAAATCAGAAAAATAGCCCATGTACCAGTCCAAAAATGGGAATCAATGATGTCTGCTAACTGGTGGGATGGCATATTGGGGAAAGAATGGTGGAAGAAGCTAGGTTTCTTCCTCTTATGTGCTACAGCTAGTCTAATATTTCTCCCTTGCTTGATCCCCTGCTTTATTCGGCTAATCACCAGCATAGTTCAAGGCATGCAAGTTGTGGCAATGCCTACTGACCCAAAGTTGGCTATGTCTGGAACAGCACAAAAAATTATGGTATTAAAAAGACAAAGTGATACAAAAGACCCTCTTGAAGAAGCCAAATTGATCTGTGAAAAGAACGAACAGACATTAGAAGCCAAGAAAAAAGAATTATTGCTCAAGCCAAATGATTTATAAAATAGAAAAGGGGGGATTGTTATAAACATATATTATATTAGCTTCTCGCAAAGTATAAAGTAGATATTATATAACGTTAGAAATGCTTTCTGCTGTGTGGATGTAGTTTTCTCTCTTTTTAGCAAGAATGTTAGCAAGTGTGAGCACGTAAGATAACCTCCAAACGAACAGAGGATGAGGCCCGAAAAGCTGCTAATCAACACTTTGTCTAGGGAGCAAAAGGGCCCAAAGGCTACTCCGCCCGGAGAACGGGCGGCCAGGAGAGTCCGGGAGATTTTATCACCACTCTGCCCGGAGAGACGAAGAGGCCCAAAGCTGCAATCAGCCCTGACTGTCTGGAGAATTAAGAAATCCACCCTACCATCGACTCTTGCCTAGCGGGCCCAACCCCAAGAATCAAGAGAAATAAAACCACAAGGCAGAAGACTAGGCACGCTCTAAAAAGGCGGAACCAAGGAGTGGCCATGCAGAACAGCTCCAGGAAAAGTTTTAATATGAATAAAGAACAGACAGTAAAAACGGTATAAAAAGGACTGACCTCTGGCATCAGGTGTGCTCTTGGCAGAGCGCCAAGGCAACTGGCTGTTACCCCGTTGCTTTATTTGATGTGTCTCTTATTGTCTTTATATTAAACCCCTTTAAATTCTCACAGGAGAGTGAACTTCGTTTTTCACAGAGAGAAGTTGTTCCCCCTGACAGCTAAGCTCCAACTACGGTGTCGCTTATGTCCTTCCCAGGACGGGCGGGAAAACGCCTCGGCGCAGCGCAGCGCTGGCCGGGAGCGGCCGGCACGGCACCGAGCGCGCTCCCCACTTCCCTCCCGCCCGCGCCGCTGCGGAGACCCCGGGTTCGCCGGAATCGGCCACATGCTGCACGGAGGGCAGCGCGGCAAAGGCGGCCTCCCCTCGTCGCCCGGGGAAGGCCGGCCTCGGATCCCCGCTCTCTCCACCGGCACGGGCAGTGCCAGCAGCCTCTCGCTGTGGCCGCCGCTGGCCGAAAGCCTCGCCGCGCACCGCCCGGCCGGCCCCGCCGCTCCGCGGGGTCACACGGCACCTGCCGTGGGCGGCCGCCGAGCGACAGGAAGCAGAAGCGCTCACCGCCGCGCCGCTCGCCGCCCCGCCCGGGCGCTCCTCTCCTCGCGCTACCACGATGGCGCCGGCCCGCCCCGCCTTCCCCGTCGCCTGCGGCGCAACGCGGCTGCTCCGAGCCACGCAGCACGCGTGCGGCCGGGCCCTGCCGAGCTGCCGGCGGAGCCGGGGCACAGCCCGGGCGGGAGAGCTTCCGGCGAGGCTGGGCGGGCGGCGAGCGCGGCCGAGCGTGAGCGCGCCAGGCGGGCGGCGGGCGGCGGCGCGATGCAGAGCTAGATGGAGGCGGCAGCACCGCGCGGCATAAAATAGCTGATCGTCCGGCAGCCGCCCGCTCCGCAGCCCCTCGGCTGCTGTCGAGAAGGGCCCCAGCCCTGGCCGCGCCGGTGGCGAGGCGGCTCCGCAGCCCGCGGGCAGCCCTGGCGGGGCAGGGGAGCACTGCGGGCAGCCCCGGGGCCGCGCAGCCGTCTGCAACGCGCGGTGGGAGCCGCTGGGAACTATTTTACACGTCCCGGGGGGCTGGAGAGGAGCACGGAGACCACGCGGCAGGTCGCTGCCGTTAGGGAAAATTAATCCACGATGCCTGAGGTTTATATCCGAAAAGGAGACAGAGGAGTCCTGCAACATTCTTCGACTACAGGGAGAGTCCATGGGGCTTTTCCCATGGCGTCTGTCAAACGGTTGCGGGATGCAGCCCCCTTTTGATGCCAAGTTCCCGGCCACAGCACCCTCTTCCTTTTCCCCACTGGCTGAGGTATTCGGGAGATACAGACTTCCGGAACTGCCTACTCTATGCGCCCCCCTCTAATATGCACCCCCCTCTTGGCATCGAGAAGAAAGAAAAGAACCCCATTCCTAATGCTCTTAAGTCTTTGTTGCCTTGCTCTAGGTTCAGGAATTTAACACGGCCTTGATTAATCAACAGTCTCTGATGATTAGTAACAGTTCTAGAGAACTCCTAGTTTCTTCTGTTACTTCACTAGCCATAACTTCCTAGCCTTGTCTACAGGCCGATTCACACGGTCTCTTTGTAAAGACTCATCCATCTCATTCCTTTTAATCCCTCCTCTTTTTATTTGCTCTGTATTTGTCTTTACAAACCTTAATTACCATGGATTTAATTTTTTCTTCTGGAGTCTTCTTGGGTTTTGCTATTATTTGCAGTGACATTCTTTTCTGTCCTTTTGTAGTCATTTCTGGATCAGGTAGGCATGGCTGCTAGCGGCATCCCCTTGAGCACCTGCTGAAAGAGCTGCCGCCAGCATGGTGTCACGCATGGTAAAAAGATGAGAATTGCGAAAGCATATAAGAGGAGAAATCGTATTCATTTAGCCCATAGCTGGCCAGTTAACTATGAAAATATGTCCCATTCCCATCCTTTCAACATTTGGACAGGTCCACGAGCTGACGTTATTTCCTTTGTTATTTGTTTGACCACTTTTCCGCTGTCATCTGCTTGCAAACAGCAGCTCGAGTCATTTAATTTCCCACAAACTCCTCCTTCTTCTGCCAACAGATAATCTAATACCATCCAATGTTGAAATACCGCTTTCCTCATTTAAGTGGGTTGCTCAGCAAAAAGGTCAAGCGCTGTGGCTGGCTGGTTGGTAATTATTTCCGAGACAGCTTGTAACCTAATTATCTCCTTCAAATGATAAATGGGTTCCCAGGCATCTGGGATTAATTCCTTAGGTTTCCAAGGGGCTGGTCCATCGTGTTGGGTAACTTGTTCTGTTGGCCGTTCATCATTTCCCCGTTTTGGGGTGCTCCCTCCAGCCAGGGCTGCATCAGCTGACTGCTTTTCTCTAATTAAATCATCACAGATTTTGATTCCTAAGCGATTTCCCAGAACTTGTAGTAGCAAAAAGAACAACAGTCTACTAAATATACCATATCCCTGACCAGTTTGGAGGTAACCTGAGCTAAGCATGTTGGCCACAAATCCAATACTGTCCTTTCAAAGCCCGTGTTCCATTAGCAAAGGAACCTACCCATGGTCATCAATTGGTGGCTCAAAATACAGCAGGATTCCTGGGCCTAACGGTCCTCCAACAAGAGTTGCCCCACCATAAGGGTCCCAGCATTTGCATTTCCAAGCTCCCGCACAGGGTTCCCACCTACGTTTACATCTGCAAGCTGCTTGGTTGGATTTGGAGCAGAACTCACTAAAAGGCTTTGAGTTCCAATCCGGTGTGGCCATTCCCACTGATAATCACAAACAACATGTCTTCTACTTGTGGAATTTTTGTGGGGACTGCTCAAAAACAGGTGGTCAAAAAAACCCCTTGTCCCTCCCCATTGCTTTACAGGCTTCCAAATATTTTTGGTAAGTGTGATAAGAACGCCTTACGCAGCTACTGTTAGTGAGCCGAACAGGTATTTGATTGCATTTGCCTTGATATTTGGAACAATTGGAAGGAGGGCAATTGGGGGTCCAAACCCAGTTGTTCAAGCCCAGAGGGAAAGTCAATTGACAATTGCCTTTTCCTACATAGACACGCCCTATCCTATTTAGGCAATAAGTGCCTGTTGGAGAAGAATGAAGTGGCCGTGAACTTCCTTCTTTGGCCCCAAATCCCATCCCACTGTGGCCCTCACATTGACCCACCATTTAGGTTCAGCTGGGCTAGCCAACTATGGCCACTCTTCAGATCCTCCTGGCCCTCCACAGAGCCAGCAATTGCTAAGGTTAAAAACTTTTGCTACTTCTTCTCCTAAGGCTGCAAATTGATTCTCCCACTCCTGGCCTAAACTCAGCTGACCATATCAAAGTAGAATTAGTAAGGAAAATGTTTTAATAGTGTCATCTAATTAGCTAGTCTAATTTTCCCGTTGTCTTCTGCAGCACCTGTGGCAATTGAAGACACAGAAACCACTTAACGTAACAAAATGGCCACAAGTATTAGCCCCCAAGTGAGTGGAGATTCTAGAGGAGGGATGCCTATACAGTCTATTTCAGCAGACGGTCTGAAGGTAGGACTGCGGGGCTTCTTCCGATGTCGAAGCACTGCCTACTGCTCCGGCCCACTCCTGCAGAGTGTCAGTCACGGCCTCCCGGCCTTCTCCTCCAGCTGAGATGTGCAAATCTCTGAGGCTTCAGAGACCTTGACCCGAGAGTGACGGGTTCACCTGTGTTCAGCTTACTTGACTGTTTTCTGTCGTCAGTGACACTTGGAATGGGCCACGCCATTTCACCAGCACTGGCGCTTCTTTCTACTCCTTAATTAGGACTCAATCTCCTGGTTGGATGTTAAAAGCAGCAAAGTCCAAAGGCCGGGCTTGCGCCAGCTGAGTTTCCTGTTGAAGGGGTTTCACAAGAAGCAGGATCCTGGCCACAGATGGTTTTAAAAATGCATCTCTTGCCTCTACCCCCCCCCACTGGGTGGAGACTTACCAGGAGGGCAATTGCAAACAACGATTGAAAGGGAGATAACTGAATCTCTCTTCTGGGTTGGGCCCTCATTCTCACCAAAGCCAATGTCCAAAGCCCTACCCATGGCATCTTGGTTTCTATTACCAGCTTCAAAAGGTGTTTATTTCTCTCTTCATTGTTTTCTACCCGAGCCGAGCTCTGGGGGTGCCAGGGCCTATGGAGGTTCCATTGTGTTCCTAAAGAAGCCAAAACCCCTTGAAGGATCTTTCCTGCAAAATGAGTTCCCCTATCTGAATCTATTGCTTCTACAATGCTGTATCTTGGAATGATTTATTCCAAAAATGCCTTAAGAACAGATCCTGTCATTACTGAAGTAGTTGGAAATACTTCTGGCCACCTTGCTAGCTGACATACGATTACCAGAAGATATTAAGCCTTGCCACTTGGGGCATCTCCGGAAAATCCACCTGGCATCTTTGGAAGGGCCATGCAGCCCAAGGCCTCCCTCCTCTAGCAAGTTACTTTGTAACTTGGCTGTTGGCTTTAGCACAGATCAAGCAACCTTCAACAGCTCCTTTTGCCAGTCTAAAAAGACCCCCAGCAACATACATCATGAGATAGGCTTCTGCCAATCCTCAGGAAGTGCAAGAACTCTCTTAATGGAGTTGCTTTAATATTGGTAGGGCCAAAGGTTCTGGTATCTCTTGTTTGCCATCCCTTGGAAACCAATTCTTGCCTTTTTTCTCTGCCACACGACTTTTAACTGTATGTCAAACTGCTGTGGTAGAAAAGACAGCTTCCTGGGCAGTGATGGAGTCACGGGGAGCAAAGGGGGCATCTTGGAGAGTTCTGGCAGAAGTGTGGCTTTCTGAGTTTCTTCATCCACCAAAAAGGAGACAGAGGAGTCCTGTAACATTCTTCAACTCCAGGGAGAGGCCATGGGGCTTTTGCCATGGAGTCTCTCAAATGATTGCGGGATGCAGCCCCCTTCTGATGCTAAGTTCCTGGCAAGAGCACCCTCTGAGGTACTCGGGAATTACAGACTTCCGGAACTGCCTACTCTACGCCCCCCTCTAATATGCACTCCCCTTTTGGAATGGAAAAGGAAGAAAACCAAACTATTCCTAATGCTGGGAAGTCTTTGCTGCCTTGCTCTAGGTTCGGGAATTTAGCAGGGCCTTGGCTGAGCAACAGTCTCTGTTGATTAGTAACAGTTTCTAGAACGAATACTTTCTTCTGTTACTTCCCCCCCTGTAAATTCCTAGCCTTGTCTAAGGAGAGATTCACACGGTCTCTTTGTAAAGACACATCTATCTTACTCCTTTCACTCCCACACCTTCCTTGCGGTGGAACGGCTCTCCCCGGCACAGCACCTGGCACAAAACCCCCGTATACGCACACACACACCTGCACTTACCCTGCACTCCACTGCACACACACACACACACACCTCCCGCATACTAACACCCCCTCCACATCCCCACCATGCTACTTGCAGTGGCCCCGCCCCTGCCATCCCCACCGGCTGGCAGCACCCACTCCTCGCATGCTTCCCCATGCCTTGCATTTCCTTGCTGCCCCCTCTGTAGCCTTCCCTCAACCTGCCTTTTCTCCCCTGCCTTGCACTGACTTGCTCACCCATCCCCCACCTGACTTCCTTTCACATTCATCTAGGTCTGGCCTCACCTTTCCTTTTCCTTCTAGGACCCTCATTGCCTTGCCTCGCCTCGCAAAGCCACCACTTGCCTTGCCTTGCCCTTGAACCCCTCCCTTGCCTTGCATGACCTTGCTCACCCCTCCCCCACCTGGAATTCAACACCCCTTTTCAATGACATTTCTGGGCCTTGCCCTGCCCTTTCTGCTCCTCCGAGGAATCTCAAAGCTCTCAAGCATCTCCGGTGTTTCAGGATCCCATGAGAGGAAGACCAGGGGAGGACGCATGTTGCCACACTCATCTCTGTGGGCAGCCTTTGTCTGGGAGCAATCCTTGCATGTCTTGAACCTTGGAGGGGCAATTCACATTTTGCCCTTGAGCTCGGGGACCAGAAAGAGAGTTCTTTTGCATACAAGGGAAAGCAGGTAGCTCAAGTCTTTTAGGTACAGAGGAGAGATGACCCACGCGGGATCAAGGCCACACAGAGCACTTGGTCCTGGCCACTTTTGTGTACCAGCAGTCCTTGAATGTACTTCTCACCTGCCTTGCCTGGCCTTGCCTTGGCAACACAACAGTTGCCTTGCCTTGCCCTGCTAGCCCTCTGGAGCCTTGCATTCCTTTGCACGGCCATGCCCAGCACATGACCTGCCTACTGTTTTCCTCCAGGGCCTTAGCTTGCTGAGCCCTTCCTGTTTCTGCCTGGCCTTCCCATCAGTGGCCCTTCCTTCCTACAGCCAGCCTTGCCTCTAACTTCTGGACCTTCTCTTGTCTACCACTCCATTTGCTTTCCCCTCACTGCTCTGGCCTTGCCTACCTCTCCCTTGACTTGCCCACAATTGCCTGCACTCGGTTTGCAGCACCTTGCCTGCATGGAAGGCAAGGGAAAGAGTGGTAGGCCGGGCAAAGCAAAGCCAGCAAGTTGTAGGCAGTGCGAGGCAAGGCAGACGTAGGCAAAGGAAGCAGAGCAAGGGTACCTTAAGAAGAACTAGACAAGGCAAGGCCAAGAGACTCGGAGTGCCTTTCCTTGGGAAGGCAAGGACATAGTGCCAGTGTTGCTGGAGCAGATGTTAAGGTACTGTGGGGAGGAATAGTCCAGCAAGACATTTCTCTTCTGGCCCCTGTGCGTGTGGGGGCAATTGTTGGACATATTCAATACTGGAGGCGGATCAGTCGCTGGATGTGTTGTATTTTGGAGGAGGGGATGCCGTTTCTTTGGAGATGGGCTTGTAGTTGCTCTCTTTGGCAAGGAAGGCAGGTTTGGATGTGCACATCAGGTACTCCTAGGGATTTTAAAGGCTTTTCCCAACAGGCAGAGCTCTCTCTGGGTTCGAGCTGTTGAGCTGTCAGTGGGAATGCAAAGGCCAAGCTCTTAAGCTATTTGTCCTGGTGCCTTCAGTGTGTGAGCAGTCCCTGGTGCCGTTGCCTTTGGATCCTGACTCTGGGAGAGGGAAGGCTTAGGATGGTACCTAGAGCTGAGAAGGAGAGTGCTGAGAACAGCGTGTGTGCTGCTAGTTTGAGGGGTGCAGGTGAAGTTGTAGGCAGCAAGATCTTCCTCAGCTGGCACTGTTTTGAGCCCTGTTTTTGCCAGATGGTTTCAAGTTGGTGGGCGGAATCTGCGAGAGGGAAAAGATTTGTATGGGCCAAAGAGGTGTGGTGTAAAGAAGAGTGTGCTCTTGGAAGGGGAAGATGAGGGCAACCTTTTTGTCCTGACACCGTTGATTTGAGTGCAGGGCCGTTTGCAAGTTGCCTCTGTCTGCCCTTGGGGTGGTTTCGAGCTGGGCCAGGTGCTTGGCCTTCTTTTGCAAGTCTGCAGCGCCGTCGTGTGGTTGTTTCCATGAGCGCTGACAGTGCCCGGCAAAAAGCGCTTGGCTGGCGCGGCCCCAGTCGTGTGGAAGCAGTTGGTGGAAGAGCTCCGCTGTGCATCCTGCCTCTTGGAGACATAAAAGGATGTAACCCTGCGCGTAGCGGGGAAGCAAGACGAATCTTTTCATTGTTGGCTGAGCAGTTTCTAAGCGGCAAAAGTAAAGGCAGTTTCAGCACGGCCTCTTTCTTTCAGAACCTTTTCTGTGCCATCATGAACATGCTCAACATGCCACTCGCACCCGCTGAACTGCATCAAAGGCCCTGGAGATAGGCGCTTTCCTTCAAGCTCTCTGTAGCATCGTACCCTCCACCTCTGGCGGTCCCAAAGCCCTTCCAAACATCCAGCAGCTGCACGCAGAGAACAAGTGCTAAAACAAGGCGTTGGCCTTCCTAGTCCTTTTAAAGTCTGTGAACTAGGCGAAACATTCCAGTGAGCAGCACTTTCCTTCGCAACTATATCTAGAGCATCATCACATTCTCTCCAAGTGGGTAAGTCCACCCTTGCAGCGCAGCGTTTGCAGCCACAGTTCGGACTGAGAGATAGGCCAGGTGAGAAAGCATTTCTTGACTATCCCTCTTCTCTGGAAGACTTGATACTCGCAGCGCAACCACGTCCACACACCTTCAGTGTGGCCAGGTTCAAGCAGCTAGAGCTCCCAGAGATGGGAGAGTCAGGAGAGAAGACGTTCCAAAAGTACCGTGTACTTACAGCAGCATTAAAACTGTGCACAGCAGTCTGCAGCACTGTAGACTGCGGCTTCTCCGACAGACGAGCCATCCCATTGTTGCCTCTCGCAGCCTGCTTGCTAGCTGCTCTCCTGAAGAAAAGAACTAGAAGAAAAAGCCAATGCTGGGCTGCACCTTCCCCTTGCCTTACGTAAAGCCACCTAAACTCCCCGCTGCACTCTCTACTTCCCCTCTCCTTGGAAGCGACCACTGTGTTTGCTGCATCTCGAAGCCTAAAGTTAAGCGCCAAAGTTTCCAAGGATGGTTGGAAGAAGGATAAGTAGTAGCACAAGGAAGTAGTTGTCGTTGAACTTCCTCCTTCTCAATGCTAACGTGAATTGGGCAGGCAGGCGAGTGCTAGCCACGCTCCTTTCTCAGTTTGTACGCTGCGGACACGAGTCCGGTGCTCTGCGCCTTCGTTCGGCCTCTTTAGTACCCATGTCGCTCTTTCATTCAGCCGGAGTCGAAGCGTCGTCTACTTCTCGCCCAGAGAGCACGGTGCCGGCAGCGAAATGCCCCAGCCGACTGCTTCTGCCGACACACGCCTGGTCTATGCACTTTCCCTCGCAGCGACATACAGCAGCACTTTCGGTCTTTCTTGTCGTCCAAATGTAAAGGGAAAGATTCTCTGCTATGTCCCGCCCAGAGAACAGTTTTAGGTCAACCAGCACGCCCAGAGCTTGCCCTCGACGCGTGGAAACTTGTGTTTGCACCACATTCAAGTGGTTGCCGTCTTTCCTTTACAGCCTGCAGAGCACCGTCAGACCGCCGTGCTCTCTGCACCTGCCTTCTCAGTTCTAAGTACCACCGCGCCCCTTACAGCCTTGCAGGAAGCAAAGACACCGATAGTCATCTCGCAGAGAAGAACGTGGAAGGACGAAAAGATGATCTTCCTTTCTCCTGCTTCTTGCCTGAATTGTGGTGCTGTATTGAAAGTCTTGGCTAGCGAAAAGCTCATCCAGCAAGTGCCTCATTCCTGACGCATCTCGCTGAGCGAGAGTTTCACGAAGAGTTTAGACTCTGGAAACAGCAAGAAAATGATTGTACGTCGAGCTGAGGAAAATCCGTGCACAGCACACTGCGGATGCGTGCAGTGTTCGCGCTGAAGAGCGCCAAAACGCAAAGCCATCGCTGGGCTTCAGTTTCGTCCAGACCGCAGAAGGCAAAGAACGAAGCAACTGGGCACCGCGTTAACGTACTCAGTGGACCGAATTTCAAATGTCCAGCCAAAAGCTGCTTCATAAGCAGATTCAGCTGAGAATGCTCTGGCTGCTTCACAAAGTAAGGCGCAGCCGTTTCCATTCATCACACTACCTGGCCAGAAGCAGTATCCTACACCTTCAATGCTGCAGCGTCCATGCAGCTGGAGCACACGCAGTAGGACGCGTCGAGATAGAAGGCGGTCTTCAAGTACCCCCCTCCTCCAAGCAGCCTTGAAACTGAGCACAACACACTGCGGCTCGGGAGCTTCCTTCTCAGATAGACGCGCCGTCACGTTATTCACTCTCGCAGCTCCGTTGCCCACTTGCAGCAGCTGCTACCAAAGCAAAATGCTCCAGAAGTAAAAAGCACTGCCGGGCTGCACTTTCCCTTGCCTCACGTAAAGCACCATAAACTGTCCGCTGTGCTCTGTATTTCCATTCTCCGCCGCATCTACCACTGTTATCTCTGCATCTCGAAGCATAAAGCTCGGCACAATTCCTCCCAGGGAAAGCTGGAAGAGAAATAGGTAGCAGCACAAGTAGCTGCAAGTGGAACTTTCTGTTTTAAAACGCTAACGTGAATCCGGAAACAAGCGAGTGACAGCCAGGCTTCCTCTTGCAGCCTGTGCGATGCACACACCAGCTCGGCCCTCTGCCCTCATTCTTTAATGCTCTTCGTACCATGTCGCGCTTTCATTCTGCCGGAGTCGAAGCGTCGTCTACTTCTCGCCCAGAGAGCACGGTGCCAGCGGAGAAAGGCTCCAGAAAAACGCTCCAGGCTGCTGATTCTTCCCAAACACACCAGGGCTATGCACTTTCCTTCGCAGCGCTAAGTAGCATCACATTCTGTTTGCGTTGGAGCCGGAATGTAAAGGGAAAGATTCTCGGTTACTTCTCACTCAGCGCCCAGTTTTAGGTCACCAAGCTTACCCGGAGCTTACCCGCGACGCGTGGAAATTGGTATTTGCACTACATTCAAGTGGTAGCTTTCTTTCCTTTAAGCCTGCAGAGCGCCGTCAGATCGCGGTGCTCTCTGCACCTGCCTTCTCCCTTCCAAGTACCACCGCGCACCTTACAGCCTTGCAGGAAGCAAAGACGTGGAGAGATGTCTCGCAGAGAAGATCGTGCAAAGACGAAAAGATGTTCTTCTTTGCTTTTCCTCGTCGCCCAGATTGTGGTGCTCTACTGAAAGCGTGGGCTAACGAATGGCTAATCTAGCATGTGCTTCCCTTCTAATGCATTTCGCTGAGCGAGAGCTGAGGAAAATCCTTGCACTGTACACTATGGATGCGTGCAGTAGACACGCAGAAGAGCGGCACAGCTCATAACCATCGCACACTCCAGCCCAGAGCTCTGGGGCTGCGTTCTTCTCAATTTCCGGCGCTGGACAGAACTGAGACATTGAGCTTTGGCTCTCTTTAGTGTGTGTACTGCACGCATCCAGAGCGCGCTGTGCACAGATTCTCCTCAGCGCTACGTGCAAGCACAGACTTTCTGCTTCGCAGAGCCCAACTGTCCGCCGAAGCTCTCGCTCAGAGAAATGTGTCAGGAGAGAAGCACTTGCTGGATTAGCCTTACACTGGCCAACAGTTCCAAAGAAGCACCATAGTCTTCTTGCGAGAAAGGATAATAAAACACATGTATTGTCCCAGCAAAGTTCTCTGTGCGAGCCGAAGCCGAGAATCTTTCCCTTAAGATTAAGACCACAACGCAGACAGCATTTTGTGCTACTTAAGGCTGAGAGGGATAGCCCAGGCGTGTTTCGGCAGAGGCAGAAGCCCGGAGCGTTTCTCTGCCGGCACCGTGCTCTCAGGCGAGAAGTAGACGACGCTTCGACTCCGGCAGAATGAAAAGCGCGACATGGTACGAAGAGCATACGAATGAGGGCGCAGAGCACCGAGCTGGTGTGCGCATCGCACAGGCTGCAAGAAGAAGCGTGGCTGCCGCTCGCTTCTTTGCGGATTCACGTTAGCAGTTGAAAACAAAAGTTCCACTTGCAGCTACTTGTGCTGCTACCTATTTCTCTTCCAGCTTTCCCTGGGAAGAATTGTGCCGAGCTTTATGCTTCGAGATGCAGAGATGACAGTGGTAGATGCGGCGGAGAAGGGAAATACAGAGTACAGCGGACAGTTTATGGTGCTTCACGTGCGGCAAGGCGAAAGTACAGCCCGGCAGTGCTTTTTACTTCTGGAGCATTTTGCTTTGGTAGCAGCTGCTGCAAGTGGGCAACGGAGCTGCGAGAGTGAATAACGTGACGGCACGTCTATCTGAGAAGGAAGCTCCCGAGCCGCAGTGTGTTGTGCTCAGTTTCAAGGCTGCTTGGAGAAGGGGGTACTTGAAGACCGCCTTCTATCTCGACGCGTCCTACTGCGTGTGCTCCAGCTGCATGGACGCTGCAGCATTGAAGGTGTAGGATACTGCTTCTGGCCAGGTAGTGTGATGAATGGAAACGGCTGCGCCTTACTTTGTGAAGCAGCCAGAGCATTCTCAGCTGAATCTGCTTATGAAGCAGCTTTTGGCTGGACATTTGAAATTCGGTCCACTGAGTACGTTAACGCGGTGCCCAGCTGCTTCGTTCTTCGCCTTCTGCCGTCTGGACAGAACTGAAGCCCAGCGATGGCTTTGAGTTTTGCCGCTCTTCAGCAAGTGTACTGCACGCATCCGCAGTGTGCTGTGCAAGGATTTTCCTCAGCTCTCCCTCAGCGAAATGCATCAGGTGAGAAACACTTGCTGGATTAGCCTTTCGCTGGCCATGGCTTTCAGTACAGCACCACAATCTGGGCGACGAGGAGGAGCAAAGAAGAACATCTTTTCGTCTTTGCACGTTCTTCTCTGCGAGACGACTATCCGCGTCATTGCTTCCTGCAAGGCTATATTCTGCGCAGTGGTACTTGAAAGGGAGAAGGCAGGTGCAGAGAGCACCGCGATCTGACGGCGCTCTGCAGGCTGTAAAGGAAAGAGGGCTGCCACTGGAATGTGTGCAAACACAAGTTTCCACGAGTCGCGGGCAAGCTCTGGGCGTGCTTGTTGACCTAAAACTGTTCTCTGTGCCCGACATTGCTGAGAATCTTTCCCTTTACATTTGGACGACAAGAAAAGACCGAAAGTGCTGCTGTATGTCGCTGCGAGAAAAGTGCATAGCCCTGGTGTGTTTCGGAAGGGCAGTCGGCTGGGGCATTTCTCTTCCGGCACCGTGCTCTCCGGGCGAGAAGTAGACGACGCTTCGACTCCGGCAGAATGAAAAGCGCGACATGGTACGAAGAGCATACGAATGAGGGCGCAGAGCACCGAGCTGGTGTGCGCATCGCACAGGCTGCAAGAAGAAGCGTGGCTGCCGCTCGCTTCTTTGCGGATTCACGTTAGCAGTTGAAAACAAAAGTTCCACTTGCAGCTACTTGTGCTGCTACCTATTTCTCTTCCAGCTTTCCCTGGGAAGAATTGTGCTGCGAGAGTGAATAACGTGACGGCACGTCTATCTGAGAAGGAAGCTCCCGAGCCGCAGTGTGTTGTGCTCAGTTTCAAGGCTGCTTGGAGGAGGGGGGTACTTGAAGAACGCCGTCTATCTGGACGCGTCCTACTGCGTGTGCTCCAGCTGCATGGACGCTGCAGCATTGAAGGTGTAAGAAACTTCTTCTGGCCTGAGAGTGTGATAGAGTGCAACGGCTACGCCTTACTTTGTGAACCATCCAGAGCATTCTCAGCTGAATCTGCTTGTGAAGCAGCTCTTGGCTGGACATTTGAAATTCGGTCCACTGAGTACGTTAACGCGGTGCCCAGCTGCTTCGTTCTTCGCCTTCTGCCGTCTGGACAGAACTGAAGCCCAGCGATGGCTTTGAGTTTTGCCGCTCTTCAGCATGTGTACTGCACGCATCCGCAGTGTGCTGTGCAAGGATTTTCCTCAGCTCTCCCTCAGCGAAATGCATCAGGTGAGAAACACTTGCTGGATTAGCCTTTCGCTGGCCATGGCTTTCAGTACAGCACCACAATCTGGGCGACGAGGAGGAGCAAAGAAGAACATCTTTTCGTCTTTGCACGTTCTTCTCTGCGAGACGACTATCCGCGTCATTGCTTCCTGCAAGGCTATATTCTGCGCAGTGGTACTTGAAAGGGAGAAGGCAGGTGCAGAGAGCACCGCGATCTGACGGCGCTCTGCAGGCTGTAAAGGAAAGAGGGCTGCCACTGGAATGTGTGCAAACACAAGTTTCCACGAGTCGCGGGCAAGCTCTGGGCGTGCTTGTTGACCTAAAACTGTTCTCTGTGCCCGACATTGCTGAGAATCTTTCCCTTTACATTTGGACGACAAGAAAAGACCGAAAGTGCTGCTGTATGTCGCTGCGAGAAAAGTGCATAGCCCTGGTGTGTTTCGGAAGGGCAGTCGGCTGGGGCATTTCTCTTCCGGCACCGTGCTCTCCGGGCGAGAAGTAGACGACGCTTCGACTCCGGCAGAATGAAAAGCGCGACATGGTACGAAGAGCATACGAATGAGGGCGCAGAGCACCGAGCTGGTGTGCGCATCGCACAGGCTGCAAGAAGAAGCGTGGCTGCCGCTCGCTTCTTTGCGGATTCACGTTAGCAGTTGAAAACAAAAGTTCCACTTGCAGCTACTTGTGCTGCTACCTATTTCTCTTCCAGCTTTCCCTGGGAAGAATTGTGCCGAGCTTTATGCTTCGAGATGCAGAGATGACAGTGGTAGATGCAGCGGAGAAGGGAAATAAAGAGTGCAGCGGACAGTTTACAGTGCTTTACGTGAGGCAAAGGAAAAGGTTTGCTCAGCAGTGCTTTTTACTTCTGGAGCATTTTGCTTTGGTAGCACCTGCTGCTAGTGGGCAACGGAGCTGCGAGAGTGAATAACGTGACGGCACGTCTATCTGAGAAGGAAGCTCCCGAGCCGCAGTGTGTTGTGCTCAGTTTCAAGGCTGCTTGGAGGAGGGGGGTACTTGAAGAACGCCGTCTATCTGGACGCGTCCTACTGCGTGTGCTCCAGCTGCATGGACGCTGCAGCATTGAAGGTGTAGGATACTGCTTCTGGCCAGGTAGTGTGATGAATGGAAACGGCTGCGCCTTACTTTGTGAAGCAGCCAGAGCATTCTCAGCTGAATCTGCTTATGAAGCAGCTTTTGGCTGGACATTTGAAATTCGGTCCACTGAGTACGTTAACGCGGTGCCCAGCTGCTTCGTTCTTCGCCTTCTGCCGTCTGGACAGAACTGAAGCCCAGCGATTGCTTTTAGCTGTGGCTCTCTTCAGCATGTGTACTGCACGCATCCGCAGTGTGCTGTGCAAGGATTTTCCTCAGCTCTCCCTCAGCGAAATGCATCAGGTGAGAAACACTTGCTGGATTAGCCTTTCGCTGGCCAAGGCTTTTAATACAGCACCACAATATGGGCGACGAGGAGAAAGGAAGAACATCTTTTCGTCCTGGCACGTTCTTCTGAGCGACATGACTATCCGCGTGTTTGCTTCCTGCAAAGCTGTATTGTGCGCGGCGGTATTGGAACTGAGAAGGCAGGTGCAGAGAGCACCGGGATCTGACGGTGCTCTGCAGCCTGTCAAGGAAAGACGGCTACCACTTGAATGTGGTGCAAACACAAGTTTCCACGCGTCGAGGGCAAGCTCTGGGCGTGCTGGTTGACCTAAAACTGTTCTCTGGGCGGGACATAGCAGAGAATCTTTCCCTTTCCATTTGGACGACAAGAAAGACCGAAAGTGCTGCTGTATGTCGCTGCGAGGGAAAGTGCATAGACCAGGCGTGTGTCGGCAGAAGCAGTCGGCTGGGGCATTTCTCTTCCGGCACCGTGCTCTCTGGGCGAGAAGTAGACGACGCTTCGACTCCGGCTGAATGAAAGAGCGACATGGGTACTAAAGAGGCCGAACGAAGGCGCAGAGCACCGGACTCGTGTCCGCAGCGTACAAACTGAGAAAGGAGCGTGGCTAGCACTCGCCTGCCTGCCCAATTCACGTTAGCACTGAGAAGGAGGAAGTTCAACAACTACTTACTTGTGCTACTACTTATCCCTCTTCCAACCATCCCCAAAACCACTGGCGCTTAACTTTAGGCTTCGAGATGCAGCAAACACAGTGGTTGCTTCCAAGGAGAGGGGAAGTAGAGAGTGCAGCGGGGAGTTTAGGTGGCTTTACGTAAGGCAAGGGGAAGGTGCAGCCCAGCATTGGCTTTTTCTTCTAGTTCTTTTCTTCAGGAGAGCAGCTAGCAAGCAGGCTGCGAGAGGCAACAATGGGATGGCTCGTCTGTCGGAGAAGCCGCAGTCTACAGTGCTGCAGACTGCTGTGCAGTTTTAATGCTGCTGTAAGTACACGGTACTTTTGGAACGCCGTCTCTCCTGACTCTCCCATCTCTGGGAGCTCTAGCTGCTTGAACCTGGCCACACTGAAGGTGTGTGGACGTGGTCGCGCTGCGAGTATCAAGTCTTCCAGAGAAGAGGGATAGTCAAGAAATGCTTTCTCACCTGGCCTATCTCTCAGTCCGAACTGTGGCTGCAAACGCTGCGCTGCAAGGGTGGACTTACCCACTTGGAGAGAATGTGATGATGCTCTAGATATAGTTGCGAAGGAAAGTGCTGCTCACTGGAATGTTTCGCCTAGTTCACAGACTTTAAAAGGACTAGGAAGGCCAACGCCTTGTTTTAGCACTTGTTCTCTGCGTGCAGCTGCTGGATGTTTGGAAGGGCTTTGGGATCCGCCAGAGGTGGAGGGTACGATGCTACAGAGAGCTTGAAGGAAAGTGCCTATCTCCAGGGCCTTTGATGCAGTTCAGCGGGTGCGAGTGGCATGTTGAGCATGTTCATGATGGCACAGAAAAGGTTCTGAAAGAAAGAGGCCGTGCTGAAACTGCCTTTACTTTTGCCGCTTAGAAACTGCTCAGCCAACAATGAAAAGATTCGTCTTGCTTCCCCGCTACGCGCAGGGTTACATCCTTTTATGTCTCCAAGAGGCAGGATGCACAGCAGAGCTCTTCCACCAACTGCTTCCACACGACTGGGGCCGCGCCAGGCAAGCGCTTTTTGCCGGGCACTGTCAGCGCTCATGGAAACAACCACACGACGGCGCTGCAGACTTGCAAAAGAAGGCCAAGCACCTGGCCCAGCTCGAAACCACCCCAAGGGCAGACAGAGGCAACTTGCAAACGGCCCTGCACTCAAATCAACGGTGTCAGGACAAAAAGGTTGCCCTCATCTTCCCCTTCCAAGAGCACACTCTTCTTTACACCACACCGCTTTGGCCCAAACAAATCTTTTCCCTCTCGCAGATTCCGCCCACCAACTTGAAACCATCTGGCAAAAACAGGGCTCAAAACAGTGCCAGCTGAGGAAGATCTTGCTGCCTACAACTTCACCTGCACCCCTCAAACTAGCAGCACACACGCTGTTCTCAGCACTCTCCTTCTCAGCTCTAGGTACCATCCTAAGCCTTCCCTCTCCCAGAGTCAGGATCCAAAGGCAACGGCACCAGGGACTGCTCACACACTGAAGGCACCAGGACAAATAGCTTAAGAGCTTGGCCTTTGCATTCCCACTGACAGCTCAACAGCTCGAACCCAGAGAGAGCTCTGCCTGTTGGGAAAAGCCTTTAAAATCCCTAGGAGTACCTGATGTGCACATCCAAACCTGCCTTCCTTGCCAAAGAGAGCAACTACAAGCCCATCTCCAAAGAAACGGCATCCCCTCCTCCAAAATACAACACATCCAGCGACTGATCCGCCTCCAGTATTGAATATGTCCAACAATTGCCCCTACACGCACAGGGGCCAGAAGAGAAATGTCTTGCTGGACTATTCCTCCCCACAGTACCTTAACATCTGCTCCAGCAACACTGGCACTATGTCCTTGCCTTCCCAAGGAAAGGCACTCCGAGTCTCTTGGCCTTGCCTTGTCTAGTTCTTCTTAAGGTACCCTTGCTCTGCTTCCTTTGCCTGCGTCTGCCTTGCCTCGCACTGCCTACAACTTGCTGGCTTTGCTTTGCCCGGCCTACCACTCTTTCCCTTGCCTTCCATGCAGGCAAGGCGCTGCAAACCGAGTGCAGGCAATTGTGGGCAAGTCAAGGAAGAGGTAGGCAAGGCCAGAGCAGTGAGGGGAAAGCAAATGGAGTGGTAGGCAAGAGAAGGCCCAGAAGTTAGAGGCAAGGCTGGCTGTAGGAAGGAAGGGCCACTGATGGGAAGGCCAGGCAGAAACAGGAAGGGCTCAGCAAGCCAAGGCCCTGGAGGAAAACAGTAGGCAGGTCATGTGCTGGGCATGGCCCTGCAAAGGAATGCAAGGCTACAGAGGGCTAGCAGGGCAAGGCAAGGCAAGTGTTGTGTTGCCAAGGCAAGGCCAGGCAAGGCAGGTGAGAAGTACATTCAAGGACTGCTGGTGCACAAAAGTGGCCAGGACCAAGTGCTCTGTGTGGCCTTGATCCCGCGTGGGTCATCTCTCCTCTGTACCTAAAAGACTTGAGCTACCTGCTTTCCCTTGTATGCAAAAGAACTCTCTTTCTGGTCCCCGAGCTCAAGGGCAAAATGTGAATTGCCCCTCCAAGGTTCAAGACATGCAAGGATTGCTCCCAGACAAAGGCTGCCCACAGAGATGAGTGTGGCAACATGCGTCCTCCCCTGGTCTTCCTCTCATGGGATCCTGAAACACCGGAGATGCTTGAGAGCTTTGAGATTCCTCGGAGGAGCAGAAAGGGCAGGGCAAGGCCCAGAAATGTCATTGAAAAGGGGTGTTGAATTCCAGGTGGGGGAGGGGTGAGCAAGGTCATGCAAGGCAAGGGAGGGGTTCAAGGGCAAGGCAAGGCAAGTGGTGGCTTTGCGAGGCGAGGCAAGGCAATGAGGGTCCTAGAAGGAAAAGGAAAGATGAGGCCAGACCTAGACGAATGTGAAAGGAAGTCAGGTGGGGGATGGGTGAGCAAGTCAGTGCAAGGCAGGGGAGAAAAGGCAGGTTGAGGGAAGGCTACAGAGGGGGCAGCAAGGAAATGCAAGGCATGGGGAAGCATGCGAGGAGTGGGTGCTGCCAGCCGGTGGGGATGGCAGGGGCGGGGCCACTGCAAGTAGCATGGTGGGGATGTGGAGGGGGTGTTAGTGTGCGGGAGGTGTGTGTGTGTGTGTGTGTGTGCAGTAGAGTGCAGGGTAAGTGCAGGTGTGTGTGTGCGTATACGGGGGTTTTGTGCCAGGTGCTGTGCCGGGGAGAGCCGTTCCACCGCAAGGAAGGTGTGGGAGTGAAAGGAGTAAGATAGATGTGTCTTTACAAAGAGACCGTGTGAATCTCTCCTTAGACAAGGCTAGGAATTTACAGGGGGGGAAGTAACAGAAGAAAGTATTCGTTCTAGAAACTGTTACTAATCAACAGAGACTGTTGCTCAGCCAAGGCCCTGCTAAATTCCTGAACCTAGAGCAAGGCAGCAAAGACTTCCCAGCATTAGGAATAGTTTGGTTTTCTTCCTTTTCCATTCCAAAAGGGGAGTGCATATTAGAGGGGGGCGTAGAGTAGGCAGTTCCGGAAGTCTGTAATTCCCGAGTACCTCAGAGGGTGCTCTTGCCAGGAACTTAACATCAGAAGGGAGCTGCTTCCCGCAATCATTTGAGAGACTCCATGGCAAAAGCCCCATGGCCTCTCCCTGGAGTTGAAGAATGTTACAGGACTCCTCTGTCTCCTTTTTGGTGGATGAAGAAACTCAGAAAGCCACACTTCTGCCAGAACTCTCCAAGATGCCCCCTTTGCTCCCCGTGACTCCATCACTGCCCAGGAAGCTGTCTTTTCTACCGCAGCAGTTTGACATACAGTTAAAAGTCGCGTGGCAGAGAAAAAAGGCAAGAATTGGTTTCCAAGGGATGGCAAACAAGAGATACCAGAACCTTTGGCCCTACCAATATTAAAGCAACTCCATTAAGAGAGTTCTTGCACTTCCTGAGGATTGGCAGAAGCCTATTTCATGATGTATGTTGCTGGGGGTCTTTTTAGACTGGCAAAAGGAGCTGTTGAAGGTTGCTTGATCTGTGCTAAAGCCAACAGCCAAGTTACAAAGTAACTTGCTAGAGGAGGGAGGCCTTGGGCTGCATGGCCCTTCCAAAGATGCCAGGTGGATTTTCCGGAGATGCCCCAAGTGGCAAGGCTTAATATCTTCTGGTAATCGTATGTCAGCTAGCAAGGTGGCCAGAAGTATTTCCAACTACTTCAGTAATGACAGGATCAGTTCTTAAGGCATTTTTGGAACAAATCATTCCAAGATACAGCATTGTAGAAGCAATAGATTCAGATAGGGGAACTCATTTTGCAGGAAAGATCCTTCAAGGGGTTTTGGCTTCTTTAGGAACACAATGGAACCTCCATAGGCCCTGGCACCCCCAGAGCTCGGCTCGGGTAGAAAACAATGAAGAGAGAAATAAACACCTTTTGAAGCTGGTAATAGAAACCAAGATGCCATGGGTAGGGCTTTGGACATTGGCTTTGGTGAGAATGAGGGCCCAACCCAGAAGAGAGATTCAGTTATCTGCCTTTCAATCGTTGTTTGCAATTGCCCTGGTAAGTCTCCACCCAGTGGGGGGGGGTAGAGGCAAGTGATGCATTTTTAAAACCATCTGTGGCCAGGATCCTGCTTCTTGTGAAACCCCTTCAACAGGAAACTCAGCTGGTGCAAGCCCGGCCTTTGGACTTTGCTGCTTTTAACATCCAACCAGGAGATTGAGTCCTAATTAAGGAGTAGAAAGAAGCGCCAGTGCTGGTGAAATGGCGTGGCCCATTCCAAGTGTCACTGACGACAGAAAACAGCCGTCAAGTAAGCTGAACACAGGTGAACCCGTCACTCTCGGGTCAAGGTCTCTGAAGCCTCGGAGATTTGCACATCTCAGCTGGAGGAGAAGGCCGGGAGGCCGTGACTGACACTCTGCAGGAGTGGGCCGGAGCAGTAGGCAGTGCTTCGACATCGGAAGAAGCCCCGCAGTCCTACCTTCAGACCGTCTGCTGAAATAGACTGTATAGGCATCCCTCCTCTAGAATCTCCACTCACTTGGGGGCTAATACTTGTGGCCATTTTGTTACGTTAAGTGGTTTCTGTGTCTTCAATTGCCACAGGTGCTGCAGAAGACAACGGGAAAATTAGACTAGCTAATTAGATGACACTATTAAAACATTTTCCTTACTAATTCTACTTTGATATGGTTAGCTGAGTTTAGGCCAGGAGTGGGAGAATCAATTTGCAGCCTTAGGAGAAGAAGTAGCAAAAGTTTTTAACCTTAGCAATTGCTGGCTCTGTGGAGGGCCAGGAGGATCTGAAGAGTGGCCATAGTTGGCTAGCCCAGCTGAACCTAAATGGTGGGTCAATGTGAGGGCCACAGTGGGATGGGATTTGGGGCCAAAGAAGGAAGTTCATGGCCACTTCATTCTTCTCCAACAGGCACTTATTGCCTAAATAGGATAGGGCGTGTCTATGTAGGAAAAGGCAATTGTCAATTGACTTTCCCTCTGGCCTTGAACAACTGGGTTTGGACCCCCAATTGCCCTCCTTCCAATTGTTCCAAATATCAAGGCAAATGCAATCAAATACCTGTTCGGCTCACTAACAGTAGCTGCGTAAGGCGTTCTTATCACACTTACCAAAAATATTTGGAAGCCTGTAAAGCAATGGGGAGGGACAAGGGGTTTTTTTGACCACCTGTTTTTGAGCAGTCCCCACAAAAATTCCACAAGTAGAAGACATGTTGTTTGTGATTATCAGTGGGAATGGCCACACCGGATTGGAACTCAAAGCCTTTTAGTGAGTTCTGCTCCAAATCCAACCAAGCAGCTTGCAGATGTAAATGTAGGTGGGAACCCTGTGCGGGAGCTTGGAAATGCAAATGCTGGGACCCTTATGGTGGGGCAACTCTTGTTGGAGGACCGTTAGGCCCGGGAATCCTGCTGTATTTTGAGCCACCAATTGATGACCATGGGTAGGTTCCTTTGCTAATGGAACACGGGCTTTGAAAGGACAGTATTGGATTTGTGGCCAACATGCTTAGCTCAGGTTACCTCCAAACTGGTCAGGGATATGGTATATTTAGTAGACTGTTGTTCTTTTTGCTACTACAAGTTCTGGGAAATCGCTTAGGAATCAAAATCTGTGATGATTTAATTAGAGAAAAGCAGTCAGCTGATGCAGCCCTGGCTGGAGGGAGCACCCCAAAACGGGGAAATGATGAACGGCCAACAGAACAAGTTACCCAACACGATGGACCAGCCCCTTGGAAACCTAAGGAATTAATCCCAGATGCCTGGGAACCCATTTATCATTTGAAGGAGATAATTAGGTTACAAGCTGTCTCGGAAATAATTACCAACCAGCCAGCCACAGCGCTTGACCTTTTTGCTGAGCAACCCACTTAAATGAGGAAAGCGGTATTTCAACATTGGATGGTATTAGATTATCTGTTGGCAGAAGAAGGAGGAGTTTGTGGGAAATTAAATGACTCGAGCTGCTGTTTGCAAGCAGATGACAGCGGAAAAGTGGTCAAACAAATAACAAAGGAAATAACGTCAGCTCGTGGACCTGTCCAAATGTTGAAAGGATGGGGATGGGACATGTTTTCATGGTTAACTGGCCAGCTCTGGGCTAAATGAATACGATTCCTCCTCTTACATGCTATAGCAACTCTCATCTTTTTACCATGCGTGACACCATGCTGGCTGCAGCTCTTTCAGCAGGTGCTCAAGGGGATGCCGCTAGCAGCCATGCCTACCTGATCCAGAAATGACTACAAAAGGACAGAAAAGGATGTCACTGCAAATAATAGCAAAACCCAAGAAGACTCCAGAAGAAAAAATTAAATCCATGGTAATTAAGGTTTGTAAAGACAAATACAGAGCAAATAAAAAGAGGAGGGATTAAAAGGAATGAGATGGATGAGTCTTTACAAAGAGACCGTGTGAATCGGCCTGTAGACAAGGCTAGGAAGTTATGGCTAGTGAAGTAACAGAAGAAACTAGGAGTTCTCTAGAACTGTTACTAATCATCAGAGACTGTTGATTAATCAAGGCCGTGTTAAATTCCTGAACCTAGAGCAAGGCAACAAAGACTTAAGAGCATTAGGAATGGGGTTCTTTTCTTTCTTCTCGATGCCAAGAGGGGGGTGCATATTAGAGGGGGGCGCATAGAGTAGGCAGTTCCGGAAGTCTGTATCTCCCGAATACCTCAGCCAGTGGGGAAAAGGAAGAGGGTGCTGTGGCCGGGAACTTGGCATCAAAAGGGGGCTGCATCCCGCAACCGTTTGACAGACGCCATGGGAAAAGCCCCATGGACTCTCCCTGTAGTCGAAGAATGTTGCAGGACTCCTCTGTCTCCTTTTCGGATATAAACCTCAGGCATCGTGGATTAATTTTCCCTAACGGCAGCGACCTGCCGCGTGGTCTCCGTGCTCCTCTCCAGCCCCCCGGGACGTGTAAAATAGTTCCCAGCGGCTCCCACCGCGCGTTGCAGACGGCTGCGCGGCCCCGGGGCTGCCCGCAGTGCTCCCCTGCCCCGCCAGGGCTGCCCGCGGGCTGCGGAGCCGCCTCGCCACCGGCGCGGCCAGGGCTGGGGCCCTTCTCGACAGCAGCCGAGGGGCTGCGGAGCGGGCGGCTGCCGGACGATCAGCTATTTTATGCCGCGCGGTGCTGCCGCCTCCATCTAGCTCTCCATCGCGCCGCCGCCCGCCGCCCGCCTGGCGCGCTCACGCTCGGCCGCCCTCGCCGCCCGCCCAGCCTCGCCGGAAGCTCTCCCGCCCGGGCTGTGCCCCGGCTCCGCCGGCAGCTCGGCAGGGCCCGGCCGCACGCGTGCTGCGTGGCTCGGAGCAGCCGCGTTGCGCCGCAGGCGACGGGGAAGGCGGGGCGGGCCGGCGCCATCGTGGTAGCGCGAGGAGAGGAGCGCCCGGGCGGGGCGGCGAGCGGCGCGGCGGTGAGCGCTTCTGCTTCCTGTCGCTCGGCGGCCGCCCACGGCAGGTGCCGTGTGACCCCGCGGAGCGGCGGGGCCGGCCGGGCGGTGCGCGGCGAGGCTTTCGGCCAGCGGCGGCCACAGCGAGAGGCTGCTGGCACTGCCCGTGCCGGTGGAGAGAGCGGGGATCCGAGGCCGGCCTTCCCCGGGCGACGAGGGGAGGCCGCCTTTGCCGCGCTGCCCTCCGTGCAGCATGTGGCCGATTCCGGCGAACCCGGGGTCTCCGCAGCGGCGCGGGCGGGAGGGAGTGGGGAGCGCGCTCGGTGCCGTGCCGGCCGCTCCCGGCCAGCGCTGCGCTGCGCCGAGGCGTTTTCCCGCCCGTCCTGGGAAGGACATAAGCGACACCGTAGTTGGAGCTTAGCTGTCAGGGGGTACAACTTCCCTCCATTGGCGACCTCCTTTTCCCTCTGATTCAGCTACCTTGTGGTAGGTGCGATGGTGCTGAAGAAGGGTGGCGGCTTGGCACAGTTGCTGTCATAGGTGGTGCGAGAGCTCCACGCAAGGAGCTTTGAGTGGCATGTGTGAGGGTAGGAGGGTACGGCACCCATAGCTGAAGGCAAAAAAGGTCAGGGCATGTCATCAGCCGCAGTCGTGCTAAGTTGTTCATCTTTGCAAACTGCTTGCCGAGTTGTTCCTTTCTTAGGTAATGGGGGCTTGTATCAACCAGAACTGCAAATGGTCAGTATTTGCAGAGAAGGTTACTTGGACTGTTGTTGAAGTGAGTGTAGCAGTTTCTATGGCATTCTGCAAAAAAAGTGACAGGTCTCCCTGTGTTCCCCAGTTCTTAACAAAGATGAAGTTAACAAACCCCTGAAAAGAGGTTTTGCAAAACTTCAGGGATATTTTCCTACTAGTACTGTAGAGACAACCATAGTCACCTTGTCTTTCCAAAAGTGAAGGTTCCCTATTTTTGTCCAAGAGCATCAAGTGCTTTTGATCAGCGTTTGTGTGCATGCATTAGCCTCGTTCTTGCTCTTCCTTGGAGAACTTTTACAATACTCACATGATCTGTGTAGGCTGCAGACTGCAGTGGTGAACTTCAAGGCTTCCAGCAGAAGGGAGATGCTATCCACATTTTGGATTCTCCTTAGTCTGAACCTTCAACGTCCAAGGCTTCACTTTTCAAGCAGTTGGAAGAGCTCCAAATTAAGACATGAACAGGTCTTAATTGACCTTGCCACCGCCTCAGTTAGTCAAGTAATGCTGTGCATTGGATTTGACTAGTGCAACATGTGCTTAAAATATGTAGAGTAACTCCTCGATTACCCTCTCAGAAGGGTTGGAATGGAGAACAAGGAGTTCCCAAGACAAATATTTGGTGTACGAGGAGTAGAATTTAGGAGTTGATTGCAGAGCACTGCATGCACAAATGTCTAAGGAGAATCCATCTTTTGATGTCCCATCTATGCTTGTTCTCATTTGAAATCGTGCACATTCTGCAGGCTGGTTTTGTTAGGCTTGGGGCTGGGGAAGGAGTGATGGTGGGGGAGGAGTGGGTGTTGGTTTTGGGTTATTTTTTTGTTTCCAGAATAGTGTACACAGAACTTGTGCCCAAAACCAGCAGTAGGAAACAATGCAGGTATAAAAGAAGGTCACAGAAATGTCAGATAATACGAATCTGAAAGCGCTTCAGTATTTTACTCAGGAGTTTCACTCTAACAAGGTGATTTTCCTTCACAGAAATGTAGTGGCAGGCTTATGCCATGCTAGAAGTGATGACCTTTCTCTGCCCCAAATTGAGCAGCAAAAGGTTTTGGCTCTTAATTTGAACCCCTGAGCCAGCTGTGTTTCAGGCTGCAGAAGCTGCAGCTGTTGTGGCAGACGCGGGGTGCAGCCCTGCCTGCCAGTTCCGAGCTGGCCTGCGCTGGTGGCAGCCGTCAGCGCCCAGGGTCCCCTGTGCCACCCATGCCAGGGCTCTGCCTGCCTGCCTCGCAGCCCTGGTAGCCTCAGGGAAACATCGCACTACTCCATCTGCTTTAAAAACAAACAAGCAAACAAAAAGCTCCCTGTAAATATATGTAGAAGTCTTGAAACTAATTCTCAGCGCTTGCTCGGAGTTTGTTGATGGAGCAAATGGATTTTGGATAAACTGCTATTGCTAGTACTACTTAGGTTCCTAAACTTCAGAAGGGAGGCTATGGTGGTCACGTACCCCTGAGGAATGTTGGGAACAGTAAGACAGCTCAGTCATTTCAAGGTGGCCAGAAAATGGGTGTGGCAGTGGAGTGGACACTCTGTGAGTAGGTAGCCTTAAGTCATGTAACGACATGCACTTCAGTGGGAATTTTGCATCAACACCAAGAGATTGTGTCATGATGTGTTGCGTAACAACAAATTGGGCCAAAATTCTGCTGATTTTGACCAAGGTGGATGGGCCACCTTCACTTAAGCTGGCAAAGGGACATAAGTCAATGATGTTTGAAAAACAGCCATGAAACATAGCCCCTTTAGTTTGTTGCTCTGTTGCAAGTCTGCAAAGTTCTGTTGACAGGTCATTGGAAGTAGCTGTTGGAATCTAAGTGCAGTTGGACGCTTTGTCAGTCAGCATCAGCAGGAGGCTTAACGGTTTAGGTTGAGAGGTGGTGCATGGTTTTTTTTCAGAGGAATGGCCCAGTGAAGAGCAGTGTTCACTGCCATGACTACCGTTGTAGCCTTCAAGAGCAATGGTTCATTCAGAGAGAACTTCCTTGGTTCTGCTGGTTTGGTTTCGCAGCTGGAGCAAAGGTACAGCACTGGAAGCAATTCCTAGGGCAGAAGCGGGAGATATCCGAAGCTCTGGACTTCGTTGCCTAAGTGAGCGTAGTCTAATTGGAAGAGTGGTGAGCATCAGTGATATCAGATTTTTTACAAGTTCTTAATTCTGTCAAAACAAGAAAGAAGGAGAGTGATGAAGATGAAATCCTTTCCTCTTCAATCTGCCTACGCAACAACTTCAGCTGTAGTTGTAATGTGTATTCACCTATTTTGAATTGCCCAAAACCAGGCCTAGAGATGCTTCAGAGTCAGAGAAGCGGGTATTTGCTTTATTCGGCGCTGGGTGCATGGGGGATCACTCCTCCTAACACACACACACAGAGCACTCCATACAGTCCAGCATTATGTGTAAAATTTATGAACATTCATCACAATTCTTGGGATAGGAGTGGTTCTAGAAATTACTTCTCGGAAGTCATTAATATCATTAGCATACGTGCCATGCATGCGCTGTGTACGCTGATGGGCGCACTGAGGAAGGCTCCTCTTCTTCCTCGAGGGTCTTTCTGATGAAGATCAGTAGTCTTTGTCACAATGCACTTTTTACCTTTCTTTCTGGAGCATGCGCAGTTCTTCGGTGGCTGATGCAGCGATCTCTGTGCCGGTTTTCAAAAGATCCTGTTCCTCTTATCTTGACAAGATTAAGGCGAATCCTGCTGCTTAGGTTTTGTGATTAACATTTGCTGTCTCTTAGTAGTTCACTCGTGTTTACATGAGTTAACTATGGATCAACCCCCTTCTCAATTTTAGCACTGAAAGGATATTAGAGTCATTTAAAGAGATGTCTCCTATGGAGTACTATAAAACTGCCATAATGGTAAGACGTTTTCATACAGTAGTTTTAGCACAGAAGTAATATATGTACAATCTTGGATGTTTCATCCTGCTGGCTCAGGAGCCAGTATTGAGCTTTTCTCCTTTAAATCCAGTCTTAGAGCTCTGCAAGGATCACTGCAGCATGACGTTGTGACAAGGGGATGCTGATTCATGCATAAACCTTTGACGCTTTCCTTCTATCTTCAAGCAGCTTTGAAAACCAGTGATTATCTGGCATGTTGCGACTTGAGAGTCATGGTAAAGGTTTCACCAAACACTTTGTAATATCAGGCTACAGCTTTCATTCCTAAGGAAAGAGCATTGAGCAGATTGCTGGCAAAATGCTGAAAGAATGAGCCAAACCCAAAATCCTTTAATGGGAAAGATGGAAAAAATTTAGATGTGTTTATTTGAACTAAAAATAATGTGGACCAAGCCTAAATGTATTTCACACTAAATTCTTAGAACTGATTTTAAGGGAAGAAGTGAGAAAGATGAATTCCCAAGCGGAATTTTCAGCAGCATAATATTGAGCATTTATTAGTAGAACAAAGGCATATCACAGTGCAGGAGCACTTAGCAATATTGCTAGAGGCGTGGCTCCATTCATTTTACTGTGAACTTTAGTACTTCTTTAAACATAGTCCTTAAGCCCAGAAAGTCATTTACACTTCACTCAACTTTCCCCCCTCCGTCTCTGCCCCCTTGCGCCAGCACACGCCAGCACACTGCCACCTCGGTCCTCTGAGTAGCTCCAGAATTGAAGGCAGGCACCCCCCTCCGGTGCCTCCTCAGTCTCCAACCTAATTTGTAGTTGATGGGTTCTTTGGGAGGTGTGAGTTTTGATGAGATAACAGACTTCCTGGGATGCATGCGGTTTATCTTCTTTGTTTCTTGAAGATGTCTTGGTTTCCACCTCTGTAATTTCTCAACTTAAAGGACATTTATTATCATGTGTTTCTTCCTACGTTTCCCAACATGTTACCACTCATTCGAAGTTACAATTTACTCTAGTCTTGTTTTTACTTACCTATATTTTACCTTAACACTATTTCTACATAGTACATTCTCACTTCTAAATGTTAAAGTGATAGATGCGAAAGACAAAATTTATCGTTCACTCATTTATCACAGGAGGAATGTGTTAGCTGCTTGTGTTGCAGTTCACTTGTAATTGTGGTCTATTACCACAGGCCTGGGCCCTAGGGTGTATCACTGTGTCCCGCAGCCATAGGGAGGAGGAGGAGAGAAGATCCAGCAGGCAGGAATTGTGCACCAAGATTTATTCATTTAATTATTTCACAAACTCTTTTACAGACTTTTTTCTTCATAGTCTAATTGGACAAAGGATCAGCCCCCCCCCTTGGGGTGATTGGCTAAAATCCTAAACCATCCATTGTCAAAATATTTTTCTACTAGACCATAAACCAGACTTTTCAAGGTTGCAGGTGGCTTGGTTGTTTACATACTCTGCTACCTCTTCTGTGAGAGAGAAAAGTCTCTCACAGACTTAGAAAATAGCAAGAAAATCCTCGCTAGCAGCATTTTGGTATCTACAATTCCCCCTTTTTGTTTGATAAGATAACAACTCCACTATTAATCCTAAATAGAAATTTACATCAGTTATTAATTCTAAATATGTCCTTAAGGCTTTAACGATCTGACTCCATAACAAGAAATTTAAAGTTCAGTCTCTGCTTGTGGAAGGACCATCCCAGTCTCTGCTTGTAGAAGGACCATCTGCCTGATGGTCAACATCTTGGTCATCATCAGAAGAGTCTGATGGCTGATGATCTACATTCTGGTGGCCACTTGGATGGTTGGTGTTCTGGTCATCATTTGGAGGTTGCCTGTTCTGCCTCTGGTGCCGTAGGGCAGGGCGAACACATTTTGCAGCTAGCCACCGTACCCCAGTATCTGTAGAAACGCAAGCATAGCCACGACCCCAAACCATAAGTTCCCGCAGGCCTTCCCACTGGTTAGTGAGTAAATTCCACACCCAGACTTTTGCCCAGGGCAGTTGTCTCTTGCCTGCAGATTGCAATGAGAGAAAGTGATTCAGAAGAACAGGATTCTTTGAATTTTGTGGTACCGTAAGGTGATTAATTGTATACGAGCTTTTGCTAGTCGGCTTCAGTAACCAAATTCAAAGGTTCCTGTGAGAATCGTTGAAAAGCCATGATAACAGCCCTTAATTCAACTAACTAAGCAGAGTCTGACTCGGATTGGTGTGTTAATCAACCACTGCAAAGGCAGTGTAGGATACTGTGCACCTTTGCGCACAGTGACCCCTGCTAAAAATTTGTCCCGATCCGTATGCCCCAGGCTGCCAACACATCCCGTCCCCAAAGGTTAAGGGAAGTGGTAGTAACATAAGGCCTAATTGTAGCTGTGTGCCCCTCTGAGTCCTTCACCGTCACAGGCCGTTCGCTTCAATAGCTCTGTGTGGTTCATCCTCATCCTGTGATGGCCGATCCCACTGGGGGTAAAGGCCATGAGGGAGGCCACGCAGAGAAGGAGATGATAGTTACATCAGCACCAGTATCAATCAAACCTTGAAGCTGAGTCCAGGGCGGACGGGCGTTCGGCAGGATCAGGGTACACGTCATCTGTGGCCTTTGGTCAGAGATGTCTGCAGTCCAGAAGGCCTGCAGAAGTCCTGTAGATCCACTGCTGTTATCTTTGTGAGTTTGTTGTTCTATCCTGGGGACACAAGACTTAAAAGGCACTAATTTAGCAAGGCAGGTCTTTTCAGGAATAGTTACAGGGGGTTTTCAAATTCCCTATAAAACTGAGGACAAGGCTCCGAGGAGCGGATTCCCATCAATCCGACCTCATCCTCATCCTATCGCATTAAACCTGTTAGAAGCCAGACCTGAACAGCCCCTCTCTTCCTTTGTCTCTGAGCTAACGTGAGCCGACATCAACGGCTCCTGCCGTGTTTCCCTCTGCAAAGAAGCCAGCTAGCTAGCCCAGCAAGCTCTTTTCCTGATCCCGAAGTCGCTTCAGCGACGCGTGGAGGTAACGCAGCTGGACTGTCTCTGACCAGGGGCACGCCAGAGTCAGTGCCTCGAGCACCAAACGCTGCGTTATTGGACATTGAAGGTTCAGGCTAAGGAGAATCCAAAACGTGGACAGCATCTCCCTTCTGCTGGAAGCCTTGAAGTTCACCACTGCAGTCTGCAGCCTACACAGATCATGTGAGTATTGTAAAAGTTCTCCAAGGAAGAGCAAGAACGAGGCTAATGCATGCACACAAACGCTGATCAAAAGCACTTGATGCTCTTGGACAAAAATAGGGAACCTTCACTTTTGGAAAGACAAGGTGACTATGGTTGTCTCTACAGTACTAGTAGGAAAATATCCCTGAAGTTTTGCAAAACCTCTTTTCAGGGGTTTGTTAACTTCATCTTTGTTAAGAACTGGGGAACACAGGGAGACCTGTCACTTTTTTTGCAGAATGCCATAGAAACTGCTACACTCACTTCAACAACAGTCCAAGTAACCTTCTCTGCAAATACTGACCATTTGCAGTTCTGGTTGATACAAGCCCCCATTACCTAAGAAAGGAACAACTCGGCAAGCAGTTTGCATAGATGAACAACTTAGCACGACTGCGGCTGATGACATGCCCTGACCTTTTTTGCCTTCAGCTATGGGTGCCGTACCCTCCTACCCTCACACATGCCACTCAAAGATCCACCTGTGACAGCAACTGTGCCAAGCCGCCACCCTTCTTCAGCACCATCACACCTACCACAAGGTAGCTGAATCAGAGGGAAAAGGAGGTCGCCAATGGAGGTGTTATAAACATATATTATATTGGCTTCTCGCAAAGTATAAAGTAGATATTATATAATGTTAGAAATGCTTTTTGCTGTGTGGATGTAGTTTTCTTTTTAGCAAGAATGTTAGCAAGTGTGAGCACGTAAGATAACCTCCAAACGAACAGAGGATGAGGCCCGAAAAGCTGCTAATCAACACTTTGTCTAGGGAGCAAAAGGGCCCAAATGCTACTCCGCCCGGAGAACAGGCGGCCAGGAGAGTCCAAGAGCCGTTATCACCACTCTGCCCGGAGAGACGAAGAGGCCCAAAGCTGCAATCAGCCCTGTCTGTCTGGAGAATTAAGAAATCCACCTTACCATCGACTCTTGCCTAGCGGGCCCAACCCCAAGAATCAAGAGAAATAAAACCACAAGGCAGAAGACTACGCATGCTCTAAAAAGGCGGAACCAAGGAGTGGCCATGCAGAACAGCTCCAGGAAAAGTTTTAATATGAATAAAGAACAGACAGTAAAAATGGTATAAAAAAGACTCACCTCTGGCATCAGGTGTGCTCTTGGCAGAGCACCAAGGCACCCGGCCATTACCCCGTTGCTTTATTTGATGTGTCTCTTATTGTCTTTATATTAAACCCTTTAAATTCTCACAGGAGAGTGAACCTCGTTTTTCACAATTAAGGGCTCGTCCCGGAGCTACACCTCGCCTCTGAAAAGCGTGGGAGGATTCAAGAAGCAAGGGTAAGGCGCCTCCCGCCCAAGTTGGCAGGACCTTTGCTTAGCATCCTCTGGCGTGATTTGGTGGCAGCAGGGCAACACCCGGAGGACAAGAAAGACACAAAAATAAAGCAAATGAAAGAGAGCGCTCTCGACAAAAATCCCACAGACACTGGAAAAGAAACAGGACTGGGAAGTATTGTCCAAAGAAAAAGGGGGTGGTTACGGGAGATGAGCGTGTGTGAATGAGACGTGGGCTGGTTGCCCCCAGATCTGCGAAGCGAGTGTGGCAGTCTCTGAGTGCTGCCGTTCCGTCTTGTTCACGAGAACAGCGGCCAGCGAGGAGACAAAGCGAGAGATAAGCGGAGTGAAAGAATCTCCGGGGGTGACTGGGACGGGGTCCCAGAGAAGGGGTTGCAAAGTGGGAGCTACCCCCCCATATGCTGGGTTGAGGAAAACTCCAAGAGCACCCAGGGCCTAAAAGTACCCCAAGAGAGGTTGGGGTTTGGATGCTAGCAATGCTGGGTTGAGGGAAATCCAAGAGCACCCAGAATCCTAAGGATTATATCATACCCATGGGTGGATACTAACAAGTGACTTGAAAGAGGTACCTTATTATTCTGTTGTGAGTAGGAATGAGTGAGTGAACAAATATTAAAAAAGAGTGAATGTGTGAATGAAAAACTGTGTAATTCGAAGTTAACTTTGTTTTTGGGGAAGGTGGGCTCTAATAAATTTTTTGGTGTTTTTTGTACTGTGAAAGGGTGGGTAGTATTTTACAGCAGTGAAGATTGGTGTTTTAAAGGAATGAATTAGTATTTCAAAGGGGGGGATAAATTGGTATTTTGAGTAATAGAGAACTCCTGGGAAAATGGGACAACAACCTAGTAAATTAAGTTCAAATTATAAAAGGGTGCCAGAGGATATACCCCGAGACAGTCCCCTCGGGGTCAAACTCGCAAACTGGGAAACTGATCCTTCTACAAAAGGAAAAGAGAAAGTAAAAATGATTCAATTCTGCATGAAAGAGTGGGTAAAAAAGGAAATCAGATCTGATCATGTGTACTGGCCAAAATACGGGTCTGATGAGGCATGGATTTGCCAGGCTCTAAATGTATTTGTAAATTCAAAAGAGCCATCTCAGAGGAAAAGCAAACAGAAGAGAAAAAAGGCTGAGACCCTTTAGAAGTATTGCCTCCGCCGCCAGCACCAGAAGCTGCCCTCCTCCCCCTGGCTCCGGGGCTTCCCCCGCCAGCCCCCCCTCCGCCCGCACCGGGGGCCTTTCCCCCGGCAGCCCTCCCGCCCCAATGGAGCTGGGGGGGAGCCCTGCCCCCGCCCATGCCGGGGATCCCACCCTTCCCATATATCTCGGGAATCCCAGCACCCTCAATTGCATCAAGGGAAAGGTCACACGTCCCGGCTTCAGCCCCTACCTCTCCTGCCTTGAGAAACCCGGCTTTAGCCCCGGTGCCCGCCTCCTGTGCTCCGGAATATCTGGCTTCACTGCCATACCCCACCCCCACCCTCTGCACCACAGAATATTCAGCTTCAGCGCCAGACTTTGAATCTGCCCCTCCTCCCCAGGGGAGTTCGGTGCTTTCTTCCCAAATCAACCCTCTTCTTAACGAAGGAGCACCATACCAGAATACAGGAGGTGCCATTAAGGCTCCGAGGCAGCCCAACAAGCCCTCCATTGCTAAACAAACAGAGGGAAGCCGAGAAATTCATTTCTTTCCGTTAAGAGAAGTACCTACGGGAGGAGGGGGAAGCGGCTTTGTGAGTGCTCCTCTAACCTCTACAGAGGTTAGGAATTTCAAAAAAGAAATTAAAGGATTATTAGAAGACCCCATAGGTACAGCTGAAATGTTGGACCAGTTCTTAGGTCCCAACATTTTCACTTGGGAAGAAATGCAATCAATAATGAAAATAATATTCTCCCAAGAAGAAAGAGAAATGATTAGAATTGCTGGAATAAAAATTTGGGGAAAAGAAAACCAACAAGGTCCACCCGGGGATCAGAAAATGCCCATTACACCTCCTAACTGGAACCAAAATGATGAAGCTGGGAGGGGACATATGAATGATTATTGTAATTTGATAATCAAGGGAATAAAAGAGGGGGCACTCTGAGGACAAAATGTCAGAAAGGCCTTTGAGGGGCAGCAAGGGAAGGAAGAAACCCCGACTGAGTGGCTGGAGAGGCTCCGAAAGAATATGAAACAATATTCTGGGAGAGACCCGGAGTCCCTAGCAGGGCAAGCCCTGCTAAGAGTTCACTTTGTCACTCATGCCTGGCCAGATATTAGAAAAAAATTGGAAAAAATAGAAGATTGGTATGAGAAACCATTACAAGACCTAGTAAGGGAAGCTCAAAAGATATATATGTCCGGAGGGATGAAGAAAAAGCCAAAGTGGGAGCAAAGATCATGATAGCCACTATGCGAGAGAGTACCTTCCAAAAAAAAATCTAAAGCCCTCAGGTAACACTCCTAAACATTCCAGATTCAGAAATGGTGGAAAAGAGAAAAATAAAACCTCAGCACAATCAAGATTCCAAGAACAACCCAGGGATGCCTGTTTCTATTGCAAGGAAGAAGGGCATTATCAAAGAGAATGCCCCCACCTGAGGAGGGATCTGAAAAGATTTCAAGAGACACGCACAGAAGAAAAATAGGGAAATCATGGGCTCTATTTTTGGGGGGATAGATACCATCTGGAGCCTTTGATAACTTTAAAAGTAGGCCCCGAAGAGGAAGTATTGGAATTTATAGTTGACACTGGGGCAGAAAAGACTTGTGTGATGAATATTCCAAAAGGGAGTAATGATATGGTAAAAGTAACAGGAGCAAAGGGGGAAGGATTTAAGGTCTCTGTCATTAAAGATGTGGTTATTGAAGGGGAAACAAAAATAGGGATAGGGGATGCTTTGTTAGCTCCTGAGGCTGGCAGCAATTTATTGGGAAGGGATTTACAAATCCAACTGGGGATTGGAGTCATACCAGAAGAAGGGAAAATGACGGCCAAAGTGTTTAAACTTAGCCAAGAAGATGAAAGCAAAATTAACAGAGAGGTTTGGGCTAGGGAAGGGAATAGGGGTGGACTAGATCTTGACCCCATAAGGGTCACAATTGAAAAAGAAGAAGGTCCCATTTGTGTACATCAGTACCCTATATCTTTAGAAGGGAGAAAAGGCTTAAAACCAGTGATAGAAGAATTAATAAAGGATGGGACACTAGAACCTTGTAAATCCCCTCATAATAGCCCTATTCTCCCAGTAAAGAAATCTGATGGAAATTATAAATTAGTGCAAGATTTAAGAGAAGTAAACAAAAGAACACGGGCCTGCTACCCTATGGTTCCTAATCCCTGCACTCTTTTAAGCAAAATTCCACCTCAACATCAGTGGTTTAGTGTGGTAGATCTTAAAAATGCCTTTTGGGCCTGCCCACTGGCAGAGGAAAGCCGAAATATTTTTGCCTTTGAATGGGAAGATCCAAACACAGGGAAAAAGAACCAGTTGAGGTGGACTAAACTGCCACAGGGCTATTGTGAGGCCCCAAATTTATTTGGGCAAGCCTTGGGAGAAATACTACAAACCTTCCCCACTCCCCCAGGAATACAATTTATCCAATATGGAGATGACCTTCTAATATCAGGAGAAGATGAAATGAAAGTTAAAGGAGCTACCATAAAGCTTCTAAATTTTCTTGGGAAAAAGGGACTAAAGGCATCAAAAAGGAAATTACAGTTTGTGGAATCAGAAGTAAAATATCTCGGCCACCTGATAAGCAAAGGTAGCTGACAACTAAGTCCTGAAACAATTACAGGGATTTTATCCCTCCCTCCTCCCTCTTCAAAAAAGGAGGTTAGGAGACTGCTGGGGCTACTGGGATATTGCAGATTATGGATTGAAAGATATACACAAGCAGTAAAATTTTTATATGAAAAATTAACAGGGGGAGACAATATACAATGGACCAAAGATGATGATGATAATAAATTAGAAAAACTGAAGTTGAAACTAGCCTCGGTACCAGCCCTAAGCTTACCCTCACTAGAAAAACCCTTTCATTTATATGTGAATGCAGAAAATGGAGTAGCCCATGGTGTATTAGTCCAGGAATGGGGAGGGGTGAGAAGACCAATAGCTTATTTAGCTAAACTATTGGACCCAGTAAGCCGTGGCTGGCCAGTATGCATTCAAGCCATAGCAGCTACCGCTATTTTGGTGGAGGAGAGCCGTAAGCTCACCTTTGGAAGTAAACTGATTGTATACACACCCCATGCGGTCCGAAATGTGCTAAATCAAAAAGCTGAAAAATGGTTAACAGACTCCAGGCTATTAAAATATGAAGCAATTCTGATTGACAGTAATGATCTAACTATAGAAGCAAGCAAAAGCCTCAATCCGGCCCAATTCCTGTATGGAGAACCAAAAGATGACCTGGCACATGATTGCTTAGAAATTACTCAATACCAAACAAAAGTTCGAGAAGATCTAGCTGAACAAGCCCTCTTAGAAGAGGAAAGAATATATGTGGATGGTTCATCCAGATGCTTGCAAGGAAAAAGAATGTCAAGATATGCCTTAGTCGATGGGATAAATATGCAGGCCATCGAAAAAGGAAAACTACCTTCAAATTGGTCGGCGCAGTCTTGTGAATTATACGCTCTAAAGAGAGCACTGGAGCATTTAGCACACAAAAAGGGGACCGTCTATACTGATTCAAAGTACATACCTTTGGAAAGATCTGGGAAGAAAGGGGTTTACTAAATTCAAAGGGGAAAGAACTGATACATGAAGGCCTGATTTCAGAAGTGTTGGAAGCATTAAAATTGCCTGAAGAAATAGCCGTAGTGCATATCAAAGGACACCAAGAAGGGATGACCCCGGAAATAAGAGGGAATAACCTAGCAGACCAAGAAGCCAAAGATGCAGCAGAAAATGGGACTGAACCAATTCTGTTAATCCTGACCCCAGAAAGGGGAGAATTGGAAATCCCCAAATTTAGTAAAGAAGAAGAAAAAGAATTATTTAAGATAGGGGGAGAACAAGATCAATCTGGAAAACGGAAACTTCCTGATGGGAGACAGTTACTTAATAAGCCACTCACTAAGAGAATATTAGAAGATATGCATCAAAAAACTCATTGGGGTACTCAAGCTAGCTTGTGTGATCATTTTCTAAAAAATTATGGGTGTATTGGAATCTTTGGGGTAGCAAAACAAATAACTGGGAACTGTAGAACTTGCCAAAGAGTGACTAGGAAAATAATGAGAAAAACATTAGGAGGCCGTGAGTTAGCTCTGCGACCATTCCAAAGTATCCAAGTAGATTTCACTAAACTTCCTCAAGTACAGAGATGGAAGTTCCTATTAGTAATAGCAGACCACCTAACTTGTTGGGTAGAAGCAGTTCCTGCTACTAGAGCTACAGCTAACATAGTATGCAAAACCCTTCTGGAACAAATTATTCCCAGATATGGAATGGTTAATAAAATAAACTCAGGTAGAAGAACACATTTTACATCCAAAGTCTTACAACAAATAACTCAAGCCTTGGGAATAAAATGGGAATTACATACCCCCTGGCACCCACAAAGTTCAGGCCAAGTAGAAAGAGTGAACCAGACTTTGAAAAAAACTTTAACAAAATTAATGATTGAAACTCAAATGTCATGGGTAAAATGCTTACCTTTGGCTCTGTTGAGAGGCCGAACACAGCCCAGGTCAGACCTGGGAGTGTCTCCTTATGAGATGATGTTCGGATTACCCTTCCTTACTGCTCAACATGAAACAGCCACTTATGAAGTAGGAGAAGTAAGTGTCAAAAAATATGTCACCGCAATTGCCAGAACACTTGAAAATTTGCGGCTGAAAGGAATGATCCCTCAAACCACAGCTTTGGAGTTCAAAATTCATAATATCCATTCAGGGGAATGGGTACTAGTAAAAACATGGAAAGAACAATCTTTGACTCCACAATGGGAGGGTCCTTTTCAGGTACTGCTGATGACTGAGGCCGCAATCCAGACCAAGGAACGAGGGTAGATCCATGCCAGCAGAATCAAAGGACCTGTAAAAGAACCTGAAGAGTGGACTGTAATATCCAAACCAGGTGATACCAAATTGATTCTTAAACGGAGACCAGGTGGCAATGAGCTAGAACAATCTAAATAATCCAAGGGATATGCAAAGAATCACACCTAACTGAGAAGTAAAAGCCAAATTTATATCAGTGGCCCCTGGACAAATTCTGGGACATCGTGGAGAAGAATATTCTCACTTCAAACAGGAAGGGTTGGGACTGGATCAAACAGGGAACTCTCATGTTCTGATTCTAGCCTGTGATTTGTATTAAGAAGGCGGAGAATCACAACTTCCATCAGTGCCACATCATATACCCTGTTTGAATCATTCTAACACGGGGCATGCCAACCACGTCAAATATAAGTAATTAATCTAGAGGGAAATTGGCATTTCACACCGTCGACACCCTAGTTGTAAAGGGTGTCAAGCACAAAATCGACCCCCTATCCAGACAAAATCATAAGCAACAAAAGCAATAACTTTGCTCTGCAGATGGGAATTACTAGTGCCTGTTGAATGGGAAACACCTAAGATACGATAAGATAGTACAGTTAAAAAGGTGCCAAAAGAAATTTGCCTAAAAGCTACAAAGGAAGTGACAAGGAAATAGAGGGCAAGACCGGGTCGGCCACTGTACTCGCCACCGAGAAGATCCAATACACCTGCTATGGGTTGCAACCTCATAGGCAAGGGAGGTGGGAGTATAAGCCATGCCGGACCTCTGTTATTCCTTCTTTTGTCACTTCTCCTGGTCCCTTTTGGGACACCGGCAAGACCATGTTACAAATGCTATCGAAAGCTCTACATGGAAAGACACCGGGGCTTCTTTCTTATTACTCATACCCATACCAACAGTCACTGTTATGACTCATCCAAATTAGGTATTTGCATGCATAAAGGAGAAAAATATTGGATTACAGAAAATTTAGGAACAAGTGGAAACAGACTAAGAAGCAATTGTCCAAAAGGAGAAAAATAGATTTGCTCCACAGCTGCCACCAGGGGAACAGTCCAAGATTTGGTAAAAGAGCAAGTGGTAAGTAAAGATACAAAGCCAGCACAGCAACCTCGCCCTATATTCACCTCACCACGCCAGGACCTGTATGCAAAGCTCAAACAACAAAGAGGAAAAAACCCCAAGGTTAGGAAAAAACCTGTTTGTGGAATTGGGGGAGAGGATAGGTAAAGAACTTAACATAACCAACTGTTGGGTCTGTGGAGGAGCTTTAATGACAGAAGAATGGCCACGGAAAGGTAGCAGCGTAGGCCCGGTAGAACTCCTTAAATGGAACCGGACAAATATAAGAGGGGGGAACCGACCTGAGGGGTGGATTTTAAGTTCAACAGTGATAGGGGAAGAATGCCTCTGGCGAACTGGGATAAACTTTCTTAATGAAGTAGGAAACACTCCCTGTAAAAGCTATAAAGTGAGTAACAAAACTTCAAGGTGGTGGGTCCCAGAAAAACCAACTTGGTATTGAGCCCAGAAAAAAGGAAAAGACTGTGTATATGATCATGAAGTTGGACTCTTTCAGTGTAATGACACGAGGAAAAATCCTTATTTTGGAATCCCAGAAATAGCCAAATTTGGGGAGAATATAAATCAACAAGAAGGTGATTATTGGAAAGCACCAGATGGCTTCTTTTGGATATGTGGGAAAAGGGCATCCCCAAGACTCCCTTCACATTGGAAAGGGAGTTGTACACTAAGAATCATTCAACCAGGGTTTTTCCTTTTCCCAGAACCAGTGGGAGATCAATTAGGTATACCTCTCTATGAAGACTTCAAAAGAAAGAAAAGAGATTTAATTGGAGGATTCCAAAAATGGAAAGATGAGGAATGGCCCCCTGAACGAATATTAGAAACAGATGGGCCAGCTACCTAAGCACAAGATGGAAGTTGGGGATATCAGACCCCAATTTACATGCTGAATCGTATCATCAGACTCCAAGCTCTTGTAGAAATCATAACCAATGAAACAGCTGGGGCTATGGAATTAATAGTCAGCCAGCAACGCCAAACCAGAGCTGCAATACATCAAAATAGGCTGGCTTTAGACTATTTACTGGCCGAAGAAGGCGGTGTGTGCAGGAAGTTCAATACATCGGACTGTTGTTTAAAAATTGATGACAATGGGGATGCCGTTCTAGATATGGCCAACCAAATCAGAAAAATAGCCCATGTACCAGTCCAAAAATGGGAATCAATGATGTCTGCTAACTGGTGGGATGGCATATTGGGGAAAGAATGGTGGAAGAAGCTAGGTTTCTTCCTCTTATGTGCTACAGCTAGTCTAATATTTCTCCCTTGCTTGATCCCCTGCTTTATTCGGCTAATCACCAGCATAGTTCAAGGCATGCAAGTTGTGGCAATGCCTACTGACCCAAAGTTGGCTATGTCTGGAACAGCACAAAAAATTATGGTATTAAAAAGACAAAGTGATACAAAAGACCCTCTTGAAGAAGCCAAATTGATCTGTGAAAAGAACGAACAGACATTAGAAGCCAAGAAAAAAGAATTATTGCTCAAGCCAAATGATTTATAAAATAGAAAAGGGGGGATTGTTATAAACATATATTATATTAGCTTCTCGCAAAGTATAAAGTAGATATTATATAACGTTAGAAATGCTTTCTGCTGTGTGGATGTAGTTTTCTCTCTTTTTAGCAAGAATGTTAGCAAGTGTGAGCACGTAAGATAACCTCCAAACGAACAGAGGATGAGGCCCGAAAAGCTGCTAATCAACACTTTGTCTAGGGAGCAAAAGGGCCCAAAGGCTACTCCGCCCGGAGAACGGGCGGCCAGGAGAGTCCGGGAGATTTTATCACCACTCTGCCCGGAGAGACGAAGAGGCCCAAAGCTGCAATCAGCCCTGACTGTCTGGAGAATTAAGAAATCCACCCTACCATCGACTCTTGCCTAGCGGGCCCAACCCCAAGAATCAAGAGAAATAAAACCACAAGGCAGAAGACTAGGCACGCTCTAAAAAGGCGGAACCAAGGAGTGGCCATGCAGAACAGCTCCAGGAAAAGTTTTAATATGAATAAAGAACAGACAGTAAAAACGGTATAAAAAGGACTGACCTCTGGCATCAGGTGTGCTCTTGGCAGAGCGCCAAGGCAACTGGCTGTTACCCCGTTGCTTTATTTGATGTGTCTCTTATTGTCTTTATATTAAACCCCTTTAAATTCTCACAGGAGAGTGAACTTCGTTTTTCACAGAGAGAAGTTGTTCCCCCTGACAGCTAAGCTCCAACTACGGTGTCGCTTATGTCCTTCCCAGGACGGGCGGGAAAACGCCTCGGCGCAGCGCAGCGCTGGCCGGGAGCGGCCGGCACGGCACCGAGCGCGCTCCCCACTTCCCTCCCGCCCGCGCCGCTGCGGAGACCCCGGGTTCGCCGGAATCGGCCACATGCTGCACGGAGGGCAGCGCGGCAAAGGCGGCCTCCCCTCGTCGCCCGGGGAAGGCCGGCCTCGGATCCCCGCTCTCTCCACCGGCACGGGCAGTGCCAGCAGCCTCTCGCTGTGGCCGCCGCTGGCCGAAAGCCTCGCCGCGCACCGCCCGGCCGGCCCCGCCGCTCCGCGGGGTCACACGGCACCTGCCGTGGGCGGCCGCCGAGCGACAGGAAGCAGAAGCGCTCACCGCCGCGCCGCTCGCCGCCCCGCCCGGGCGCTCCTCTCCTCGCGCTACCACGATGGCGCCGGCCCGCCCCGCCTTCCCCGTCGCCTGCGGCGCAACGCGGCTGCTCCGAGCCACGCAGCACGCGTGCGGCCGGGCCCTGCCGAGCTGCCGGCGGAGCCGGGGCACAGCCCGGGCGGGAGAGCTTCCGGCGAGGCTGGGCGGGCGGCGAGCGCGGCCGAGCGTGAGCGCGCCAGGCGGGCGGCGGGCGGCGGCGCGATGCAGAGCTAGATGGAGGCGGCAGCACCGCGCGGCATAAAATAGCTGATCGTCCGGCAGCCGCCCGCTCCGCAGCCCCTCGGCTGCTGTCGAGAAGGGCCCCAGCCCTGGCCGCGCCGGTGGCGAGGCGGCTCCGCAGCCCGCGGGCAGCCCTGGCGGGGCAGGGGAGCACTGCGGGCAGCCCCGGGGCCGCGCAGCCGTCTGCAACGCGCGGTGGGAGCCGCTGGGAACTATTTTACACGTCCCGGGGGGCTGGAGAGGAGCACGGAGACCACGCGGCAGGTCGCTGCCGTTAGGGAAAATTAATCCACGATGCCTGAGGTTTATATCCGAAAAGGAGACAGAGGAGTCCTGCAACATTCTTCGACTACAGGGAGAGTCCATGGGGCTTTTCCCATGGCGTCTGTCAAACGGTTGCGGGATGCAGCCCCCTTTTGATGCCAAGTTCCCGGCCACAGCACCCTCTTCCTTTTCCCCACTGGCTGAGGTATTCGGGAGATACAGACTTCCGGAACTGCCTACTCTATGCGCCCCCCTCTAATATGCACCCCCCTCTTGGCATCGAGAAGAAAGAAAAGAACCCCATTCCTAATGCTCTTAAGTCTTTGTTGCCTTGCTCTAGGTTCAGGAATTTAACACGGCCTTGATTAATCAACAGTCTCTGATGATTAGTAACAGTTCTAGAGAACTCCTAGTTTCTTCTGTTACTTCACTAGCCATAACTTCCTAGCCTTGTCTACAGGCCGATTCACACGGTCTCTTTGTAAAGACTCATCCATCTCATTCCTTTTAATCCCTCCTCTTTTTATTTGCTCTGTATTTGTCTTTACAAACCTTAATTACCATGGATTTAATTTTTTCTTCTGGAGTCTTCTTGGGTTTTGCTATTATTTGCAGTGACATTCTTTTCTGTCCTTTTGTAGTCATTTCTGGATCAGGTAGGCATGGCTGCTAGCGGCATCCCCTTGAGCACCTGCTGAAAGAGCTGCCGCCAGCATGGTGTCACGCATGGTAAAAAGATGAGAATTGCGATAGCATATAAGAGGAGAAATCGTATTCATTTAGCCCATAGCTGGCCAGTTAACTATGAAAATATGTCCCATTCCCATCCTTTCAACATTTGGACAGGTCCACGAGCTGACGTTATTTCCTTTGTTATTTGTTTGACCACTTTTCCGCTGTCATCTGCTTGCAAACAGCAGCTCGAGTCATTTAATTTCCCACAAACTCCTCCTTCTTCTGCCAACAGATAATCTAATACCATCCAATGTTGAAATACCGCTTTCCTCATTTAAGTGGGTTGCTCAGCAAAAAGGTCAAGCGCTGTGGCTGGCTGGTTGGTAATTATTTCCGAGACAGCTTGTAACCTAATTATCTCCTTCAAATGATAAATGGGTTCCCAGGCATCTGGGATTAATTCCTTAGGTTTCCAAGGGGCTGGTCCATCGTGTTGGGTAACTTGTTCTGTTGGCCGTTCATCATTTCCCCGTTTTGGGGTGCTCCCTCCAGCCAGGGCTGCATCAGCTGACTGCTTTTCTCTAATTAAATCATCACAGATTTTGATTCCTAAGCGATTTCCCAGAACTTGTAGTAGCAAAAAGAACAACAGTCTACTAAATATACCATATCCCTGACCAGTTTGGAGGTAACCTGAGCTAAGCATGTTGGCCACAAATCCAATACTGTCCTTTCAAAGCCCGTGTTCCATTAGCAAAGGAACCTACCCATGGTCATCAATTGGTGGCTCAAAATACAGCAGGATTCCTGGGCCTAACGGTCCTCCAACAAGAGTTGCCCCACCATAAGGGTCCCAGCATTTGCATTTCCAAGCTCCCGCACAGGGTTCCCACCTACGTTTACATCTGCAAGCTGCTTGGTTGGATTTGGAGCAGAACTCACTAAAAGGCTTTGAGTTCCAATCCGGTGTGGCCATTCCCACTGATAATCACAAACAACATGTCTTCTACTTGTGGAATTTTTGTGGGGACTGCTCAAAAACAGGTGGTCAAAAAAACCCCTTGTCCCTCCCCATTGCTTTACAGGCTTCCAAATATTTTTGGTAAGTGTGATAAGAACGCCTTACGCAGCTACTGTTAGTGAGCCGAACAGGTATTTGATTGCATTTGCCTTGATATTTGGAACAATTGGAAGGAGGGCAATTGGGGGTCCAAACCCAGTTGTTCAAGGCCAGAGGGAAAGTCAATTGACAATTGCCTTTTCCTACATAGACACGCCCTATCCTATTTAGGCAATAAGTGCCTGTTGGAGAAGAATGAAGTGGCCGTGAACTTCCTTCTTTGGCCCCAAATCCCATCCCACTGTGGCCCTCACATTGACCCACCATTTAGGTTCAGCTGGGCTAGCCAACTATGGCCACTCTTCAGATCCTCCTGGCCCTCCACAGAGCCAGCAATTGCTAAGGTTAAAAACTTTTGCTACTTCTTCTCCTAAGGCTGCAAATTGATTCTCCCACTCCTGGCCTAAACTCAGCTGACCATATCAAAGTAGAATTAGTAAGGAAAATGTTTTAATAGTGTCATCTAATTAGCTAGTCTAATTTTCCCGTTGTCTTCTGCAGCACCTGTGGCAATTGAAGACACAGAAACCACTTAACGTAACAAAATGGCCACAAGTATTAGCCCCCAAGTGAGTGGAGATTCTAGAGGAGGGATGCCTATACAGTCTATTTCAGCAGACGGTCTGAAGGTAGGACTGCGGGGCTTCTTCCGATGTCGAAGCACTGCCTACTGCTCCGGCCCACTCCTGCAGAGTGTCAGTCACGGCCTCCCGGCCTTCTCCTCCAGCTGAGATGTGCAAATCTCTGAGGCTTCAGAGACCTTGACCCGAGAGTGACGGGTTCACCTGTGTTCAGCTTACTTGACTGTTTTCTGTCGTCAGTGACACTTGGAATGGGCCACGCCATTTCACCAGCACTGGCGCTTCTTTCTACTCCTTAATTAGGACTCAATCTCCTGGTTGGATGTTAAAAGCAGCAAAGTCCAAAGGCCGGGCTTGCGCCAGCTGAGTTTCCTGTTGAAGGGGTTTCACAAGAAGCAGGATCCTGGCCACAGATGGTTTTAAAAATGCATCTCTTGCCTCTACCCCCCCCCACTGGGTGGAGACTTACCAGGAGGGCAATTGCAAACAACGATTGAAAGGGAGATAACTGAATCTCTCTTCTGGGTTGGGCCCTCATTCTCACCAAAGCCAATGTCCAAAGCCCTACCCATGGCATCTTGGTTTCTATTACCAGCTTCAAAAGGTGTTTATTTCTCTCTTCATTGTTTTCTACCCGAGCCGAGCTCTGGGGGTGCCAGGGCCTATGGAGGTTCCATTGTGTTCCTAAAGAAGCCAAAACCCCTTGAAGGATCTTTCCTGCAAAATGAGTTCCCCTATCTGAATCTATTGCTTCTACAATGCTGTATCTTGGAATGATTTATTCCAAAAATGCCTTAAGAACAGATCCTGTCATTACTGAAGTAGTTGGAAATACTTCTGGCCACCTTGCTAGCTGACATACGATTACCAGAAGATATTAAGCCTTGCCACTTGGGGCATCTCCGGAAAATCCACCTGGCATCTTTGGAAGGGCCATGCAGCCCAAGGCCTCCCTCCTCTAGCAAGTTACTTTGTAACTTGGCTGTTGGCTTTAGCACAGATCAAGCAACCTTCAACAGCTCCTTTTGCCAGTCTAAAAAGACCCCCAGCAACATACATCATGAGATAGGCTTCTGCCAATCCTCAGGAAGTGCAAGAACTCTCTTAATGGAGTTGCTTTAATATTGGTAGGGCCAAAGGTTCTGGTATCTCTTGTTTGCCATCCCTTGGAAACCAATTCTTGCCTTTTTTCTCTGCCACACGACTTTTAACTGTATGTCAAACTGCTGTGGTAGAAAAGACAGCTTCCTGGGCAGTGATGGAGTCACGGGGAGCAAAGGGGGCATCTTGGAGAGTTCTGGCAGAAGTGTGGCTTTCTGAGTTTCTTCATCCACCAAAAAGGAGACAGAGGAGTCCTGTAACATTCTTCAACTCCAGGGAGAGGCCATGGGGCTTTTGCCATGGAGTCTCTCAAATGATTGCGGGATGCAGCCCCCTTCTGATGCTAAGTTCCTGGCAAGAGCACCCTCTGAGGTACTCGGGAATTACAGACTTCCGGAACTGCCTACTCTACGCCCCCCTCTAATATGCACTCCCCTTTTGGAATGGAAAAGGAAGAAAACCAAACTATTCCTAATGCTGGGAAGTCTTTGCTGCCTTGCTCTAGGTTCGGGAATTTAGCAGGGCCTTGGCTGAGCAACAGTCTCTGTTGATTAGTAACAGTTTCTAGAACGAATACTTTCTTCTGTTACTTCCCCCCCTGTAAATTCCTAGCCTTGTCTAAGGAGAGATTCACACGGTCTCTTTGTAAAGACACATCTATCTTACTCCTTTCACTCCCACACCTTCCTTGCGGTGGAACGGCTCTCCCCGGCACAGCACCTGGCACAAAACCCCCGTATACGCACACACACACCTGCACTTACCCTGCACTCCACTGCACACACACACACACACACCTCCCGCATACTAACACCCCCTCCACATCCCCACCATGCTACTTGCAGTGGCCCCGCCCCTGCCATCCCCACCGGCTGGCAGCACCCACTCCTCGCATGCTTCCCCATGCCTTGCATTTCCTTGCTGCCCCCTCTGTAGCCTTCCCTCAACCTGCCTTTTCTCCCCTGCCTTGCACTAACTTGCTCACCCATCCCCCACCTGACTTCCTTTCACATTCATCTAGGTCTGGCCTCACCTTTCCTTTTCCTTCTAGGACCCTCATTGCCTTGCCTCGCCTCGCAAAGCCACCACTTGCCTTGCCTTGCCCTTGAACCCCTCCCTTGCCTTGCATGACCTTGCTCACCCCTCCCCCACCTGGAATTCAACACCCCTTTTCAATGACATTTCTGGGCCTTGCCCTGCCCTTTCTGCTCCTCCGAGGAATCTCAAAGCTCTCAAGCATCTCCGGTGTTTCAGGATCCCATGAGAGGAAGACCAGGGGAGGACGCATGTTGCCACACTCATCTCTGTGGGCAGCCTTTGTCTGGGAGCAATCCTTGCATGTCTTGAACCTTGGAGGGGCAATTCACATTTTGCCCTTGAGCTCGGGGACCAGAAAGAGAGTTCTTTTGCATACAAGGGAAAGCAGGTAGCTCAAGTCTTTTAGGTACAGAGGAGAGATGACCCACGCGGGATAAAGGCCACACAGAGCACTTGGTCCTGGCCACTTTTGTGTACCAGCAGTCCTTGAATGTACTTCTCACCTGCCTTGCCTGGCCTTGCCTTGGCAACACAACAGTTGCCTTGCCTTGCCCTGCTAGCCCTCTGGAGCCTTGCATTCCTTTGCACGGCCATGCCCAGCACATGACCTGCCTACTGTTTTCCTCCAGGGCCTTGGCTTGCTGAGCCCTTCCTGTTTCTGCCTGGCCTTCCCATCAGTGGCCCTTCCTTCCTACAGCCAGCCTTGCCTCTAACTTCTGGACCTTCTCTTGTCTACCACTCCATTTGCTTTCCCCTCACTGCTCTGGCCTTGCCTACCTCTCCCTTGACTTGCCCACAATTGCCTGCACTCGGTTTGCAGCGCCTTGCCTGCATGGAAGGCAAGGGAAAGAGTGGTAGGCCGGGCAAAGCAAAGCCAGCAAGTTGTAGGCAGTGCGAGGCAAGGCAGACGTAGGCAAAGGAAGCAGAGCAAGGGTACCTTAAGAAGAACTAGACAAGGCAAGGCCAAGAGACTCGGAGTGCCTTTCCTTGGGAAGGCAAGGACATAGTGCCAGTGTTGCTGGAGCAGATGTTAAGGTACTGTGGGGAGGAATAGTCCAGCAAGACATTTCTCTTCTGGCCCCTGTGCGTGTGGGGGCAATTGTTGGACATATTCAATACTGGAGGCGGATCAGTCGCTGGATGTGTTGTATTTTGGAGGAGGGGATGCCGTTTCTTTGGAGATGGGCTTGTAGTTGCTCTCTTTGGCAAGGAAGGCAGGTTTGGATGTGCACATCAGGTACTCCTAGGGATTTTAAAGGCTTTTCCCAACAGGCAGAGCTCTCTCTGGGTTCGAGCTGTTGAGCTGTCAGTGGGAATGCAAAGGCCAAGCTCTTAAGCTATTTGTCCTGGTGCCTTCAGTGTGTGAGCAGTCCCTGGTGCCGTTGCCTTTGGATCCTGACTCTGGGAGAGGGAAGGCTTAGGATGGTACCTAGAGCTGAGAAGGAGAGTGCTGAGAACAGCGTGTGTGCTGCTAGTTTGAGGGGTGCAGGTGAAGTTGTAGGCAGCAAGATCTTCCTCAGCTGGCACTGTTTTGAGCCCTGTTTTTGCCAGATGGTTTCAAGTTGGTGGGCGGAATCTGCGAGAGGGAAAAGATTTGTATGGGCCAAAGAGGTGTGGTGTAAAGAAGAGTGTGCTCTTGGAAGGGGAAGATGAGGGCAACCTTTTTGTCCTGACACCGTTGATTTGAGTGCAGGGCCGTTTGCAAGTTGCCTCTGTCTGCCCTTGGGGTGGTTTCGAGCTGGGCCAGGTGCTTGGCCTTCTTTTGCAAGTCTGCAGCGCCGTCGTGTGGTTGTTTCCATGAGCGCTGACAGTGCCCGGCAAAAAGCGCTTGGCTGGCGCGGCCCCAGTCGTGTGGAAGCAGTTGGTGGAAGAGCTCCGCTGTGCATCCTGCCTCTTGGAGACATAAAAGGATGTAACCCTGCGCGTAGCGGGGAAGCAAGACGAATCTTTTCATTGTTGGCTGAGCAGTTTCTAAGCGGCAAAAGTAAAGGCAGTTTCAGCACGGCCTCTTTCTTTCAGAACCTTTTCTGTGCCATCATGAACATGCTCAACATGCCACTCGCACCCGCTGAACTGCATCAAAGGCCCTGGAGATAGGCGCTTTCCTTCAAGCTCTCTGTAGCATCGTACCCTCCACCTCTGGCGGTCCCAAAGCCCTTCCAAACATCCAGCAGCTGCACGCAGAGAACAAGTGCTAAAACAAGGCGTTGGCCTTCCTAGTCCTTTTAAAGTCTGTGAACTAGGCGAAACATTCCAGTGAGCAGCACTTTCCTTCGCAACTATATCTAGAGCATCATCACATTCTCTCCAAGTGGGTAAGTCCACCCTTGCAGCGCAGCGTTTGCAGCCACAGTTCGGACTGAGAGATAGGCCAGGTGAGAAAGCATTTCTTGACTATCCCTCTTCTCTGGAAGACTTGATACTCGCAGCGCAACCACGTCCACACACCTTCAGTGTGGCCAGGTTCAAGCAGCTAGAGCTCCCAGAGATGGGAGAGTCAGGAGAGAAGACGTTCCAAAAGTACCGTGTACTTACAGCAGCATTAAAACTGTGCACAGCAGTCTGCAGCACTGTAGACTGCGGCTTCTCCGACAGACGAGCCATCCCATTGTTGCCTCTCGCAGCCTGCTTGCTAGCTGCTCTCCTGAAGAAAAGAACTAGAAGAAAAAGCCAATGCTGGGCTGCACCTTCCCCTTGCCTTACGTAAAGCCACCTAAACTCCCCGCTGCACTCTCTACTTCCCCTCTCCTTGGAAGCGACCACTGTGTTTGCTGCATCTCGAAGCCTAAAGTTAAGCGCCAAAGTTTCCAAGGATGGTTGGAAGAAGGATAAGTAGTAGCACAAGGAAGTAGTTGTCGTTGAACTTCCTCCTTCTCAATGCTAACGTGAATTGGGCAGGCAGGCGAGTGCTAGCCACGCTCCTTTCTCAGTTTGTACGCTGCGGACACGAGTCCGGTGCTCTGCGCCTTCGTTCGGCCTCTTTAGTACCCATGTCGCTCTTTCATTCAGCCGGAGTCGAAGCGTCGTCTACTTCTCGCCCAGAGAGCACGGTGCCGGCAGCGAAATGCCCCAGCCGACTGCTTCTGCCGACACACGCCTGGTCTATGCACTTTCCCTCGCAGCGACATACAGCAGCACTTTCGGTCTTTCTTGTCGTCCAAATGGAAAGGGAAAGATTCTCTGCTATGTCCCGCCCAGAGAACAGTTTTAGGTCAACCAGCACGCCCAGAGCTTGCCCTCGACGCGTGGAAACTTGTGTTTGCACCACATTCAAGTGGTAGCCGTCTTTCCTTTACAGCCTGCAGAGCACCGTCAGACCGCCGTGCTCTCTGCACCTGCCTTCTCAGTTCTAAGTACCACCGCGCCCCTTACAGCCTTGCAGGAAGCAAAGACACCGATAGTCATCTCGCAGAGAAGAACGTGGAAGGACGAAAAGATGATCTTCCTTTCTCCTGCTTCTTGCCTGAATTGTGGTGCTGTATTGAAAGTCTTGGCTAGCGAAAAGCTCATCCAGCAAGTGCCTCATTCCTGACGCATCTCGCTGAGCGAGAGTTTCACGAAGAGTTTAGACTCTGGAAACAGCAAGAAAATGATTGTACGTCGAGCTGAGGAAAATCCGTGCACAGCACACTGCGGATGCGTGCAGTGTTCGCGCTGCAGAGCGCCAAAACGCAAAGCCATCGCTGGGCTTCAGTTTCGTCCAGACCGCAGAAGGCAAAGAACGAAGCAACTGGGCACCGCGTTAACGTACTCAGTGGACCGAATTTCAAATGTCCAGCCAAAAGCTGCTTCATAAGCAGATTCAGCTGAGAATGCTCTGGCTGCTTCACAAAGTAAGGCGCAGCCGTTTCCATTCATCACACTACCTGGCCAGAAGCAGTATCCTACACCTTCAATGCTGCAGCGTCCATGCAGCTGGAGCACACGCAGTAGGACGCGTCGAGATAGAAGGCGGTCTTCAAGTACCCCCCTCCTCCAAGCAGCCTTGAAACTGAGCACAACACACTGCGGCTCGGGAGCTTCCTTCTCAGATAGACGCGCCGTCACGTTATTCACTCTCGCAGCTCCGTTGCCCACTTGCAGCAGCTGCTACCAAAGCAAAATGCTCCAGAAGTAAAAAGCACTGCCGAGCTGCACTTTCCCTTGCCTCACGTAAAGCACCATAAACTGTCCGCTGTGCTCTGTATTTCCATTCTCCGCCGCATCTACCACTGTTATCTCTGCATCTCGAAGCATAAAGCTCGGCACAATTCCTCCCAGGGAAAGCTGGAAGAGAAATAGGTAGCAGCACAAGTAGCTGCAAGTGGAACTTTCTGTTTTAAAACGCTAACGTGAATCCGGAAACAAGCGAGTGACAGCCAGGCTTCCTCTTGCAGCCTGTGCGATGCACACACCAGCTCGGCCCTCTGCCCTCATTCTTTAATGCTCTTCGTACCATGTCGCGCTTTCATTCTGCCGGAGTCGAAGCGTCGTCTACTTCTCGCCCAGAGAGCACGGTGCCAGCGGAGAAAGGCTCCAGAAAAACGCTCCAGGCTGCTGATTCTTCCCAAACACACCAGGGCTATGCACTTTCCTTCGCAGCGCTAAGTAGCATCACATTCTGTTTGCGTTGGAGCCGGAATGTAAAGGGAAAGATTCTCGGTTACTTCTCACTCAGCGCCCAGTTTTAGGTCACCAAGCTTACCCGGAGCTTACCCGCGACGCGTGGAAATTGGTATTTGCACTACATTCAAGTGGTAGCTTTCTTTCCTTTAAGCCTGCAGAGCGCCGTCAGATCGCGGTGCTCTCTGCACCTGCCTTCTCCCTTCCAAGTACCACCGCGCACCTTACAGCCTTGCAGGAAGCAAAGACGTGGAGAGATGTCTCGCAGAGAAGATCGTGCAAAGACGAAAAGATGTTCTTCTTTGCTTTTCCTCGTCGCCCAGATTGTGGTGCTCTACTGAAAGCGTGGGCTAACGAATGGCTAATCTAGCATGTGCTTCCCTTCTAATGCATTTCGCTGAGCGAGAGCTGAGGAAAATCCTTGCACTGTACACTATGGATGCGTGCAGTAGACACGCAGAAGAGCGGCACAGCTCATAACCATCGCACACTCCAGCCCAGAGCTCTGGGGCTGCGTTCTTCTCAATTTCCGGCGCTGGACAGAACTGAGACATTGAGCTTTGGCTCTCTTTAGTGTGTGTACTGCACGCATCCAGAGCGCGCTGTGCACAGATTCTCCTCAGCGCTACGTGCAAGCACAGACTTTCTGCTTCGCAGAGCCCAACTGTCCGCCGAAGCTCTCGCTCAGAGAAATGTGTCAGGAGAGAAGCACTTGCTGGATTAGCCTTACACTGGCCAACAGTTCCAAAGAAGCACCATAGTCTTCTTGCGAGAAAGGATAATAAAACACATGTATTGTCCCAGCAAAGTTCTCTGTGCGAGCCGAAGCCGAGAATCTTTCCCTTAAGATTAAGACCACAACGCAGACAGCATTTTGTGCTACTTAAGGCTGAGAGGGATAGCCCAGGCGTGTTTCGGCAGAGGCAGAAGCCCGGAGCGTTTCTCTGCCGGCACCGTGCTCTCAGGCGAGAAGTAGACGACGCTTCGACTCCGGCAGAATGAAAAGCGCGACATGGTACGAAGAGCATACGAATGAGGGCGCAGAGCACCGAGCTGGTGTGCGCATCGCACAGGCTGCAAGAAGAAGCGTGGCTGCCGCTCGCTTCTTTGCGGATTCACGTTAGCAGTTGAAAACAAAAGTTCCACTTGCAGCTACTTGTGCTGCTACCTATTTCTCTTCCAGCTTTCCCTGGGAAGAATTGTGCCGAGCTTTATGCTTCGAGATGCAGAGATGACAGTGGTAGATGCGGCGGAGAAGGGAAATACAGAGTACAGCGGACAGTTTATGGTGCTTCACGTGCGGCAAGGCGAAAGTACAGCCCGGCAGTGCTTTTTACTTCTGGAGCATTTTGCTTTGGTAGCAGCTGCTGCAAGTGGGCAACGGAGCTGCGAGAGTGAATAACGTGACGGCACGTCTATCTGAGAAGGAAGCTCCCGAGCCGCAGTGTGTTGTGCTCAGTTTCAAGGCTGCTTGGAGAAGGGGGTACTTGAAGACCGCCTTCTATCTCGACGCGTCCTACTGCGTGTGCTCCAGCTGCATGGACTCTGCAGCATTGAAGGTGTAGGATACTGCTTCTGGCCAGGTAGTGTGATGAATGGAAACGGCTGCGCCTTACTTTGTGAAGCAGCCAGAGCATTCTCAGCTGAATCTGCTTATGAAGCAGCTTTTGGCTGGACATTTGAAATTCGGTCCACTGAGTACGTTAACGCGGTGCCCAGCTGCTTCGTTCTTCGCCTTCTGCCGTCTGGACAGAACTGAAGCCCAGCGATGGCTTTGAGTTTTGCCGCTCTTCAGCAAGTGTACTGCACGCATCCGCAGTGTGCTGTGCAAGGATTTTCCTCAGCTCTCCCTCAGCGAAATGCATCAGGTGAGAAACACTTGCTGGATTAGCCTTTCGCTGGCCATGGCTTTCAGTACAGCACCACAATCTGGGCGACGAGGAGGAGCAAAGAAGAACATCTTTTCGTCTTTGCACGTTCTTCTCTGCGAGACGACTATCCGCGTCATTGCTTCCTGCAAGGCTATATTCTGCGCAGTGGTACTTGAAAGGGAGAAGGCAGGTGCAGAGAGCACCGCGATCTGACGGCGCTCTGCAGGCTGTAAAGGAAAGAGGGCTGCCACTGGAATGTGTGCAAACACAAGTTTCCACGAGTCGCGGGCAAGCTCTGGGCGTGCTTGTTGACCTAAAACTGTTCTCTGTGCCCGACATTGCTGAGAATCTTTCCCTTTACATTTGGACGACAAGAAAAGACCGAAAGTGCTGCTGTATGTCGCTGCGAGAAAAGTGCATAGCCCTGGTGTGTTTCGGAAGGGCAGTCGGCTGGGGCATTTCTCTTCCGGCACCGTGCTCTCCGGGCGAGAAGTAGACGACGCTTCGACTCCGGCAGAATGAAAAGCGCGACATGGTACGAAGAGCATACGAATGAGGGCGCAGAGCACCGAGCTGGTGTGCGCATCGCACAGGCTGCAAGAAGAAGCGTGGCTGCCGCTCGCTTCTTTGCGGATTCACGTTAGCAGTTGAAAACAAAAGTTCCACTTGCAGCTACTTGTGCTGCTACCTATTTCTCTTCCAGCTTTCCCTGGGAAGAATTGTGCTGCGAGAGTGAATAACGTGACGGCACGTCTATCTGAGAAGGAAGCTCCCGAGCCGCAGTGTGTTGTGCTCAGTTTCAAGGCTGCTTGGAGGAGGGGGGTACTTGAAGAACGCCGTCTATCTGGACGCGTCCTACTGCGTGTGCTCCAGCTGCATGGACGCTGCAGCATTGAAGGTGTAAGAAACTTCTTCTGGCCTGAGAGTGTGATAGAGTGCAACGGCTACGCCTTACTTTGTGAACCATCCAGAGCATTCTCAGCTGAATCTGCTTGTGAAGCAGCTCTTGGCTGGACATTTGAAATTCGGTCCACTGAGTACGTTAACGCGGTGCCCAGCTGCTTCGTTCTTCGCCTTCTGCCGTCTGGACAGAACTGAAGCCCAGCGATGGCTTTGAGTTTTGCCGCTCTTCAGCATGTGTACTGCACGCATCCGCAGTGTGCTGTGCAAGGATTTTCCTCAGCTCTCCCTCAGCGAAATGCATCAGGTGAGAAACACTTGCTGGATTAGCCTTTCGCTGGCCATGGCTTTCAGTACAGCACCACAATCTGGGCGACGAGGAGGAGCAAAGAAGAACATCTTTTCGTCTTTGCACGTTCTTCTCTGCGAGACGACTATCCGCGTCATTGCTTCCTGCAAGGCTATATTCTGCGCAGTGGTACTTGAAAGGGAGAAGGCAGGTGCAGAGAGCACCGCGATCTGACGGCGCTCTGCAGGCTGTAAAGGAAAGAGGGCTGCCACTGGAATGTGTGCAAACACAAGTTTCCACGAGTCGCGGGCAAGCTCTGGGCGTGCTTGTTGACCTAAAACTGTTCTCTGTGCCCGACATTGCTGAGAATCTTTCCCTTTACATTTGGACGACAAGAAAAGACCGAAAGTGCTGCTGTATGTCGCTGCGAGAAAAGTGCATAGCCCTGGTGTGTTTCGGAAGGGCAGTCGGCTGGGGCATTTCTCTTCCGGCACCGTGCTCTCCGGGCGAGAAGTAGACGACGCTTCGACTCCGGCAGAATGAAAAGCGCGACATGGTACGAAGAGCATACGAATGAGGGCGCAGAGCACCGAGCTGGTGTGCGCATCGCCCAGGCTGCAAGAAGAAGCGTGGCTGCCGCTCGCTTCTTTGCGGATTCACGTTAGCAGTTGAAAACAAAAGTTCCACTTGCAGCTACTTGTGCTGCTACCTATTTCTCTTCCAGCTTTCCCTGGGAAGAATTGTGCCGAGCTTTATGCTTCGAGATGCAGAGATGACAGTGGTAGATGCAGCGGAGAAGGGAAATAAAGAGTGCAGCGGACAGTTTACAGTGCTTTACGTGAGGCAAAGGAAAAGGTTTGCTCAGCAGTGCTTTTTACTTCTGGAACATTTTGCTTTGGTAGCACCTGCTGCAAGTGGGCAACGGAGCTGCGAGAGTGAATAACGTGACGGCACGTCTATCTGAGAAGGAAGCTCCCGAGCCGCAGTGTGTTGTGCTCAGTTTCAAGGCTGCTTGGAGGAGGGGGGTACTTGAAGAACGCCGTCTATCTGGACGCGTCCTACTGCGTGTGCTCCAGCTGCATGGACGCTGCAGCATTGAAGGTGTAGGATACTGCTTCTGGCCAGGTAGTGTGATGAATGGAAACGGCTGCGCCTTACTTTGTGAAGCAGCCAGAGCATTCTCAGCTGAATCTGCTTATGAAGCAGCTTTTGGCTGGACATTTGAAATTCGGTCCACTGAGTACGTTAACGCGGTGCCCAGCTGCTTCGTTCTTCGCCTTCTGCCGTCTGGACAGAACTGAAGCCCAGCGATTGCTTTTAGCTGTGGCTCTCTTCAGCATGTGTACTGCACGCATCCGCAGTGTGCTGTGCAAGGATTTTACTCAGCTCTCCCTCAGCGAAATGCATCAGGTGAGAAACACTTGCTGGATTAGCCTTTCGCTGGCCAAGGCTTTTAATACAGCACCACAATATGGGCGACGAGGAGAAAGGAAGAACATCTTTTCGTCCTGGCACGTTCTTCTGAGCGACATGACTATCCGCGTGTTTGCTTCCTGCAAAGCTGTATTGTGCGCGGCGGTATTGGAACTGAGAAGGCAGGTGCAGAGAGCACCGGGATCTGACGGCGCTCTGCAGCCTGTCAAGGAAAGACGGCTACCACTTGAATGTGGTGCAAACACAAGTTTCCACGCGTCGAGGGCAAGCTCTGGGCGTGCTGGTTGACCTAAAACTGTTCTCTGGGCGGGACATAGCAGAGAATCTTTCCCTTTCCATTTGGACGACAAGAAAGACCGAAAGTGCTGCTGTATGTCGCTGCGAGGGAAAGTGCATAGACCAGGCGTGTGTCGGCAGAAGCAGTCGGCTGGGGCATTTCTCTTCCGGCACCGTGCTCTCTGGGCGAGAAGTAGACGACGCTTCGACTCCGGCTGAATGAAAGAGCGACATGGGTACTAAAGAGGCCGAACGAAGGCGCAGAGCACCGGACTCGTGTCCGCAGCGTACAAACTGAGAAAGGAGCGTGGCTAGCACTCGCCTGCCTGCCCAATTCACGTTAGCACTGAGAAGGAGGAAGTTCAACAACTACTTACTTGTGCTACTACTTATCCCTCTTCCAACCATCCCCAAAACCACTGGCGCTTAACTTTAGGCTTCGAGATGCAGCAAACACAGTGGTTGCTTCCAAGGAGAGGGGAAGTAGAGAGTGCAGCGGGGAGTTTAGGTGGCTTTACGTAAGGCAAGGGGAAGGTGCAGCCCAGCATTGGCTTTTTCTTCTAGTTCTTTTCTTCAGGAGAGCAGCTAGCAAGCAGGCTGCGAGAGGCAACAATGGGATGGCTCGTCTGTCGGAGAAGCCGCAGTCTACAGTGCTGCAGACTGCTGTGCACAGTTTTAATGCTGCTGTAAGTACACGGTACTTTTGGAACGTCTTCTCTCCTGACTCTCCCATCTCTGGGAGCTCTAGCTGCTTGAACCTGGCCACACTGAAGGTGTGTGGACGTGGTCGCGCTGCGAGTATCAAGTCTTCCAGAGAAGAGGGATAGTCAAGAAATGCTTTCTCACCTGGCCTATCTCTCAGTCCGAACTGTGGCTGCAAACGCTGCGCTGCAAGGGTGGACTTACCCACTTGGAGAGAATGTGATGATGCTCTAGATATAGTTGCGAAGGAAAGTGCTGCTCACTGGAATGTTTCGCCTAGTTCACAGACTTTAAAAGGACTAGGAAGGCCAACGCCTTGTTTTAGCACTTGTTCTCTGCGTGCAGCTGCTGGATGTTTGGAAGGGCTTTGGGATCCGCCAGAGGTGGAGGGTACGATGCTACAGAGAGCTTGAAGGAAAGTGCCTATCTCCAGGGCCTTTGATGCAGTTCAGCGGGTGCGAGTGGCATGTTGAGCATGTTCATGATGGCACAGAAAAGGTTCTGAAAGAAAGAGGCCGTGCTGAAACTGCCTTTACTTTTGCCGCTTAGAAACTGCTCAGCCAACAATGAAAAGATTCGTCTTGCTTCCCCGCTACGCGCAGGGTTACATCCTTTTATGTCTCCAAGAGGCAGGATGCACAGCAGAGCTCTTCCACCAACTGCTTCCACACGACTGGGGCCGCGCCAGGCAAGCGCTTTTTGCCGGGCACTGTCAGCGCTCATGGAAACAACCACACGACGGCGCTGCAGACTTGCAAAAGAAGGCCAAGCACCTGGCCCAGCTCGAAACCACCCCAAGGGCAGACAGAGGCAACTTGCAAACGGCCCTGCACTCAAATCAACGGTGTCAGGACAAAAAGGTTGCCCTCATCTTCCCCTTCCAAGAGCACACTCTTCTTTACACCACACCGCTTTGGCCCAAACAAATCTTTTCCCTCTCGCAGATTCCGCCCACCAACTTGAAACCATCTGGCAAAAACAGGGCTCAAAACAGTGCCAGCTGAGGAAGATCTTGCTGCCTACAACTTCACCTGCACCCCTCAAACTAGCAGCACACACGCTGTTCTCAGCACTCTCCTTCTCAGCTCTAGGTACCATCCTAAGCCTTCCCTCTCCCAGAGTCAGGATCCAAAGGCAACGGCACCAGGGACTGCTCACACACTGAAGGCACCAGGACAAATAGCTTAAGAGCTTGGCCTTTGCATTCCCACTGACAGCTCAACAGCTCGAACCCAGAGAGAGCTCTGCCTGTTGGGAAAAGCCTTTAAAATCCCTAGGAGTACCTGATGTGCACATCCAAACCTGCCTTCCTTGCCAAAGAGAGCAACTACAAGCCCATCTCCAAAGAAACGGCATCCCCTCCTCCAAAATACAACACATCCAGCGACTGATCCGCCTCCAGTATTGAATATGTCCAACAATTGCCCCTACACGCACAGGGGCCAGAAGAGAAATGTCTTGCTGGACTATTCCTCCCCACAGTACCTTAACATCTGCTCCAGCAACACTGGCACTATGTCCTTGCCTTCCCAAGGAAAGGCACTCCGAGTCTCTTGGCCTTGCCTTGTCTAGTTCTTCTTAAGGTACCCTTGCTCTGCTTCCTTTGCCTGCGTCTGCCTTGCCTCGCACTGCCTACAACTTGCTGGCTTTGCTTTGCCCGGCCTACCACTCTTTCCCTTGCCTTCCATGCAGGCAAGGCGCTGCAAACCGAGTGCAGGCAATTGTGGGCAAGTCAAGGGAGAGGTAGGCAAGGCCAGAGCAGTGAGGGGAAAGCAAATGGAGTGGTAGGCAAGAGAAGGCCCAGAAGTTAGAGGCAAGGCTGGCTGTAGGAAGGAAGGGCCACTGATGGGAAGGCCAGGCAGAAACAGGAAGGGCTCAGCAAGCCAAGGCCCTGGAGGAAAACAGTAGGCAGGTCATGTGCTGGGCATGGCCCTGCAAAGGAATGCAAGGCTACAGAGGGCTAGCAGGGCAAGGCAAGGCAAGTGTTGTGTTGCCAAGGCAAGGCCAGGCAAGGCAGGTGAGAAGTACATTCAAGGACTGCTGGTGCACAAAAGTGGCCAGGACCAAGTGCTCTGTGTGGCCTTGATCCCGCGTGGGTCATCTCTCCTCTGTACCTAAAAGACTTGAGCTACCTGCTTTCCCTTGTATGCAAAAGAACTCTCTTTCTGGTCCCCGAGCTCAAGGGCAAAATGTGAATTGCCCCTCCAAGGTTCAAGACATGCAAGGATTGCTCCCAGACAAAGGCTGCCCACAGAGATGAGTGTGGCAACATGCGTCCTCCCCTGGTCTTCCTCTCATGGGATCCTGAAACACCGGAGATGCTTGAGAGCTTTGAGATTCCTCGGAGGAGCAGAAAGGGCAGGGCAAGGCCCAGAAATGTCATTGAAAAGGGGTGTTGAATTCCAGGTGGGGGAGGGGTGAGCAAGGTCATGCAAGGCAAGGGAGGGGTTCAAGGGCAAGGCAAGGCAAGTGGTGGCTTTGCGAGGCGAGGCAAGGCAATGAGGGTCCTAGAAGGAAAAGGAAAGATGAGGCCAGACCTAGACGAATGTGAAAGGAAGTCAGGTGGGGGATGGGTGAGCAAGTCAGTGCAAGGCAGGGGAGAAAAGGCAGGTTGAGGGAAGGCTACAGAGGGGGCAGCAAGGAAATGCAAGGCATGGGGAAGCATGCGAGGAGTGGGTGCTGCCAGCCGGTGGGGATGGCAGGGGCGGGGCCACTGCAAGTAGCATGGTGGGGATGTGGAGGGGGTGTTAGTGTGCGGGAGGTGTGTGTGTGTGTGTGTGTGTGCAGTAGAGTGCAGGGTAAGTGCAGGTGTGTGTGTGCGTATACGGGGGTTTTGTGCCAGGTGCTGTGCCGGGGAGAGCCGTTCCACCGCAAGGAAGGTGTGGGAGTGAAAGGAGTAAGATAGATGTGTCTTTACAAAGAGACCGTGTGAATCTCTCCTTAGACAAGGCTAGGAATTTACAGGGGGGGAAGTAACAGAAGAAAGTATTCGTTCTAGAAACTGTTACTAATCAACAGAGACTGTTGCTCAGCCAAGGCCCTGCTAAATTCCTGAACCTAGAGCAAGGCAGCAAAGACTTCCCAGCATTAGGAATAGTTTGGTTTTCTTCCTTTTCCATTCCAAAAGGGGAGTGCATATTAGAGGGGGGCGTAGAGTAGGCAGTTCCGGAAGTCTGTAATTCCCGAGTACCTCAGAGGGTGCTGTTGCCAGGAACTTAACATCAGAAGGGAGCTGCTTCCCGCAATCATTTGAGAGACTCCATGGCAAAAGCCCCATGGCCTCTCCCTGGAGTTGAAGAATGTTACAGGACTCCTCTGTCTCCTTTTTGGTGGATGAAGAAACTCAGAAAGCCACACTTCTGCCAGAACTCTCCAAGATGCCCCCTTTGCTCCCCGTGACTCCATCACTGCCCAGGAAGCTGTCTTTTCTACCGCAGCAGTTTGACATACAGTTAAAAGTCGCGTGGCAGAGAAAAAAGGCAAGAATTGGTTTCCAAGGGATGGCAAACAAGAGATACCAGAACCTTTGGCCCTACCAATATTAAAGCAACTCCATTAAGAGAGTTCTTGCACTTCCTGAGGATTGGCAGAAGCCTATTTCATGATGTATGTTGCTGGGGGTCTTTTTAGACTGGCAAAAGGAGCTGTTGAAGGTTGCTTGATCTGTGCTAAAGCCAACAGCCAAGTTACAAAGTAACTTGCTAGAGGAGGGAGGCCTTGGGCTGCATGGCCCTTCCAAAGATGCCAGGTGGATTTTCCGGAGATGCCCCAAGTGGCAAGGCTTAATATCTTCTGGTAATCGTATGTCAGCTAGCAAGGTGGCCAGAAGTATTTCCAACTACTTCAGTAATGACAGGATCAGTTCTTAAGGCATTTTTGGAACAAATCATTCCAAGATACAGCATTGTAGAAGCAATAGATTCAGATAGGGGAACTCATTTTGCAGGAAAGATCCTTCAAGGGGTTTTGGCTTCTTTAGGAACACAATGGAACCTCCATAGGCCCTGGCACCCCCAGAGCTCGGCTCGGGTAGAAAACAATGAAGAGAGAAATAAACACCTTTTGAAGCTGGTAATAGAAACCAAGATGCCATGGGTAGGGCTTTGGACATTGGCTTTGGTGAGAATGAGGGCCCAACCCAGAAGAGAGATTCAGTTATCTGCCTTTCAATCGTTGTTTGCAATTGCCCTGGTAAGTCTCCACCCAGTGGGGGGGGGGTAGAGGCAAGTGATGCATTTTTAAAACCATCTGTGGCCAGGATCCTGCTTCTTGTGAAACCCCTTCAACAGGAAACTCAGCTGGTGCAAGCCCGGCCTTTGGACTTTGCTGCTTTTAACATCCAACCAGGAGATTGAGTCCTAATTAAGGAGTAGAAAGAAGCGCCAGTGCTGGTGAAATGGCGTGGCCCATTCCAAGTGTCACTGACGACAGAAAACAGCCGTCAAGTAAGCTGAACACAGGTGAACCCGTCACTCTCGGGTCAAGGTCTCTGAAGCCTCGGAGATTTGCACATCTCAGCTGGAGGAGAAGGCCGGGAGGCCGTGACTGACACTCTGCAGGAGTGGGCCGGAGCAGTAGGCAGTGCTTCGACATCGGAAGAAGCCCCGCAGTCCTACCTTCAGACCGTCTGCTGAAATAGACTGTATAGGCATCCCTCCTCTAGAATCTCCACTCACTTGGGGGCTAATACTTGTGGCCATTTTGTTACGTTAAGTGGTTTCTGTGTCTTCAATTGCCACAGGTGCTGCAGAAGACAACGGGAAAATTAGACTAGCTAATTAGATGACACTATTAAAACATTTTCCTTACTAATTCTACTTTGATATGGTTAGCTGAGTTTAGGCCAGGAGTGGGAGAATCAATTTGCAGCCTTAGGAGAAGAAGTAGCAAAAGTTTTTAACCTTAGCAATTGCTGGCTCTGTGGAGGGCCAGGAGGATCTGAAGAGTGGCCATAGTTGGCTAGCCCAGCTGAACCTAAATGGTGGGTCAATGTGAGGGCCACAGTGGGATGGGATTTGGGGCCAAAGAAGGAAGTTCATGGCCACTTCATTCTTCTCCAACAGGCACTTATTGCCTAAATAGGATAGGGCGTGTCTATGTAGGAAAAGGCAATTGTCAATTGACTTTCCCTCTGGGCTTGAACAACTGGGTTTGGACCCCCAATTGCCCTCCTTCCAATTGTTCCAAATATCAAGGCAAATGCAATCAAATACCTGTTCGGCTCACTAACAGTAGCTGCGTAAGGCGTTCTTATCACACTTACCAAAAATATTTGGAAGCCTGTAAAGCAATGGGGAGGGACAAGGGGTTTTTTTGACCACCTGTTTTTGAGCAGTCCCCACAAAAATTCCACAAGTAGAAGACATGTTGTTTGTGATTATCAGTGGGAATGGCCACACCGGATTGGAACTCAAAGCCTTTTAGTGAGTTCTGCTCCAAATCCAACCAAGCAGCTTGCAGATGTAAATGTAGGTGGGAACCCTGTGCGGGAGCTTGGAAATGCAAATGCTGGGACCCTTATGGTGGGGCAACTCTTGTTGGAGGACCGTTAGGCCCGGGAATCCTGCTGTATTTTGAGCCACCAATTGATGACCATGGGTAGGTTCCTTTGCTAATGGAACACGGGCTTTGAAAGGACAGTATTGGATTTGTGGCCAACATGCTTAGCTCAGGTTACCTCCAAACTGGTCAGGGATATGGTATATTTAGTAGACTGTTGTTCTTTTTGCTACTACAAGTTCTGGGAAATCGCTTAGGAATCAAAATCTGTGATGATTTAATTAGAGAAAAGCAGTCAGCTGATGCAGCCCTGGCTGGAGGGAGCACCCCAAAACGGGGAAATGATGAACGGCCAACAGAACAAGTTACCCAACACGATGGACCAGCCCCTTGGAAACCTAAGGAATTAATCCCAGATGCCTGGGAACCCATTTATCATTTGAAGGAGATAATTAGGTTACAAGCTGTCTCGGAAATAATTACCAACCAGCCAGCCACAGCGCTTGACCTTTTTGCTGAGCAACCCACTTAAATGAGGAAAGCGGTATTTCAACATTGGATGGTATTAGATTATCTGTTGGCAGAAGAAGGAGGAGTTTGTGGGAAATTAAATGACTCGAGCTGCTGTTTGCAAGCAGATGACAGCGGAAAAGTGGTCAAACAAATAACAAAGGAAATAACGTCAGCTCGTGGACCTGTCCAAATGTTGAAAGGATGGGGATGGGACATGTTTTCATGGTTAACTGGCCAGCTCTGGGCTAAATGAATACGATTCCTCCTCTTACATGCTATAGCAACTCTCATCTTTTTACCATGCGTGACACCATGCTGGCTGCAGCTCTTTCAGCAGGTGCTCAAGGGGATGCCGCTAGCAGCCATGCCTACCTGATCCAGAAATGACTACAAAAGGACAGAAAAGGATGTCACTGCAAATAATAGCAAAACCCAAGAAGACTCCAGAAGAAAAAATTAAATCCATGGTAATTAAGGTTTGTAAAGACAAATACAGAGCAAATAAAAAGAGGAGGGATTAAAAGGAATGAGATGGATGAGTCTTTACAAAGAGACCGTGTGAATCGGCCTGTAGACAAGGCTAGGAAGTTATGGCTAGTGAAGTAACAGAAGAAACTAGGAGTTCTCTAGAACTGTTACTAATCATCAGAGACTGTTGATTAATCAAGGCCGTGTTAAATTCCTGAACCTAGAGCAAGGCAACAAAGACTTAAGAGCATTAGGAATGGGGTTCTTTTCTTTCTTCTCGATGCCAAGAGGGGGGTGCATATTAGAGGGGGGCGCATAGAGTAGGCAGTTCCGGAAGTCTGTATCTCCCGAATACCTCAGCCAGTGGGGAAAAGGAAGAGGGTGCTGTGGCCGGGAACTTGGCATCAAAAGGGGGCTGCATCCCGCAACCGTTTGACAGACGCCATGGGAAAAGCCCCATGGACTCTCCCTGTAGTCGAAGAATGTTGCAGGACTCCTCTGTCTCCTTTTCGGATATAAACCTCAGGCATCGTGGATTAATTTTCCCTAACGGCAGCGACCTGCCGCGTGGTCTCCGTGCTCCTCTCCAGCCCCCCGGGACGTGTAAAATAGTTCCCAGCGGCTCCCACCGCGCGTTGCAGACGGCTGCGCGGCCCCGGGGCTGCCCGCAGTGCTCCCCTGCCCCGCCAGGGCTGCCCGCGGGCTGCGGAGCCGCCTCGCCACCGGCGCGGCCAGGGCTGGGGCCCTTCTCGACAGCAGCCGAGGGGCTGCGGAGCGGGCGGCTGCCGGACGATCAGCTATTTTATGCCGCGCGGTGCTGCCGCCTCCATCTAGCTCTCCATCGCGCCGCCGCCCGCCGCCCGCCTGGCGCGCTCACGCTCGGCCGCGCTCGCCGCCCGCCCAGCCTCGCCGGAAGCTCTCCCGCCCGGGCTGTGCCCCGGCTCCGCCGGCAGCTCGGCAGGGCCCGGCCGCACGCGTGCTGCGTGGCTCGGAGCAGCCGCGTTGCGCCGCAGGCGACGGGGAAGGCGGGGCGGGCCGGCGCCATCGTGGTAGCGCGAGGAGAGGAGCGCCCGGGCGGGGCGGCGAGCGGCGCGGCGGTGAGCGCTTCTGCTTCCTGTCGCTCGGCGGCCGCCCACGGCAGGTGCCGTGTGACCCCGCGGAGCGGCGGGGCCGGCCGGGCGGTGCGCGGCGAGGCTTTCGGCCAGCGGCGGCCACAGCGAGAGGCTGCTGGCACTGCCCGTGCCGGTGGAGAGAGCGGGGATCCGAGGCCGGCCTTCCCCGGGCGACGAGGGGAGGCCGCCTTTGCCGCGCTGCCCTCCGTGCAGCATGTGGCCGATTCCGGCGAACCCGGGGTCTCCGCAGCGGCGCGGGCGGGAGGGAGTGGGGAGCGCGCTCGGTGCCGTGCCGGCCGCTCCCGGCCAGCGCTGCGCTGCGCCGAGGCGTTTTCCCGCCCGTCCTGGGAAGGACATAAGCGACACCGTAGCTGGAGCTTAGCTGTCAGGGGGTACAACTTCCCTCCATTGGCGACCTCCTTTTCCCTCTGATTCAGCTACCTTGTGGTAGGTGCGATGGTGCTGAAGAAGGGTGGCGGCTTGGCACAGTTGCTGTCATAGGTGGTGCGAGAGCTCCACGCAAGGAGCTTTGAGTGGCATGTGTGAGGGTAGGAGGGTACGGCACCCATAGCTGAAGGCAAAAAAGGTCAGGGCATGTCATCAGCCGCAGTCGTGCTAAGTTGTTCATCTTTGCAAACTGCTTGCCGAGTTGTTCCTTTCTTAGGTAATGGGGGCTTGTATCAACCAGAACTGCAAATGGTCAGTATTTGCAGAGAAGGTTACTTGGACTGTTGTTGAAGTGAGTGTAGCAGTTTCTATGGCATTCTGCAAAAAAAGTGACAGGTCTCCCTGTGTTCCCCAGTTCTTAACAAAGATGAAGTTAACAAACCCCTGAAAAGAGGTTTTGCAAAACTTCAGGGATATTTTCCTACTAGTACTGTAGAGACAACCATAGTCACCTTGTCTTTCCAAAAGTGAAGGTTCCCTATTTTTGTCCAAGAGCATCAAGTGCTTTTGATCAGCGTTTGTGTGCATGCATTAGCCTCGTTCTTGCTCTTCCTTGGAGAACTTTTACAATACTCACATGATCTGTGTAGGCTGCAGACTGCAGTGGTGAACTTCAAGGCTTCCAGCAGAAGGGAGATGCTATCCACATTTTGGATTCTCCTTAGTCTGAACCTTCAACGTCCAAGGCTTCACTTTTCAAGCAGTTGGAAGAGCTCCAAATTAAGACATGAACAGGTCTTAATTGACCTTGCCACCGCCTCAGTTAGTCAAGTAATGCTGTGCATTGGATTTGACTAGTGCAACATGTGCTTAAAATATGTAGAGTAACTCCTCGATTACCCTCTCAGAAGGGTTGGAATGGAGAACAAGGAGTTCCCAAGACAAATATTTGGTGTACGAGGAGTAGAATTTAGGAGTTGATTGCAGAGCACTGCATGCACAAATGTCTAAGGAGAATCCATCTTTTGATGTCCCATCTATGCTTGTTCTCATTTGAAATCGTGCACATTCTGCAGGCTGGTTTTGTTAGGCTTGGGGCTGGGGAAGGAGTGATGGTGGGGGAGGAGTGGGTGTTGGTTTTGGGTTATTTTTTTGTTTCCAGAATAGTGTACACAGAACTTGTGCCCAAAACCAGCAGTAGGAAACAATGCAGGTATAAAAGAAGGTCACAGAAATGTCAGATAATACGAATCTGAAAGCGCTTCAGTATTTTACTCAGGAGTTTCACTCTAACAAGGTGATTTTCCTTCACAGAAATGTAGTGGCAGGCTTATGCCATGCTAGAAGTGATGACCTTTCTCTGCCCCAAATTGAGCAGCAAAAGGTTTTGGCTCTTAATTTGAACCCCTGAGCCAGCTGTGTTTCAGGCTGCAGAAGCTGCAGCTGTTGTGGCAGACGCGGGGTGCAGCCCTGCCTGCCAGTTCCGAGCTGGCCTGCGCTGGTGGCAGCCGTCAGCGCCCGGGGTCCCCTGTGCCACCCATGCCAGGGCTCTGCCTGCCTGCCTCGCAGCCCTGGTAGCCTCAGGGAAACATCGCACTACTCCATCTGCTTTAAAAACAAACAAGCAAACAAAAAGCTCCCTGTAAATATATGTAGAAGTCTTGAAACTAATTCTCAGCGCTTGCTCGGAGTTTGTTGATGGAGCAAATGGATTTTGGATAAACTGCTATTGCTAGTACTACTTAGGTTCCTAAACTTCAGAAGGGAGGCTATGGTGGTCACGTACCCCTGAGGAATGTTGGGAACAGTAAGACAGCTCAGTCATTTCAAGGTGGCCAGAAAATGGGTGTGGCAGTGGAGTGGACACTCTGTGAGTAGGTAGCCTTAAGTCATGTAACGACATGCACTTCAGTGGGAATTTTGCATCAACACCAAGAGATTGTGTCATGATGTGTTGCGTAACAACAAATTGGGCCAAAATTCTGCTGATTTTGACCAAGGTGGATGGGCCACCTTCACTTAAGCTGGCAAAGGGACATAAGTCAATGATGTTTGAAAAACAGCCATGAAACATAGCCCCTTTAGTTTGTTGCTCTGTTGCAAGTCTGCAAAGTTCTGTTGACAGGTCATTGGAAGTAGCTGTTGGAATCTAAGTGCAGTTGGACGCTTTGTCAGTCAGCATCAGCAGGAGGCTTAACGGTTTAGGTTGAGAGGTGGTGCATGGTTTTTTTTCAGAGGAATGGCCCAGTGAAGAGCAGTGTTCACTGCCATGACTACCGTTGTAGCCTTCAAGAGCAATGGTTCATTCAGAGAGAACTTCCTTGGTTCTGCTGGTTTGGTTTCGCAGCTGGAGCAAAGGTACAGCACTGGAAGCAATTCCTAGGGCAGAAGCGGGAGATATCCGAAGCTCTGGACTTCGTTGCCTAAGTGAGCGTAGTCTAATTGGAAGAGTGGTGAGCATCAGTGATATCAGATTTTTTACAAGTTCTTAATTCTGTCAAAACAAGAAAGAAGGAGAGTGATGAAGATGAAATCCTTTCCTCTTCAATCTGCCTACGCAACAACTTCAGCTGTAGTTGTAATGTGTATTCACCTATTTTGAATTGCCCAAAACCAGGCCTAGAGATGCTTCAGAGTCAGAGAAGCGGGTATTTGCTTTATTCGGCGCTGGGTGCATGGGGGATCACTCCTCCTAACACACACACACAGAGCACTCCATACAGTCCAGCATTATGTGTAAAATTTATGAACATTCATCACAATTCTTGGGATAGGAGTGGTTCTAGAAATTACTTCTCGGAAGTCATTAATATCATTAGCATACGTGCCATGCATGCGCTGTGTACGCTGATGGGCGCACTGAGGAAGGCTCCTCTTCTTCCTCGAGGGTCTTTCTGATGAAGATCAGTAGTCTTTGTCACAATGCACTTTTTACCTTTCTTTCTGGAGCATGCGCAGTTCTTCGGTGGCTGATGCAGCGATCTCTGTGCCGGTTTTCAAAAGATCCTGTTCCTCTTATCTTGACAAGATTAAGGCGAATCCTGCTGCTTAGGTTTTGTGATTAACATTTGCTGTCTCTTAGTAGTTCACTCGTGTTTACATGAGTTAACTATGGATCAACCCCCTTCTCAATTTTAGCACTGAAAGGATATTAGAGTCATTTAAAGAGATGTCTCCTATGGAGTACTATAAAACTGCCATAATGGTAAGACGTTTTCATACAGTAGTTTTAGCACAGAAGTAATATATGTACAATCTTGGATGTTTCATCCTGCTGGCTCAGGAGCCAGTATTGAGCTTTTCTCCTTTAAATCCAGTCTTAGAGCTCTGCAAGGATCACTGCAGCATGACGTTGTGACAAGGGGATGCTGATTCATGCATAAACCTTTGACGCTTTCCTTCTATCTTCAAGCAGCTTTGAAAACCAGTGATTATCTGGCATGTTGCGACTTGAGAGTCATGGTAAAGGTTTCACCAAACACTTTGTAATATCAGGCTACAGCTTTCATTCCTAAGGAAAGAGCATTGAGCAGATTGCTGGCAAAATGCTGAAAGAATGAGCCAAACCCAAAATCCTTTAATGGGAAAGATGGAAAAAATTTAGATGTGTTTATTTGAACTAAAAATAATGTGGACCAAGCCTAAATGTATTTCACACTAAATTCTTAGAACTGATTTTAAGGGAAGAAGTGAGAAAGATGAATTCCCAAGCGGAATTTTCAGCAGCATAATATTGAGCATTTATTAGTAGAACAAAGGCATATCACAGTGCAGGAGCACTTAGCAATATTGCTAGAGGCGTGGCTCCATTCATTTTACTGTGAACTTTAGTACTTCTTTAAACATAGTCCTTAAGCCCAGAAAGTCATTTACACTTCACTCAACTTTCCCCCCTCCGTCTCTGCCCCCTTGCGCCAGCACACGCCAGCACACTGCCACCTCGGTCCTCTGAGTAGCTCCAGAATTGAAGGCAGGCACCCCCCTCCGGTGCCTCCTCAGTCTCCAACCTAATTTGTAGTTGATGGGTTCTTTGGGAGGTGTGAGTTTTGATGAGATAACAGACTTCCTGGGATGCATGCGGTTTATCTTCTTTGTTTCTTGAAGATGTCTTGGTTTCCACCTCTGTAATTTCTCAACTTAAAGGACATTTATTATCATGTGTTTCTTCCTACGTTTCCCAACATGTTACCACTCATTCGAAGTTACAATTTACTCTAGTCTTGTTTTTACTTACCTATATTTTACCTTAACACTATTTCTACATAGTACATTCTCACTTCTAAATGTTAAAGTGATAGATGCGAAAGACAAAATTTATCGTTCACTCATTTATCACAGGAGGAATGTGTTAGCTGCTTGTGTTGCAGTTCACTTGTAATTGTGGTCTATTACCACAGGCCTGGGCCCTAGGGTGTATCACTGTGTCCCGCAGCCATAGGGAGGAGGAGGAGAGAAGATCCAGCAGGCAGGAATTGTGCACCAAGATTTATTCATTTAATTATTTCACAAACTCTTTTACAGACTTTTTTCTTCATAGTCTAATTGGACAAAGGATCAGCCCCCCCCCTTGGGGTGATTGGCTAAAATCCTAAACCATCCATTGTCAAAATATTTTTCTACTAGACCATAAACCAGACTTTTCAAGGTTGCAGGTGGCTTGGTTGTTTACATACTCTGCTACCTCTTCTGTGAGAGAGAAAAGTCTCTCACAGACTTAGAAAATAGCAAGAAAATCCTCGCTAGCAGCATTTTGGTATCTACAATTCCCCCTTTTTGTTTGATAAGATAACAACTCCACTATTAATCCTAAATAGAAATTTACATCAGTTATTAATTCTAAATATGTCCTTAAGGCTTTAACGATCTGACTCCATAACAAGAAATTTAAAGTTCAGTCTCTGCTTGTGGAAGGACCATCCCAGTCTCTGCTTGTAGAAGGACCATCTGCCTGATGGTCAACATCTTGGTCATCATCAGAAGAGTCTGATGGCTGATGATCTACATTCTGGTGGCCACTTGGATGGTTGGTGTTCTGGTCATCATTTGGAGGTTGCCTGTTCTGCCTCTGGTGCCGTAGGGCAGGGCGAACACATTTTGCAGCTAGCCACCGTACCCCAGTATCTGTAGAAACGCAAGCATAGCCACGACCCCAAACCATAAGTTCCCGCAGGCCTTCCCACTGGTTAGTGAGTAAATTCCACACCCAGACTTTTGCCCAGGGCAGTTGTCTCTTGCCTGCAGATTGCAATGAGAGAAAGTGATTCAGAAGAACAGGATTCTTTGAATTTTGTGGTACCGTAAGGTGATTAATTGTATACGAGCTTTTGCTAGTCGGCTTCAGTAACCAAATTCAAAGGTTCCTGTGAGAATCGTTGAAAAGCCATGATAACAGCCCTTAATTCAACTAACTAAGCAGAGTCTGACTCGGATTGGTGTGTTAATCAACCACTGCAAAGGCAGTGTAGGATACTGTGCACCTTTGCGCACAGTGACCCCTGCTAAAAATTTGTCCCGATCCGTATGCCCCAGGCTGCCAACACATCCCGTCCCCAAAGGTTAAGGGAAGTGGTAGTAACATAAGGCCTAATTGTAGCTGTGTGCCCCTCTGAGTCCTTCACCGTCACAGGCCGTTCGCTTCAATAGCTCTGTGTGGTTCATCCTCATCCTGTGATGGCCGATCCCACTGGGGGTAAAGGCCATGAGGGAGGCCACGCAGAGAAGGAGATGATAGTTACATCAGCACCAGTATCAATCAAACCTTGAAGCTGAGTCCAGGGCGGACGGGCGTTCGGCAGGATCAGGGTACACGTCATCTGTGGCCTTTGGTCAGAGATGTCTGCAGTCCAGAAGGCCTGCAGAAGTCCTGTAGATCCACTGCTGTTATCTTTGTGAGTTTGTTGTTCTATCCTGGGGACACAAGACTTAAAAGGCACTAATTTAGCAAGGCAGGTCTTTTCAGGAATAGTTACAGGGGGTTTTCAAATTCCCTATAAAACTGAGGACAAGGCTCCGAGGAGCGGATTCCCATCAATCCGACCTCATCCTCATCCTATCGCATTAAACCTGTTAGAAGCCAGACCTGAACAGCCCCTCTCTTCCTTTGTCTCTGAGCTAACGTGAGCCGACATCAACGGCTCCTGCCGTGTTTCCCTCTGCAAAGAAGCCAGCTAGCTAGCCCAGCAAGCTCTTTTCCTGATCCCGAAGTCGCTTCAGCGACGCGTGGAGGTAACGCAGCTGGACTGTCTCTGACCAGGGGCACGCCAGAGTCAGTGCCTCGAGCACCAAACGCTGCGTTATTGGACATTGAAGGTTCAGGCTAAGGAGAATCCAAAACGTGGACAGCATCTCCCTTCTGCTGGAAGCCTTGAAGTTCACCACTGCAGTCTGCAGCCTACACAGATCATGTGAGTATTGTAAAAGTTCTCCAAGGAAGAGCAAGAACGAGGCTAATGCATGCACACAAACGCTGATCAAAAGCACTTGATGCTCTTGGACAAAAATAGGGAACCTTCACTTTTGGAAAGACAAGGTGACTATGGTTGTCTCTACAGTACTAGTAGGAAAATATCCCTGAAGTTTTGCAAAACCTCTTTTCAGGGGTTTGTTAACTTCATCTTTGTTAAGAACTGGGGAACACAGGGAGACCTGTCACTTTTTTTGCAGAATGCCATAGAAACTGCTACACTCACTTCAACAACAGTCCAAGTAACCTTCTCTGCAAATACTGACCATTTGCAGTTCTGGTTGATACAAGCCCCCATTACCTAAGAAAGGAACAACTCGGCAAGCAGTTTGCATAGATGAACAACTTAGCACGACTGCGGCTGATGACATGCCCTGACCTTTTTTGCCTTCAGCTATGGGTGCCGTACCCTCCTACCCTCACACATGCCACTCAAAGATCCACCTGTGACAGCAACTGTGCCAAGCCGCCACCCTTCTTCAGCACCATCACACCTACCACAAGGTAGCTGAATCAGAGGGAAAAGGAGGTCGCCAATGGAGGTGTTATAAACATATATTATATTGGCTTCTCGCAAAGTATAAAGTAGATATTATATAATGTTAGAAATGCTTTTTGCTGTGTGGATGTAGTTTTCTTTTTAGCAAGAATGTTAGCAAGTGTGAGCACGTAAGATAACCTCCAAACGAACAGAGGATGAGGCCCGAAAAGCTGCTAATCAACACTTTGTCTAGGGAGCAAAAGGGCCCAAAGGCTACTCCGCCCGGAGAACAGGCGGCCAGGAGAGTCCAAGAGCCGTTATCACCACTCTGCCCGGAGAGACGAAGAGGCCCAAAGCTGCAATCAGCCCTGTCTGTCTGGAGAATTAAGAAATCCACCTTACCATCGACTCTTGCCTAGCGGGCCCAACCCCAAGAATCAAGAGAAATAAAACCACAAGGCAGAAGACTACGCATGCTCTAAAAAGGCGGAACCAAGGAGTGGCCATGCAGAACAGCTCCAGGAAAAGTTTTAATATGAATAAAGAACAGACAGTAAAAATGGTATAAAAAAGACTCACCTCTGGCATCAGGTGTGCTCTTGGCAGAGCACCAAGGCACCCGGCCATTACCCCGTTGCTTTATTTGATGTGTCTCTTATTGTCTTTATATTAAACCCTTTAAATTCTCACAGGAGAGTGAACCTCGTTTTTCACAATTAAGGGCTCGTCCCGGAGCTACACCTCGCCTCTGAAAAGCGTGGGAGGATTCAAGAAGCAAGGGTAAGGCGCCTCCCGCCCAAGTTGGCAGGACCTTTGCTTAGCATCCTCTGGCGTGATTTGGTGGCAGCAGGGCAACACCCGGAGGACAAGAAAGACACAAAAATAAAGCAAATGAAAGAGAGCGCTCTCGACAAAAATCCCACAGACACTGGAAAAGAAACAGGACTGGGAAGTATTGTCCAAAGAAAAAGGGGGTGGTTACGGGAGATGAGCGTGTGTGAATGAGACGTGGGCTGGTTGCCCCCAGATCTGCGAAGCGAGTGTGGCAGTCTCTGAGTGCTGCCGTTCCGTCTTGTTCACGAGAACAGCGGCCAGCGAGGAGACAAAGCGAGAGATAAGCGGAGTGAAAGAATCTCCGGGGGTGACTGGGACGGGGTCCCAGAGAAGGGGTTGCAAAGTGGGAGCTACCCCCCCATATGCTGGGTTGAGGAAAACTCCAAGAGCACCCAGGGCCTAAAAGTACCCCAAGAGAGGTTGGGGTTTGGATGCTAGCAATGCTGGGTTGAGGGAAATCCAAGAGCACCCAGAATCCTAAGGATTATATCATACCCATGGGTGGATACTAACAAGTGACTTGAAAGAGGTACCTTATTATTCTGTTGTGAGTAGGAATGAGTGAGTGAACAAATATTAAAAAAGAGTGAATGTGTGAATGAAAAACTGTGTAATTCGAAGTTAACTTTGTTTTTGGGGAAGGTGGGCTCTAATAAATTTTTTGGTGTTTTTTGTACTGTGAAAGGGTGGGTAGTATTTTACAGCAGTGAAGATTGGTGTTTTAAAGGAATGAATTAGTATTTCAAAGGGGGGGATAAATTGGTATTTTGAGTAATAGAGAACTCCTGGGAAAATGGGACAACAACCTAGTAAATTAAGTTCAAATTATAAAAGGGTGCCAGAGGATATACCCCGAGACAGTCCCCTCGGGGTCAAACTCGCAAACTGGGAAACTGATCCTTCTACAAAAGGAAAAGAGAAAGTAAAAATGATTCAATTCTGCATGAAAGAGTGGGTAAAAAAGGAAATCAGATCTGATCATGTGTACTGGCCAAAATACGGGTCTGATGAGGCATGGATTTGCCAGGCTCTAAATGTATTTGTAAATTCAAAAGAGCCATCTCAGAGGAAAAGCAAACAGAAGAGAAAAAAGGCTGAGACCCTTTAGAAGTATTGCCTCCGCCGCCAGCACCAGAAGCTGCCCTCCTCCCCCTGGCTCCGGGGCTTCCCCCGCCAGCCCCCCCTCCGCCCGCACCGGGGGCCTTTCCCCCGGCAGCCCTCCCGCCCCAATGGAGCTGGGGGGGAGCCCTGCCCCCGCCCATGCCGGGGATCCCACCCTTCCCATATATCTCGGGAATCCCAGCACCCTCAATTGCATCAAGGGAAAGGTCACACGTCCCGGCTTCAGCCCCTACCTCTCCTGCCTTGAGAAACCCGGCTTTAGCCCCGGTGCCCGCCTCCTGTGCTCCGGAATATCTGGCTTCACTGCCATACCCCACCCCCACCCTCTGCACCACAGAATATTCAGCTTCAGCGCCAGACTTTGAATCTGCCCCTCCTCCCCAGGGGAGTTCGGTGCTTTCTTCCCAAATCAACCCTCTTCTTAACGAAGGAGCACCATACCAGAATACAGGAGGTGCCATTAAGGCTCCGAGGCAGCCCAACAAGCCCTCCATTGCTAAACAAACAGAGGGAAGCCGAGAAATTCATTTCTTTCCGTTAAGAGAAGTACCTACGGGAGGAGGGGGAAGCGGCTTTGTGAGTGCTCCTCTAACCTCTACAGAGGTTAGGAATTTCAAAAAAGAAATTAAAGGATTATTAGAAGACCCCATAGGTACAGCTGAAATGTTGGACCAGTTCTTAGGTCCCAACATTTTCACTTGGGAAGAAATGCAATCAATAATGAAAATAATATTCTCCCAAGAAGAAAGAGAAATGATTAGAATTGCTGGAATAAAAATTTGGGGAAAAGAAAACCAACAAGGTCCACCCGGGGATCAGAAAATGCCCATTACACCTCCTAACTGGAACCAAAATGATGAAGCTGGGAGGGGACATATGAATGATTATTGTAATTTGATAATCAAGGGAATAAAAGAGGGGGCACTCTGAGGACAAAATGTCAGAAAGGCCTTTGAGGGGCAGCAAGGGAAGGAAGAAACCCCGACTGAGTGGCTGGAGAGGCTCCGAAAGAATATGAAACAATATTCTGGGAGAGACCCGGAGTCCCTAGCAGGGCAAGCCCTGCTAAGAGTTCACTTTGTCACTCATGCCTGGCCAGATATTAGAAAAAAATTGGAAAAAATAGAAGATTGGTATGAGAAACCATTACAAGACCTAGTAAGGGAAGCTCAAAAGATATATATGTCCGGAGGGATGAAGAAAAAGCCAAAGTGGGAGCAAAGATCATGATAGCCACTATGCGAGAGAGTACCTTCCAAAAAAAAATCTAAAGCCCTCAGGTAACACTCCTAAACATTCCAGATTCAGAAATGGTGGAAAAGAGAAAAATAAAACCTCAGCACAATCAAGATTCCAAGAACAACCCAGGGATGCCTGTTTCTATTGCAAGGAAGAAGGGCATTATCAAAGAGAATGCCCCCACCTGAGGAGGGATCTGAAAAGATTTCAAGAGACACGCACAGAAGAAAAATAGGGAAATCATGGGCTCTATTTTTGGGGGGATAGATACCATCTGGAGCCTTTGATAACTTTAAAAGTAGGCCCCGAAGAGGAAGTATTGGAATTTATAGTTGACACTGGGGCAGAAAAGACTTGTGTGATGAATATTCCAAAAGGGAGTAATGATATGGTAAAAGTAACAGGAGCAAAGGGGGAAGGATTTAAGGTCTCTGTCATTAAAGATGTGGTTATTGAAGGGGAAACAAAAATAGGGATAGGGGATGCTTTGTTAGCTCCTGAGGCTGGCAGCAATTTATTGGGAAGGGATTTACAAATCCAACTGGGGATTGGAGTCATACCAGAAGAAGGGAAAATGACGGCCAAAGTGTTTAAACTTAGCCAAGAAGATGAAAGCAAAATTAACAGAGAGGTTTGGGCTAGGGAAGGGAATAGGGGTGGACTAGATCTTGACCCCATAAGGGTCACAATTGAAAAAGAAGAAGGTCCCATTTGTGTACATCAGTACCCTATATCTTTAGAAGGGAGAAAAGGCTTAAAACCAGTGATAGAAGAATTAATAAAGGATGGGACACTAGAACCTTGTAAATCCCCTCATAATAGCCCTATTCTCCCAGTAAAGAAATCTGATGGAAATTATAAATTAGTGCAAGATTTAAGAGAAGTAAACAAAAGAACACGGGCCTGCTACCCTATGGTTCCTAATCCCTGCACTCTTTTAAGCAAAATTCCACCTCAACATCAGTGGTTTAGTGTGGTAGATCTTAAAAATGCCTTTTGGGCCTGCCCACTGGCAGAGGAAAGCCGAAATATTTTTGCCTTTGAATGGGAAGATCCAAACACAGGGAAAAAGAACCAGTTGAGGTGGACTAAACTGCCACAGGGCTATTGTGAGGCCCCAAATTTATTTGGGCAAGCCTTGGGAGAAATACTACAAACCTTCCCCACTCCCCCAGGAATACAATTTATCCAATATGGAGATGACCTTCTAATATCAGGAGAAGATGAAATGAAAGTTAAAGGAGCTACCATAAAGCTTCTAAATTTTCTTGGGAAAAAGGGACTAAAGGCATCAAAAAGGAAATTACAGTTTGTGGAATCAGAAGTAAAATATCTCGGCCACCTGATAAGCAAAGGTAGCTGACAACTAAGTCCTGAAACAATTACAGGGATTTTATCCCTCCCTCCTCCCTCTTCAAAAAAGGAGGTTAGGAGACTGCTGGGGCTACTGGGATATTGCAGATTATGGATTGAAAGATATACACAAGCAGTAAAATTTTTATATGAAAAATTAACAGGGGGAGACAATATACAATGGACCAAAGATGATGATGATAATAAATTAGAAAAACTGAAGTTGAAACTAGCCTCGGTACCAGCCCTAAGCTTACCCTCACTAGAAAAACCCTTTCATTTATATGTGAATGCAGAAAATGGAGTAGCCCATGGTGTATTAGTCCAGGAATGGGGAGGGGTGAGAAGACCAATAGCTTATTTAGCTAAACTATTGGACCCAGTAAGCCGTGGCTGGCCAGTATGCATTCAAGCCATAGCAGCTACCGCTATTTTGGTGGAGGAGAGCCGTAAGCTCACCTTTGGAAGTAAACTGATTGTATACACACCCCATGCGGTCCGAAATGTGCTAAATCAAAAAGCTGAAAAATGGTTAACAGACTCCAGGCTATTAAAATATGAAGCAATTCTGATTGACAGTAATGATCTAACTATAGAAGCAAGCAAAAGCCTCAATCCGGCCCAATTCCTGTATGGAGAACCAAAAGATGACCTGGCACATGATTGCTTAGAAATTACTCAATACCAAACAAAAGTTCGAGAAGATCTAGCTGAACAAGCCCTCTTAGAAGAGGAAAGAATATATGTGGATGGTTCATCCAGATGCTTGCAAGGAAAAAGAATGTCAAGATATGCCTTAGTCGATGGGATAAATATGCAGGCCATCGAAAAAGGAAAACTACCTTCAAATTGGTCGGCGCAGTCTTGTGAATTATACGCTCTAAAGAGAGCACTGGAGCATTTAGCACACAAAAAGGGGACCGTCTATACTGATTCAAAGTACATACCTTTGGAAAGATCTGGGAAGAAAGGGGTTTACTAAATTCAAAGGGGAAAGAACTGATACATGAAGGCCTGATTTCAGAAGTGTTGGAAGCATTAAAATTGCCTGAAGAAATAGCCGTAGTGCATATCAAAGGACACCAAGAAGGGATGACCCCGGAAATAAGAGGGAATAACCTAGCAGACCAAGAAGCCAAAGATGCAGCAGAAAATGGGACTGAACCAATTCTGTTAATCCTGACCCCAGAAAGGGGAGAATTGGAAATCCCCAAATTTAGTAAAGAAGAAGAAAAAGAATTATTTAAGATAGGGGGAGAACAAGATCAATCTGGAAAACGGAAACTTCCTGATGGGAGACAGTTACTTAATAAGCCACTCACTAAGAGAATATTAGAAGATATGCATCAAAAAACTCATTGGGGTACTCAAGCTAGCTTGTGTGATCATTTTCTAAAAAATTATGGGTGTATTGGAATCTTTGGGGTAGCAAAACAAATAACTGGGAACTGTAGAACTTGCCAAAGAGTGACTAGGAAAATAATGAGAAAAACATTAGGAGGCCGTGAGTTAGCTCTGCGACCATTCCAAAGTATCCAAGTAGATTTCACTAAACTTCCTCAAGTACAGAGATGGAAGTTCCTATTAGTAATAGCAGACCACCTAACTTGTTGGGTAGAAGCAGTTCCTGCTACTAGAGCTACAGCTAACATAGTATGCAAAACCCTTCTGGAACAAATTATTCCCAGATATGGAATGGTTAATAAAATAAACTCAGGTAGAAGAACACATTTTACATCCAAAGTCTTACAACAAATAACTCAAGCCTTGGGAATAAAATGGGAATTACATACCCCCTGGCACCCACAAAGTTCAGGCCAAGTAGAAAGAGTGAACCAGACTTTGAAAAAAACTTTAACAAAATTAATGATTGAAACTCAAATGTCATGGGTAAAATGCTTACCTTTGGCTCTGTTGAGAGGCCGAACACAGCCCAGGTCAGACCTGGGAGTGTCTCCTTATGAGATGATGTTCGGATTACCCTTCCTTACTGCTCAACATGAAACAGCCACTTATGAAGTAGGAGAAGTAAGTGTCAAAAAATATGTCACCGCAATTGCCAGAACACTTGAAAATTTGCGGCTGAAAGGAATGATCCCTCAAACCACAGCTTTGGAGTTCAAAATTCATAATATCCATTCAGGGGAATGGGTACTAGTAAAAACATGGAAAGAACAATCTTTGACTCCACAATGGGAGGGTCCTTTTCAGGTACTGCTGATGACTGAGGCCGCAATCCAGACCAAGGAACGAGGGTAGATCCATGCCAGCAGAATCAAAGGACCTGTAAAAGAACCTGAAGAGTGGACTGTAATATCCAAACCAGGTGATACCAAATTGATTCTTAAACGGAGACCAGGTGGCAATGAGCTAGAACAATCTAAATAATCCAAGGGATATGCAAAGAATCACACCTAACTGAGAAGTAAAAGCCAAATTTATATCAGTGGCCCCTGGACAAATTCTGGGACATCGTGGAGAAGAATATTCTCACTTCAAACAGGAAGGGTTGGGACTGGATCAAACAGGGAACTCTCATGTTCTGATTCTAGCCTGTGATTTGTATTAAGAAGGCGGAGAATCACAACTTCCATCAGTGCCACATCATATACCCTGTTTGAATCATTCTAACACGGGGCATGCCAACCACGTCAAATATAAGTAATTAATCTAGAGGGAAATTGGCATTTCACACCGTCGACACCCTAGTTGTAAAGGGTGTCAAGCACAAAATCAACCCCCTATCCAGACAAAATCATAAGCAACAAAAGCAATAACTTTGCTCTGCAGATGGGAATTACTAGTGCCTGTTGAATGGGAAACACCTAAGATACGATAAGATACTACAGTTAAAAAGGTGCCAAAAGAAATTTGCCTAAAAGCTACAAAGGAAGTGACAAGGAAATAGAGGGCAAGACCGGGTCGGCCACTGTACTCGCCACCGAGAAGATCCAATACACCTGCTATGGGTTGCAACCTCATAGGCAAGGGAGGTGGGAGTATAAGCCATGCCGGACCTCTGTTATTCCTTCTTTTGTCACTTCTCCTGGTCCCTTTTGGGACACCGGCAAGACCATGTTACAAATGCTATCGAAAGCTCTACATGGAAAGACACCGGGGCTTCTTTCTTATTACTCATACCCATACCAACAGTCACTGTTATGACTCATCCAAATTAGGTATTTGCATGCATAAAGGAGAAAAATATTGGATTACAGAAAATTTAGGAACAAGTGGAAACAGACTAAGAAGCAATTGTCCAAAAGGAGAAAAATAGATTTGCTCCACAGCTGCCACCAGGGGAACAGTCCAAGATTTGGTAAAAGAGCAAGTGGTAAGTAAAGATACAAAGCCAGCACAGCAACCTCGCCCTATATTCACCTCACCACGCCAGGACCTGTATGCAAAGCTCAAACAACAAAGAGGAAAAAACCCCAAGGTTAGGAAAAAACCTGTTTGTGGAATTGGGGGAGAGGATAGGTAAAGAACTTAACATAACCAACTGTTGGGTCTGTGGAGGAGCTTTAATGACAGAAGAATGGCCACGGAAAGGTAGCAGCGTAGGCCCGGTAGAACTCCTTAAATGGAACCGGACAAATATAAGAGGGGGGAACCGACCTGAGGGGTGGATTTTAAGTTCAACAGTGATAGGGGAAGAATGCCTCTGGCGAACTGGGATAAACTTTCTTAATGAAGTAGGAAACACTCCCTGTAAAAGCTATAAAGTGAGTAACAAAACTTCAAGGTGGTGGGTCCCAGAAAAACCAACTTGGTATTGAGCCCAGAAAAAAGGAAAAGACTGTGTATATGATCATGAAGTTGGACTCTTTCAGTGTAATGACACGAGGAAAAATCCTTATTTTGGAATCCCAGAAATAGCCAAATTTGGGGAGAATATAAATCAACAAGAAGGTGATTATTGGAAAGCACCAGATGGCTTCTTTTGGATATGTGGGAAAAGGGCATCCCCAAGACTCCCTTCACATTGGAAAGGGAGTTGTACACTAAGAATCATTCAACCAGGGTTTTTCCTTTTCCCAGAACCAGTGGGAGATCAATTAGGTATACCTCTCTATGAAGACTTCAAAAGAAAGAAAAGAGATTTAATTGGAGGATTCCAAAAATGGAAAGATGAGGAATGGCCCCCTGAACGAATATTAGAAACAGATGGGCCAGCTACCTAAGCACAAGATGGAAGTTGGGGATATCAGACCCCAATTTACATGCTGAATCGTATCATCAGACTCCAAGCTCTTGTAGAAATCATAACCAATGAAACAGCTGGGGCTATGGAATTAATAGTCAGCCAGCAACGCCAAACCAGAGCTGCAATACATCAAAATAGGCTGGCTTTAGACTATTTACTGGCCGAAGAAGGCGGTGTGTGCAGGAAGTTCAATACATCGGACTGTTGTTTAAAAATTGATGACAATGGGGATGCCGTTCTAGATATGGCCAACCAAATCAGAAAAATAGCCCATGTACCAGTCCAAAAATGGGAATCAATGATGTCTGCTAACTGGTGGGATGGCATATTGGGGAAAGAATGGTGGAAGAAGCTAGGTTTCTTCCTCTTATGTGCTACAGCTAGTCTAATATTTCTCCCTTGCTTGATCCCCTGCTTTATTCGGCTAATCACCAGCATAGTTCAAGGCATGCAAGTTGTGGCAATGCCTACTGACCCAAAGTTGGCTATGTCTGGAACAGCACAAAAAATTATGGTATTAAAAAGACAAAGTGATACAAAAGACCCTCTTGAAGAAGCCAAATTGATCTGTGAAAAGAACGAACAGACATTAGAAGCCAAGAAAAAAGAATTATTGCTCAAGCCAAATGATTTATAAAATAGAAAAGGGGGGATTGTTATAAACATATATTATATTAGCTTCTCGCAAAGTATAAAGTAGATATTATATAACGTTAGAAATGCTTTCTGCTGTGTGGATGTAGTTTTCTCTCTTTTTAGCAAGAATGTTAGCAAGTGTGAGCACGTAAGATAACCTCCAAACGAACAGAGGATGAGGCCCGAAAAGCTGCTAATCAACACTTTGTCTAGGGAGCAAAAGGGCCCAAAGGCTACTCCGCCCGGAGAACGGGCGGCCAGGAGAGTCCGGGAGATTTTATCACCACTCTGCCCGGAGAGACGAAGAGGCCCAAAGCTGCAATCAGCCCTGACTGTCTGGAGAATTAAGAAATCCACCCTACCATCGACTCTTGCCTAGCGGGCCCAACCCCAAGAATCAAGAGAAATAAAACCACAAGGCAGAAGACTAGGCACGCTCTAAAAAGGCGGAACCAAGGAGTGGCCATGCAGAACAGCTCCAGGAAAAGTTTTAATATGAATAAAGAACAGACAGTAAAAACGGTATAAAAAGGACTGACCTCTGGCATCAGGTGTGCTCTTGGCAGAGCGCCAAGGCAACTGGCTGTTACCCCGTTGCTTTATTTGATGTGTCTCTTATTGTCTTTATATTAAACCCCTTTAAATTCTCACAGGAGAGTGAACTTCGTTTTTCACAGAGAGAAGTTGTTCCCCCTGACAGCTAAGCTCCAACTACGGTGTCGCTTATGTCCTTCCCAGGACGGGCGGGAAAACGCCTCGGCGCAGCGCAGCGCTGGCCGGGAGCGGCCGGCACGGCACCGAGCGCGCTCCCCACTTCCCTCCCGCCCGCGCCGCTGCGGAGACCCCGGGTTCGCCGGAATCGGCCACATGCTGCACGGAGGGCAGCGCGGCAAAGGCGGCCTCCCCTCGTCGCCCGGGGAAGGCCGGCCTCGGATCCCCGCTCTCTCCACCGGCACGGGCAGTGCCAGCAGCCTCTCGCTGTGGCCGCCGCTGGCCGAAAGCCTCGCCGCGCACCGCCCGGCCGGCCCCGCCGCTCCGCGGGGTCACACGGCACCTGCCGTGGGCGGCCGCCGAGCGACAGGAAGCAGAAGCGCTCACCGCCGCGCCGCTCGCCGCCCCGCCCGGGCGCTCCTCTCCTCGCGCTACCACGATGGCGCCGGCCCGCCCCGCCTTCCCCGTCGCCTGCGGCGCAACGCGGCTGCTCCGAGCCACGCAGCACGCGTGCGGCCGGGCCCTGCCGAGCTGCCGGCGGAGCCGGGGCACAGCCCGGGCGGGAGAGCTTCCGGCGAGGCTGGGCGGGCGGCGAGCGCGGCCGAGCGTGAGCGCGCCAGGCGGGCGGCGGGCGGCGGCGCGATGGAGAGCTAGATGGAGGCGGCAGCACCGCGCGGCATAAAATAGCTGATCGTCCGGCAGCCGCCCGCTCCGCAGCCCCTCGGCTGCTGTCGAGAAGGGCCCCAGCCCTGGCCGCGCCGGTGGCGAGGCGGCTCCGCAGCCCGCGGGCAGCCCTGGCGGGGCAGGGGAGCACTGCGGGCAGCCCCGGGGCCGCGCAGCCGTCTGCAACGCGCGGTGGGAGCCGCTGGGAACTATTTTACACGTCCCGGGGGGCTGGAGAGGAGCACGGAGACCACGCGGCAGGTCGCTGCCGTTAGGGAAAATTAATCCACGATGCCTGAGGTTTATATCCGAAAAGGAGACAGAGGAGTCCTGCAACATTCTTCGACTACAGGGAGAGTCCATGGGGCTTTTCCCATGGCGTCTGTCAAACGGTTGCGGGATGCAGCCCCCTTTTGATGCCAAGTTCCCGGCCACAGCACCCTCTTCCTTTTCCCCACTGGCTGAGGTATTCGGGAGATACAGACTTCCGGAACTGCCTACTCTATGCGCCCCCCTCTAATATGCACCCCCCTCTTGGCATCGAGAAGAAAGAAAAGAACCCCATTCCTAATGCTCTTAAGTCTTTGTTGCCTTGCTCTAGGTTCAGGAATTTAACACGGCCTTGATTAATCAACAGTCTCTGATGATTAGTAACAGTTCTAGAGAACTCCTAGTTTCTTCTGTTACTTCACTAGCCATAACTTCCTAGCCTTGTCTACAGGCCGATTCACACGGTCTCTTTGTAAAGACTCATCCATCTCATTCCTTTTAATCCCTCCTCTTTTTATTTGCTCTGTATTTGTCTTTACAAACCTTAATTACCATGGATTTAATTTTTTCTTCTGGAGTCTTCTTGGGTTTTGCTATTATTTGCAGTGACATCCTTTTCTGTCCTTTTGTAGTCATTTCTGGATCAGGTAGGCATGGCTGCTAGCGGCATCCCCTTGAGCACCTGCTGAAAGAGCTGCCGCCAGCATGGTGTCACGCATGGTAAAAAGATGAGAATTGCGATAGCATATAAGAGGAGAAATCGTATTCATTTAGCCCATAGCTGGCCAGTTAACTATGAAAATATGCCCCATTCCCATCCTTTCAACATTTGGACAGGTCCACGAGCTGACGTTATTTCCTTTGTTATTTGTTTGACCACTTTTCCGCTGTCATCTGCTTGCAAACAGCAGCTCGAGTCATTTAATTTCCCACAAACTCCTCCTTCTTCTGCCAACAGATAATCTAATACCATCCAATGTTGAAATACCGCTTTCCTCATTTAAGTGGGTTGCTCAGCAAAAAGGTCAAGCGCTGTGGCTGGCTGGTTGGTAATTATTTCCGAGACAGCTTGTAACCTAATTATCTCCTTCAAATGATAAATGGGTTCCCAGGCATCTGGGATTAATTCCTTAGGTTTCCAAGGGGCTGGTCCATCGTGTTGGGTAACTTGTTCTGTTGGCCGTTCATCATTTCCCCGTTTTGGGGTGCTCCCTCCAGCCAGGGCTGCATCAGCTGACTGCTTTTCTCTAATTAAATCATCACAGATTTTGATTCCTAAGCGATTTCCCAGAACTTGTAGTAGCAAAAAGAACAACAGTCTACTAAATATACCATATCCCTGACCAGTTTGGAGGTAACCTGAGCTAAGCATGTTGGCCACAAATCCAATACTGTCCTTTCAAAGCCCGTGTTCCATTAGCAAAGGAACCTACCCATGGTCATCAATTGGTGGCTCAAAATACAGCAGGATTCCTGGGCCTAACGGTCCTCCAACAAGAGTTGCCCCACCATAAGGGTCCCAGCATTTGCATTTCCAAGCTCCCGCACAGGGTTCCCACCTACGTTTACATCTGCAAGCTGCTTGGTTGGATTTGGAGCAGAACTCACTAAAAGGCTTTGAGTTCCAATCCGGTGTGGCCATTCCCACTGATAATCACAAACAACATGTCTTCTACTTGTGGAATTTTTGTGGGGACTGCTCAAAAACAGGTGGTCAAAAAAACCCCTTGTCCCTCCCCATTGCTTTACAGGCTTCCAAATATTTTTGGTAAGTGTGATAAGAACGCCTTACGCAGCTACTGTTAGTGAGCCGAACAGGTATTTGATTGCATTTGCCTTGATATTTGGAACAATTGGAAGGAGGGCAATTGGGGGTCCAAACCCAGTTGTTCAAGCCCAGAGGGAAAGTCAATTGACAATTGCCTTTTCCTACAAAGACACGCCCTATCCTATTTAGGCAATAAGTGCCTGTTGGAGAAGAATGAAGTGGCCATGAACTTCCTTCTTTGGCCCCAAATCCCATCCCACTGTGGCCCTCACATTGACCCACCATTTAGGTTCAGCTGGGCTAGCCAACTATGGCCACTCTTCAGATCCTCCTGGCCCTCCACAGAGCCAGCAATTGCTAAGGTTAAAAACTTTTGCTACTTCTTCTCCTAAGGCTGCAAATTGATTCTCCCACTCCTGGCCTAAACTCAGCTGACCATATCAAAGTAGAATTAGTAAGGAAAATGTTTTAATAGTGTCATCTAATTAGCTAGTCTAATTTTCCCGTTGTCTTCTGCAGCACCTGTGGCAATTGAAGACACAGAAACCACTTAACGTAACAAAATGGCCACAAGTATTAGCCCCCAAGTGAGTGGAGATTCTAGAGGAGGGATGCCTATACAGTCTATTTCAGCAGACGGTCTGAAGGTAGGACTGCGGGGCTTCTTCCGATGTCGAAGCACTGCCTACTGCTCCGGCCCACTCCTGCAGAGTGTCAGTCACGGCCTCCCGGCCTTCTCCTCCAGCTGAGATGTGCAAATCTCTGAGGCTTCAGAGACCTTGACCCGAGAGTGACGGGTTCACCTGTGTTCAGCTTACTTGACTGTTTTCTGTCGTCAGTGACACTTGGAATGGGCCACGCCATTTCACCAGCACTGGCGCTTCTTTCTACTCCTTAATTAGGACTCAATCTCCTGGTTGGATGTTAAAAGCAGCAAAGTCCAAAGGCCGGGCTTGCGCCAGCTGAGTTTCCTGTTGAAGGGGTTTCACAAGAAGCAGGATCCTGGCCACAGATGGTTTTAAAAATGCATCTCTTGCCTCTACCCCCCCCCCACTGGGTGGAGACTTACCAGGAGGGCAATTGCAAACAACGATTGAAAGGGAGATAACTGAATCTCTCTTCTGGGTTGGGCCCTCATTCTCACCAAAGCCAATGTCCAAAGCCCTACCCATGGCATCTTGGTTTCTATTACCAGCTTCAAAAGGTGTTTATTTCTCTCTTCATTGTTTTCTACCCGAGCCGAGCTCTGGGGGTGCCAGGGCCTATGGAGGTTCCATTGTGTTCCTAAAGAAGCCAAAACCCCTTGAAGGATCTTTCCTGCAAAATGAGTTCCCCTATCTGAATCTATTGCTTCTACAATGCTGTATCTTGGAATGATTTGTTCCAAAAATGCCTTAAGAACTGATCCTGTCATTACTGAAGTAGTTGGAAATACTTCTGGCCACCTTGCTAGCTGACATACGATTACCAGAAGATATTAAGCCTTGCCACTTGGGGCATCTCCGGAAAATCCACCTGGCATCTTTGGAAGGGCCATGCAGCCCAAGGCCTCCCTCCTCTAGCAAGTTACTTTGTAACTTGGCTGTTGGCTTTAGCACAGATCAAGCAACCTTCAACAGCTCCTTTTGCCAGTCTAAAAAGACCCCCAGCAACATACATCATGAGATAGGCTTCTGCCAATCCTCAGGAAGTGCAAGAACTCTCTTAATGGAGTTGCTTTAATATTGGTAGGGCCAAAGGTTCTGGTATCTCTTGTTTGCCATCCCTTGGAAACCAATTCTTGCCTTTTTTCTCTGCCACACGACTTTTAACTGTATGTCAAACTGCTGTGGTAGAAAAGACAGCTTCCTGGGCAGTGATGGAGTCACGGGGAGCAAAGGGGGCATCTTGGAGAGTTCTGGCAGAAGTGTGGCTTTCTGAGTTTCTTCATCCACCAAAAAGGAGACAGAGGAGTCCTGTAACATTCTTCAACTCCAGGGAGAGGCCATGGGGCTTTTGCCATGGAGTCTCTCAAATGATTGCGGGATGCAGCCCCCTTCTGATGCTAAGTTCCTGGCAAGAGCACCCTCTGAGGTACTCGGGAATTACAGACTTCCGGAACTGCCTACTCTACGCCCCCCTCTAATATGCACTCCCCTTTTGGAATGGAAAAGGAAGAAAACCAAACTATTCCTAATGCTGGGAAGTCTTTGCTGCCTTGCTCTAGGTTCGGGAATTTAGCAGGGCCTTGGCTGAGCAACAGTCTCTGTTGATTAGTAACAGTTTCTAGAACGAATACTTTCTTCTGTTACTTCCCCCCCTGTAAATTCCTAGCCTTGTCTAAGGAGAGATTCACACGGTCTCTTTGTAAAGACACATCTATCTTACTCCTTTCACTCCCACACCTTCCTTGCGGTGGAACGGCTCTCCCCGGCACAGCACCTGGCACAAAACCCCCGTATACGCACACACACACCTGCACTTACCCTGCACTCCACTGCACACACACACACACACACCTCCCGCATACTAACACCCCCTCCACATCCCCACCATGCTACTTGCAGTGGCCCCGCCCCTGCCATCCCCACCGGCTGGCAGCACCCACTCCTCGCATGCTTCCCCATGCCTTGCATTTCCTTGCTGCCCCCTCTGTAGCCTTCCCTCAACCTGCCTTTTCTCCCCTGCCTTGCACTGACTTGCTCACCCATCCCCCACCTGACTTCCTTTCACATTCATCTAGGTCTGGCCTCACCTTTCCTTTTCCTTCTAGGACCCTCATTGCCTTGCCTCGCCTCGCAAAGCCACCACTTGCCTTGCCTTGCCCTTGAACCCCTCCCTTGCCTTGCATGACCTTGCTCACCCCTCCCCCACCTGGAATTCAACACCCCTTTTCAATGACATTTCTGGGCCTTGCCCTGCCCTTTCTGCTCCTCCGAGGAATCTCAAAGCTCTCAAGCATCTCCGGTGTTTCAGGATCCCATGAGAGGAAGACCAGGGGAGGACGCATGTTGCCACACTCATCTCTGTGGGCAGCCTTTGTCTGGGAGCAATCCTTGCATGTCTTGAACCTTGGAGGGGCAATTCACATTTTGCCCTTGAGCTCGGGGACCAGAAAGAGAGTTCTTTTGCATACAAGGGAAAGCAGGTAGCTCAAGTCTTTTAGGTACAGAGGAGAGATGACCCACGCGGGATCAAGGCCACACAGAGCACTTGGTCCTGGCCACTTTTGTGTACCAGCAGTCCTTGAATGTACTTCTCACCTGCCTTGCCTGGCCTTGCCTTGGCAACACAACAGTTGCCTTGCCTTGCCCTGCTAGCCCTCTGGAGCCTTGCATTCCTTTGCACGGCCATGCCCAGCACATGACCTGCCTACTGTTTTCCTCCAGGGCCTTGGCTTGCTGAGCCCTTCCTGTTTCTGCCTGGCCTTCCCATCAGTGGCCCTTCCTTCCTACAGCCAGCCTTGCCTCTAACTTCTGGACCTTCTCTTGCCTACCACTCCATTTGCTTTCCCCTCACTGCTCTGGCCTTGCCTACCTCTCCCTTGACTTGCCCACAATTGCCTGCACTCGGTTTGCAGCGCCTTGCCTGCATGGAAGGCAAGGGAAAGAGTGGTAGGCCGGGCAAAGCAAAGCCAGCAAGTTGTAGGCAGTGCGAGGCAAGGCAGACGTAGGCAAAGGAAGCAGAGCAAGGGTACCTTAAGAAGAACTAGACAAGGCAAGGCCAAGAGACTCGGAGTGCCTTTCCTTGGGAAGGCAAGGACATAGTGCCAGTGTTGCTGGAGCAGATGTTAAGGTACTGTGGGGAGGAATAGTCCAGCAAGACATTTCTCTTCTGGCCCCTGTGCGTGTGGGGGCAATTGTTGGACATATTCAATACTGGAGGCGGATCAGTCGCTGGATGTGTTGTATTTTGGAGGAGGGGATGCCGTTTCTTTGGAGATGGGCTTGTAGTTGCTCTCTTTGGCAAGGAAGGCAGGTTTGGATGTGCACATCAGGTACTCCTAGGGATTTTAAAGGCTTTTCCCAACAGGCAGAGCTCTCTCTGGGTTCGAGCTGTTGAGCTGTCAGTGGGAATGCAAAGGCCAAGCTCTTAAGCTATTTGTCCTGGTGCCTTCAGTGTGTGAGCAGTCCCTGGTGCCGTTGCCTTTGGATCCTGACTCTGGGAGAGGGAAGGCTTAGGATGGTACCTAGAGCTGAGAAGGAGAGTGCTGAGAACAGCGTGTGTGCTGCTAGTTTGAGGGGTGCAGGTGAAGTTGTAGGCAGCAAGATCTTCCTCAGCTGGCACTGTTTTGAGCCCTGTTTTTGCCAGATGGTTTCAAGTTGGTGGGCGGAATCTGCGAGAGGGAAAAGATTTGTATGGGCCAAAGAGGTGTGGTGTAAAGAAGAGTGTGCTCTTGGAAGGGGAAGATGAGGGCAACCTTTTTGTCCTGACACCGTTGATTTGAGTGCAGGGCCGTTTGCAAGTTGCCTCTGTCTGCCCTTGGGGTGGTTTCGAGCTGGGCCAGGTGCTTGGCCTTCTTTTGCAAGTCTGCAGCGCCGTCGTGTGGTTGTTTCCATGAGCGCTGACAGTGCCCGGCAAAAAGCGCTTGGCTGGCGCGGCCCCAGTCGTGTGGAAGCAGTTGGTGGAAGAGCTCCGCTGTGCATCCTGCCTCTTGGAGACATAAAAGGATGTAACCCTGCGCGTAGCGGGGAAGCAAGACGAATCTTTTCATTGTTGGCTGAGCAGTTTCTAAGCGGCAAAAGTAAAGGCAGTTTCAGCACGGCCTCTTTCTTTCAGAACCTTTTCTGTGCCATCATGAACATGCTCAACATGCCACTCGCACCCGCTGAACTGCATCAAAGGCCCTGGAGATAGGCGCTTTCCTTCAAGCTCTCTGTAGCATCGTACCCTCCACCTCTGGCGGTCCCAAAGCCCTTCCAAACATCCAGCAGCTGCACGCAGAGAACAAGTGCTAAAACAAGGCGTTGGCCTTCCTAGTCCTTTTAAAGTCTGTGAACTAGGCGAAACATTCCAGTGAGCAGCACTTTCCTTCGCAACTATATCTAGAGCATCATCACATTCTCTCCAAGTGGGTAAGTCCACCCTTGCAGCGCAGCGTTTGCAGCCACAGTTCGGACTGAGAGATAGGCCAGGTGAGAAAGCATTTCTTGACTATCCCTCTTCTCTGGAAGACTTGATACTCGCAGCGCAACCACGTCCACACACCTTCAGTGTGGCCAGGTTCAAGCAGCTAGAGCTCCCAGAGATGGGAGAGTCAGGAGAGAAGACGTTCCAAAAGTACCGTGTACTTACAGCAGCATTAAAACTGTGCACAGCAGTCTGCAGCACTGTAGACTGCGGCTTCTCCGACAGACGAGCCATCCCATTGTTGCCTCTCGCAGCCTGCTTGCTAGCTGCTCTCCTGAAGAAAAGAACTAGAAGAAAAAGCCAATGCTGGGCTGCACCTTCCCCTTGCCTTACGTAAAGCCACCTAAACTCCCCGCTGCACTCTCTACTTCCCCTCTCCTTGGAAGCGACCACTGTGTTTGCTGCATCTCGAAGCCTAAAGTTAAGCGCCAAAGTTTCCAAGGATGGTTGGAAGAAGGATAAGTAGTAGCACAAGGAAGTAGTTGTCGTTGAACTTCCTCCTTCTCAATGCTAACGTGAATTGGGCAGGCAGGCGAGTGCTAGCCACGCTCCTTTCTCAGTTTGTACGCTGCGGACACGAGTCCGGTGCTCTGCGCCTTCGTTCGGCCTCTTTAGTACCCATGTCGCTCTTTCATTCAGCCGGAGTCGAAGCGTCGTCTACTTCTCGCCCAGAGAGCACGGTGCCGGCAGCGAAGTGCCCCAGCCGACTGCTTCTGCCGACACACGCCTGGTCTATGCACTTTCCCTCGCAGCGACATACAGCAGCACTTTCGGTCTTTCTTGTCGTCCAAATGGAAAGGGAAAGATTCTCTGCTATGTCCCGCCCAGAGAACAGTTTTAGGTCAACCAGCACGCCCAGAGCTTGCCCTCGACGCGTGGAAACTTGTGTTTGCACCACATTCAAGTGGTAGCCGTCTTTCCTTGACAGGCTGCAGAGCGCCGTCAGATCCCGGTGCTCTCTGCACCTGCCTTCTCAGTTCTAAGTACCACCGCGCCCCTTACAGCCTTGCAGGAAGCAAAGACACCGATAGTCATCTCGCAGAGAAGAACGTGGAAGGACGAAAAGATGATCTTCCTTTCTCCTGCTTCTTGCCTGAATTGTGGTGCTGTATTGAAAGTCTTGGCTAGCGAAAAGCTCATCCAGCAAGTGCCTCATTCCTGACGCATCTCGCTGAGCGAGAGTTTCACGAAGAGTTTAGACTCTGGAAACAGCAAGAAAATGATTGTACGTCGAGCTGAGGAAAATCCGTGCACAGCACACTGCGGATGCGTGCAGTGTTCGCGCTGCAGAGCGCCAAAACGCAAAGCCATCGCTGGGCTTCAGTTTCGTCCAGACCGCAGAAGGCAAAGAACGAAGCAACTGGGCACCGCGTTAACGTACTCAGTGGACCGAATTTCAAATGTCCAGCCAAAAGCTGCTTCATAAGCAGATTCAGCTGAGAATGCTCTGGCTGCTTCACAAAGTAAGGCGCAGCCGTTTCCATTCATCACACTACCTGGCCAGAAGCAGTATCCTACACCTTCAATGCTGCAGCGTCCATGCAGCTGGAGCACACGCAGTAGGACGCGTCGAGATAGAAGGCGGTCTTCAAGTACCCCCCTCCTCCAAGCAGCCTTGAAACTGAGCACAACACACTGCGGCTCGGGAGCTTCCTTCTCAGATAGACGCGCCGTCACGTTATTCACTCTCGCAGCTCCGTTGCCCACTTGCAGCAGCTGCTACCAAAGCAAAATGCTCCAGAAGTAAAAAGCACTGCCGGGCTGCACTTTCCCTTGCCTCACGTAAAGCACCATAAACTGTCCGCTGTGCTCTGTATTTCCATTCTCCGCCGCATCTACCACTGTTATCTCTGCATCTCGAAGCATAAAGCTCGGCACAATTCCTCCCAGGGAAAGCTGGAAGAGAAATAGGTAGCAGCACAAGTAGCTGCAAGTGGAACTTTCTGTTTTAAAACGCTAACGTGAATCCGGAAACAAGCGAGTGACAGCCAGGCTTCCTCTTGCAGCCTGTGCGATGCACACACCAGCTCGGCCCTCTGCCCTCATTCTTTAATGCTCTTCGTACCATGTCGCGCTTTCATTCTGCCGGAGTCGAAGCGTCGTCTACTTCTCGCCCAGAGAGCACGGTGCCAGCGGAGAAAGGCTCCAGAAAAACGCTCCAGGCTGCTGATTCTTCCCAAACACACCAGGGCTATGCACTTTCCTTCGCAGCGCTAAGTAGCATCACATTCTGTTTGCGTTGGAGCCGGAATGTAAAGGGAAAGATTCTCGGTTACTTCTCACTCAGCGCCCAGTTTTAGGTCACCAAGCTTACCCGGAGCTTACCCGCGACGCGTGGAAATTGGTATTTGCACTACATTCAAGTGGTAGCTTTCTTTCCTTTAAGCCTGCAGAGCGCCGTCAGATCGCGGTGCTCTCTGCACCTGCCTTCTCCCTTCCAAGTACCACCGCGCACCTTACAGCCTTGCAGGAAGCAAAGACGTGGAGAGATGTCTCGCAGAGAAGATCGTGCAAAGACGAAAAGATGTTCTTCTTTGCTTTTCCTCGTCGCCCAGATTGTGGTGCTCTACTGAAAGCGTGGGCTAACGAATGGCTAATCTAGCATGTGCTTCCCTTCTAATGCATTTCGCTGAGCGAGAGCTGAGGAAAATCCTTGCACTGTACACTATGGATGCGTGCAGTAGACACGCAGAAGAGCGACACAGCTCATAACCATCGCACACTCCAGCCCAGAGCTCTGGGGCTGCGTTCTTCTCAATTTCCGGCGCTGGACAGAACTGAGACATTGAGCTTTGGCTCTCTTTAGTGTGTGTACTGCACGCATCCAGAGCGCGCTGTGCACAGATTCTCCTCAGCGCTACGTGCAAGCACAGACTTTCTGCTTCGCAGAGCCCAACTGTCCGCCGAAGCTCTCGCTCAGAGAAATGTGTCAGGAGAGAAGCACTTGCTGGATTAGCCTTACACTGGCCAACAGTTCCAAAGAAGCACCATAGTCTTCTTGCGAGAAAGGATAATAAAACACATGTATTGTCCCAGCAAAGTTCTCTGTGCGAGCCGAAGCCGAGAATCTTTCCCTTAAGATTAAGACCACAACGCAGACAGCATTTTGTGCTACTTAAGGCTGAGAGGGATAGCCCAGGCGTGTTTCGGCAGAGGCAGAAGCCCGGAGCGTTTCTCTGCCGGCACCGTGCTCTCAGGCGAGAAGTAGACGACGCTTCGACTCCGGCAGAATGAAAAGCGCGACATGGTACGAAGAGCATACGAATGAGGGCGCAGAGCACCGAGCTGGTGTGCGCATCGCACAGGCTGCAAGAAGAAGCGTGGCTGCCGCTCGCTTCTTTGCGGATTCACGTTAGCAGTTGAAAACAAAAGTTCCACTTGCAGCTACTTGTGCTGCTACCTATTTCTCTTCCAGCTTTCCCTGGGAAGAATTGTGCCGAGCTTTATGCTTCGAGATGCAGAGATGACAGTGGTAGATGCGGCGGAGAAGGGAAATACAGAGTACAGCGGACAGTTTATGGTGCTTCACGTGCGGCAAGGCGAAAGTACAGCCCGGCAGTGCTTTTTACTTCTGGAGCATTTTGCTTTGGTAGCAGCTGCTGCAAGTGGGCAACGGAGCTGCGAGAGTGAATAACGTGACGGCACGTCTATCTGAGAAGGAAGCTCCCGAGCCGCAGTGTGTTGTGCTCAGTTTCAAGGCTGCTTGGAGAAGGGGGTACTTGAAGACCGCCTTCTATCTCGACGCGTCCTACTGCGTGTGCTCCAGCTGCATGGACTCTGCAGCATTGAAGGTGTAGGATACTGCTTCTGGCCAGGTAGTGTGATGAATGGAAACGGCTGCGCCTTACTTTGTGAAGCAGCCAGAGCATTCTCAGCTGAATCTGCTTATGAAGCAGCTTTTGGCTGGACATTTGAAATTCGGTCCACTGAGTACGTTAACGCGGTGCCCAGCTGCTTCGTTCTTCGCCTTCTGCCGTCTGGACAGAACTGAAGCCCAGCGATGGCTTTGAGTTTTGCCGCTCTTCAGCAAGTGTACTGCACGCATCCGCAGTGTGCTGTGCAAGGATTTTCCTCAGCTCTCCCTCAGCGAAATGCATCAGGTGAGAAACACTTGCTGGATTAGCCTTTCGCTGGCCATGGCTTTCAGTACAGCACCACAATCTGGGCGACGAGGAGGAGCAAAGAAGAACATCTTTTCGTCTTTGCACGTTCTTCTCTGCGAGACGACTATCCGCGTCATTGCTTCCTGCAAGGCTATATTCTGCGCAGTGGTACTTGAAAGGGAGAAGGCAGGTGCAGAGAGCACCGCGATCTGACGGCGCTCTGCAGGCTGTAAAGGAAAGAGGGCTGCCACTGGAATGTGTGCAAACACAAGTTTCCACGAGTCGCGGGCAAGCTCTGGGCGTGCTTGTTGACCTAAAACTGTTCTCTGTGCCCGACATTGCTGAGAATCTTTCCCTTTACATTTGGACGACAAGAAAAGACCGAAAGTGCTGCTGTATGTCGCTGCGAGAAAAGTGCATAGCCCTGGTGTGTTTCGGAAGGGCAGTCGGCTGGGGCATTTCTCTTCCGGCACCGTGCTCTCCGGGCGAGAAGTAGACGACGCTTCGACTCCGGCAGAATGAAAAGCGCGACATGGTACGAAGAGCATACGAATGAGGGCGCAGAGCACCGAGCTGGTGTGCGCATCGCACAGGCTGCAAGAAGAAGCGTGGCTGCCGCTCGCTTCTTTGCGGATTCACGTTAGCAGTTGAAAACAAAAGTTCCACTTGCAGCTACTTGTGCTGCTACCTATTTCTCTTCCAGCTTTCCCTGGGAAGAATTGTGCTGCGAGAGTGAATAACGTGACGGCACGTCTATCTGAGAAGGAAGCTCCCGAGCCGCAGTGTGTTGTGCTCAGTTTCAAGGCTGCTTGGAGGAGGGGGGTACTTGAAGAACGCCGTCTATCTGGACGCGTCCTACTGCGTGTGCTCCAGCTGCATGGACGCTGCAGCATTGAAGGTGTAAGAAACTTCTTCTGGCCTGAGAGTGTGATAGAGTGCAACGGCTACGCCTTACTTTGTGAACCATCCAGAGCATTCTCAGCTGAATCTGCTTGTGAAGCAGCTCTTGGCTGGACATTTGAAATTCGGTCCACTGAGTACGTTAACGCGGTGCCCAGCTGCTTCGTTCTTCGCCTTCTGCCGTCTGGACAGAACTGAAGCCCAGCGATGGCTTTGAGTTTTGCCGCTCTTCAGCATGTGTACTGCACGCATCCGCAGTGTGCTGTGCAAGGATTTTCCTCAGCTCTCCCTCAGCGAAATGCATCAGGTGAGAAACACTTGCTGGATTAGCCTTTCGCTGGCCATGGCTTTCAGTACAGCACCACAATCTGGGCGACGAGGAGGAGCAAAGAAGAACATCTTTTCGTCTTTGCACGTTCTTCTCTGCGAGACGACTATCCGCGTCATTGCTTCCTGCAAGGCTATATTCTGCGCAGTGGTACTTGAAAGGGAGAAGGCAGGTGCAGAGAGCACCGCGATCTGACGGCGCTCTGCAGGCTGTAAAGGAAAGAGGGCTGCCACTGGAATGTGTGCAAACACAAGTTTCCACGAGTCGCGGGCAAGCTCTGGGCGTGCTTGTTGACCTAAAACTGTTCTCTGTGCCCGACATTGCTGAGAATCTTTCCCTTTACATTTGGACGACAAGAAAAGACCGAAAGTGCTGCTGTATGTCGCTGCGAGAAAAGTGCATAGCCCTGGTGTGTTTCGGAAGGGCAGTCGGCTGGGGCATTTCTCTTCCGGCACCGTGCTCTCCGGGCGAGAAGTAGACGACGCTTCGACTCCGGCAGAATGAAAAGCGCGACATGGTACGAAGAGCATACGAATGAGGGCGCAGAGCACCGAGCTGGTGTGCGCATCGCACAGGCTGCAAGAAGAAGCGTGGCTGCCGCTCGCTTCTTTGCGGATTCACGTTAGCAGTTGAAAACAAAAGTTCCACTTGCAGCTACTTGTGCTGCTACCTATTTCTCTTCCAGCTTTCCCTGGGAAGAATTGTGCCGAGCTTTATGCTTCGAGATGCAGAGATGACAGTGGTAGATGCAGCGGAGAAGGGAAATAAAGAGTGCAGCGGACAGTTTACAGTGCTTTACGTGAGGCAAAGGAAAAGGTTTGCTCAGCAGTGCTTTTTACTTCTGGAACATTTTGCTTTGGTAGCACCTGCTGCTAGTGGGCAACGGAGCTGCGAGAGTGAATAACGTGACGGCACGTCTATCTGAGAAGGAAGCTCCCGAGCCGCAGTGTGTTGTGCTCAGTTTCAAGGCTGCTTGGAGGAGGGGGGTACTTGAAGAACGCCGTCTATCTGGACGCGTCCTACTGCGTGTGCTCCAGCTGCATGGACGCTGCAGCATTGAAGGTGTAGGATACTGCTTCTGGCCAGGTAGTGTGATGAATGGAAACGGCTGCGCCTTACTTTGTGAAGCAGCCAGAGCATTCTCAGCTGAATCTGCTTATGAAGCAGCTTTTGGCTGGACATTTGAAATTCGGTCCACTGAGTACGTTAACGCGGTGCCCAGCTGCTTCGTTCTTCGCCTTCTGCCGTCTGGACAGAACTGAAGCCCAGCGATTGCTTTTAGCTGTGGCTCTCTTCAGCATGTGTACTGCACGCATCCGCAGTGTGCTGTGCAAGGATTTTCCTCAGCTCTCCCTCAGCGAAATGCATCAGGTGAGAAACACTTGCTGGATTAGCCTTTCGCTGGCCAAGGCTTTTAATACAGCACCACAATATGGGCGACGAGGAGAAAGGAAGAACATCTTTTCGTCCTGGCACGTTCTTCTGAGCGACATGACTATCCGCGTGTTTGCTTCCTGCAAAGCTGTATTGTGCGCGGCGGTATTGGAACTGAGAAGGCAGGTGCAGAGAGCACCGGGATCTGACGGCGCTCTGCAGCCTGTCAAGGAAAGACGGCTACCACTTGAATGTGGTGCAAACACAAGTTTCCACGCGTCGAGGGCAAGCTCTGGGCGTGCTGGTTGACCTAAAACTGTTCTCTGGGCGGGACATAGCAGAGAATCTTTCCCTTTCCATTTGGACGACAAGAAAGACCGAAAGTGCTGCTGTATGTCGCTGCGAGGGAAAGTGCATAGACCAGGCGTGTGTCGGCAGAAGCAGTCGGCTGGGGCATTTCTCTTCCGGCACCGTGCTCTCTGGGCGAGAAGTAGACGACGCTTCGACTCCGGCTGAATGAAAGAGCGACATGGGTACTAAAGAGGCCGAACGAAGGCGCAGAGCACCGGACTCGTGTCCGCAGCGTACAAACTGAGAAAGGAGCGTGGCTAGCACTCGCCTGCCTGCCCAATTCACGTTAGCACTGAGAAGGAGGAAGTTCAACAACTACTTACTTGTGCTACTACTTATCCCTCTTCCAACCATCCCCAAAACCACTGGCGCTTAACTTTAGGCTTCGAGATGCAGCAAACACAGTGGTTGCTTCCAAGGAGAGGGGAAGTAGAGAGTGCAGCGGGGAGTTTAGGTGGCTTTACGTAAGGCAAGGGGAAGGTGCAGCCCAGCATTGGCTTTTTCTTCTAGTTCTTTTCTTCAGGAGAGCAGCTAGCAAGCAGGCTGCGAGAGGCAACAATGGGATGGCTCGTCTGTCGGAGAAGCCGCAGTCTACAGTGCTGCAGACTGCTGTGCAGTTTTAATGCTGCTGTAAGTACACGGTACTTTTGGAACGCCGTCTCTCCTGACTCTCCCATCTCTGGGAGCTCTAGCTGCTTGAACCTGGCCACACTGAAGGTGTGTGGACGTGGTTGCGCTGCGAGTATCAAGTCTTCCAGAGAAGAGGGATAGTCAAGAAATGCTTTCTCACCTGGCCTATCTCTCAGTCCGAACTGTGGCTGCAAACGCTGCGCTGCAAGGGTGGACTTACCCACTTGGAGAGAATGTGATGATGCTCTAGATATAGTTGCGAAGGAAAGTGCTGCTCACTGGAATGTTTCGCCTAGTTCACAGACTTTAAAAGGACTAGGAAGGCCAACGCCTTGTTTTAGCACTTGTTCTCTGCGTGCAGCTGCTGGATGTTTGGAAGGGCTTTGGGATCCGCCAGAGGTGGAGGGTACGATGCTACAGAGAGCTTGAAGGAAAGTGCCTATCTCCAGGGCCTTTGATGCAGTTCAGCGGGTGCGAGTGGCATGTTGAGCATGTTCATGATGGCACAGAAAAGGTTCTGAAAGAAAGAGGCCGTGCTGAAACTGCCTTTACTTTTGCCGCTTAGAAACTGCTCAGCCAACAATGAAAAGATTCGTCTTGCTTCCCCGCTACGCGCAGGGTTACATCCTTTTATGTCTCCAAGAGGCAGGATGCACAGCAGAGCTCTTCCACCAACTGCTTCCACACGACTGGGGCCGCGCCAGCCAAGCGCTTTTTGCCGGGCACTGTCAGCGCTCATGGAAACAACCACACGACGGCGCTGCAGACTTGCAAAAGAAGGCCAAGCACCTGGCCCAGCTCGAAACCACCCCAAGGGCAGACAGAGGCAACTTGCAAACGGCCCTGCACTCAAATCAACGGTGTCAGGACAAAAAGGTTGCCCTCATCTTCCCCTTCCAAGAGCACACTCTTCTTTACACCACACCGCTTTGGCCCAAACAAATCTTTTCCCTCTCGCAGATTCCGCCCACCAACTTGAAACCATCTGGCAAAAACAGGGCTCAAAACAGTGCCAGCTGAGGAAGATCTTGCTGCCTACAACTTCACCTGCACCCCTCAAACTAGCAGCACACACGCTGTTCTCAGCACTCTCCTTCTCAGCTCTAGGTACCATCCTAAGCCTTCCCTCTCCCAGAGTCAGGATCCAAAGGCAACGGCACCAGGGACTGCTCACACACTGAAGGCACCAGGACAAATAGCTTAAGAGCTTGGCCTTTGCATTCCCACTGACAGCTCAACAGCTCGAACCCAGAGAGAGCTCTGCCTGTTGGGAAAAGCCTTTAAAATCCCTAGGAGTACCTGATGTGCACATCCAAACCTGCCTTCCTTGCCAAAGAGAGCAACTACAAGCCCATCTCCAAAGAAACGGCATCCCCTCCTCCAAAATACAACACATCCAGCGACTGATCCGCCTCCAGTATTGAATATGTCCAACAATTGCCCCTACACGCACAGGGGCCAGAAGAGAAATGTCTTGCTGGACTATTCCTCCCCACAGTACCTTAACATCTGCTCCAGCAACACTGGCACTATGTCCTTGCCTTCCCAAGGAAAGGCACTCCGAGTCTCTTGGCCTTGCCTTGTCTAGTTCTTCTTAAGGTACCCTTGCTCTGCTTCCTTTGCCTGCGTCTGCCTTGCCTCGCACTGCCTACAACTTGCTGGCTTTGCTTTGCCCGGCCTACCACTCTTTCCCTTGCCTTCCATGCAGGCAAGGCGCTGCAAACCGAGTGCAGGCAATTGTGGGCAAGTCAAGGGAGAGGTAGGCAAGGCCAGAGCAGTGAGGGGAAAGCAAATGGAGTGGTAGGCAAGAGAAGGCCCAGAAGTTAGAGGCAAGGCTGGCTGTAGGAAGGAAGGGCCACTGATGGGAAGGCCAGGCAGAAACAGGAAGGGCTCAGCAAGCCAAGGCCCTGGAGGAAAACAGTAGGCAGGTCATGTGCTGGGCATGGCCGTGCAAAGGAATGCAAGGCTACAGAGGGCTAGCAGGGCAAGGCAAGGCAAGTGTTGTGTTGCCAAGGCAAGGCCAGGCAAGGCAGGTGAGAAGTACATTCAAGGACTGCTGGTGCACAAAAGTGGCCAGGACCAAGTGCTCTGTGTGGCCTTGATCCCGCGTGGGTCATCTCTCCTCTGTACCTAAAAGACTTGAGCTACCTGCTTTCCCTTGTATGCAAAAGAACTCTCTTTCTGGTCCCCGAGCTCAAGGGCAAAATGTGAATTGCCCCTCCAAGGTTCAAGACATGCAAGGATTGCTCCCAGACAAAGGCTGCCCACAGAGATGAGTGTGGCAACATGCGTCCTCCCCTGGTCTTCCTCTCATGGGATCCTGAAACACCGGAGATGCTTGAGAGCTTTGAGATTCCTCGGAGGAGCAGAAAGGGCAGGGCAAGGCCCAGAAATGTCATTGAAAAGGGGTGTTGAATTCCAGGTGGGGGAGGGGTGAGCAAGGTCATGCAAGGCAAGGGAGGGGTTCAAGGGCAAGGCAAGGCAAGTGGTGGCTTTGCGAGGCGAGGCAAGGCAATGAGGGTCCTAGAAGGAAAAGGAAAGATGAGGCCAGACCTAGACGAATGTGAAAGGAAGTCAGGTGGGGGATGGGTGAGCAAGTCAGTGCAAGGCAGGGGAGAAAAGGCAGGTTGAGGGAAGGCTACAGAGGGGGCAGCAAGGAAATGCAAGGCATGGGGAAGCATGCGAGGAGTGGGTGCTGCCAGCCGGTGGGGATGGCAGGGGCGGGGCCACTGCAAGTAGCATGGTGGGGATGTGGAGGGGGTGTTAGTGTGCGGGAGGTGTGTGTGTGTGTGTGTGTGTGCAGTAGAGTGCAGGGTAAGTGCAGGTGTGTGTGTGCGTATACGGGGGTTTTGTGCCAGGTGCTGTGCCGGGGAGAGCCGTTCCACCGCAAGGAAGGTGTGGGAGTGAAAGGAGTAAGATAGATGTGTCTTTACAAAGAGACCGTGTGAATCTCTCCTTAGACAAGGCTAGGAATTTACAGGGGGGGAAGTAACAGAAGAAAGTATTCGTTCTAGAAACTGTTACTAATCAACAGAGACTGTTGCTCAGCCAAGGCCCTGCTAAATTCCTGAACCTAGAGCAAGGCAGCAAAGACTTCCCAGCATTAGGAATAGTTTGGTTTTCTTCCTTTTCCATTCCAAAAGGGGAGTGCATATTAGAGGGGGGCGTAGAGTAGGCAGTTCCGGAAGTCTGTAATTCCCGAGTACCTCAGAGGGTGCTGTTGCCAGGAACTTAACATCAGAAGGGAGCTGCTTCCCGCAATCATTTGAGAGACTCCATGGCAAAAGCCCCATGGCCTCTCCCTGGAGTTGAAGAATGTTACAGGACTCCTCTGTCTCCTTTTTGGTGGATGAAGAAACTCAGAAAGCCACACTTCTGCCAGAACTCTCCAAGATGCCCCCTTTGCTCCCCGTGACTCCATCACTGCCCAGGAAGCTGTCTTTTCTACCGCAGCAGTTTGACATACAGTTAAAAGTCGCGTGGCAGAGAAAAAAGGCAAGAATTGGTTTCCAAGGGATGGCAAACAAGAGATACCAGAACCTTTGGCCCTACCAATATTAAAGCAACTCCATTAAGAGAGTTCTTGCACTTCCTGAGGATTGGCAGAAGCCTATCTCATGATGTATGTTGCTGGGGGTCTTTTTAGACTGGCAAAAGGAGCTGTTGAAGGTTGCTTGATCTGTGCTAAAGCCAACAGCCAAGTTACAAAGTAACTTGCTAGAGGAGGGAGGCCTTGGGCTGCATGGCCCTTCCAAAGATGCCAGGTGGATTTTCCGGAGATGCCCCAAGTGGCAAGGCTTAATATCTTCTGGTAATCGTATGTCAGCTAGCAAGGTGGCCAGAAGTATTTCCAACTACTTCAGTAATGACAGGATCAGTTCTTAAGGCATTTTTGGAACAAATCATTCCAAGATACAGCATTGTAGAAGCAATAGATTCAGATAGGGGAACTCATTTTGCAGGAAAGATCCTTCAAGGGGTTTTGGCTTCTTTAGGAACACAATGGAACCTCCATAGGCCCTGGCACCCCCAGAGCTCGGCTCGGGTAGAAAACAATGAAGAGAGAAATAAACACCTTTTGAAGCTGGTAATAGAAACCAAGATGCCATGGGTAGGGCTTTGGACATTGGCTTTGGTGAGAATGAGGGCCCAACCCAGAAGAGAGATTCAGTTATCTGCCTTTCAATCGTTGTTTGCAATTGCCCTGGTAAGTCTCCACCCAGTGGGGGGGGGTAGAGGCAAGTGATGCATTTTTAAAACCATCTGTGGCCAGGATCCTGCTTCTTGTGAAACCCCTTCAACAGGAAACTCAGCTGGTGCAAGCCCGGCCTTTGGACTTTGCTGCTTTTAACATCCAACCAGGAGATTGAGTCCTAATTAAGGAGTAGAAAGAAGCGCCAGTGCTGGTGAAATGGCGTGGCCCATTCCAAGTGTCACTGACGACAGAAAACAGCCGTCAAGTAAGCTGAACACAGGTGAACCCGTCACTCTCGGGTCAAGGTCTCTGAAGCCTCGGAGATTTGCACATCTCAGCTGGAGGAGAAGGCCGGGAGGCCGTGACTGACACTCTGCAGGAGTGGGCCGGAGCAGTAGGCAGTGCTTCGACATCGGAAGAAGCCCCGCAGTCCTACCTTCAGACCGTCTGCTGAAATAGACTGTATAGGCATCCCTCCTCTAGAATCTCCACTCACTTGGGGGCTAATACTTGTGGCCATTTTGTTACGTTAAGTGGTTTCTGTGTCTTCAATTGCCACAGGTGCTGCAGAAGACAACGGGAAAATTAGACTAGCTAATTAGATGACACTATTAAAACATTTTCCTTACTAATTCTACTTTGATATGGTTAGCTGAGTTTAGGCCAGGAGTGGGAGAATCAATTTGCAGCCTTAGGAGAAGAAGTAGCAAAAGTTTTTAACCTTAGCAATTGCTGGCTCTGTGGAGGGCCAGGAGGATCTGAAGAGTGGCCATAGTTGGCTAGCCCAGCTGAACCTAAATGGTGGGTCAATGTGAGGGCCACAGTGGGATGGGATTTGGGGCCAAAGAAGGAAGTTCATGGCCACTTCATTCTTCTCCAACAGGCACTTATTGCCTAAATAGGATAGGGCGTGTCTATGTAGGAAAAGGCAATTGTCAATTGACTTTCCCTCTGGGCTTGAACAACTGGGTTTGGACCCCCAATTGCCCTCCTTCCAATTGTTCCAAATATCAAGGCAAATGCAATCAAATACCTGTTCGGCTCACTAACAGTAGCTGCGTAAGGCGTTCTTATCACACTTACCAAAAATATTTGGAAGCCTGTAAAGCAATGGGGAGGGACAAGGGGTTTTTTTGACCACCTGTTTTTGAGCAGTCCCCACAAAAATTCCACAAGTAGAAGACATGTTGTTTGTGATTATCAGTGGGAATGGCCACACCGGATTGGAACTCAAAGCCTTTTAGTGAGTTCTGCTCCAAATCCAACCAAGCAGCTTGCAGATGTAAATGTAGGTGGGAACCCTGTGCGGGAGCTTGGAAATGCAAATGCTGGGACCCTTATGGTGGGGCAACTCTTGTTGGAGGACCGTTAGGCCCGGGAATCCTGCTGTATTTTGAGCCACCAATTGATGACCATGGGTAGGTTCCTTTGCTAATGGAACACGGGCTTTGAAAGGACAGTATTGGATTTGTGGCCAACATGCTTAGCTCAGGTTACCTCCAAACTGGTCAGGGATATGGTATATTTAGTAGACTGTTGTTCTTTTTGCTACTACAAGTTCTGGGAAATCGCTTAGGAATCAAAATCTGTGATGATTTAATTAGAGAAAAGCAGTCAGCTGATGCAGCCCTGGCTGGAGGGAGCACCCCAAAACGGGGAAATGATGAACGGCCAACAGAACAAGTTACCCAACACGATGGACCAGCCCCTTGGAAACCTAAGGAATTAATCCCAGATGCCTGGGAACCCATTTATCATTTGAAGGAGATAATTAGGTTACAAGCTGTCTCGGAAATAATTACCAACCAGCCAGCCACAGCGCTTGACCTTTTTGCTGAGCAACCCACTTAAATGAGGAAAGCGGTATTTCAACATTGGATGGTATTAGATTATCTGTTGGCAGAAGAAGGAGGAGTTTGTGGGAAATTAAATGACTCGAGCTGCTGTTTGCAAGCAGATGACAGCGGAAAAGTGGTCAAACAAATAACAAAGGAAATAACGTCAGCTCGTGGACCTGTCCAAATGTTGAAAGGATGGGGATGGGACATGTTTTCATGGTTAACTGGCCAGCTCTGGGCTAAATGAATACGATTCCTCCTCTTACATGCTATAGCAACTCTCATCTTTTTACCATGCGTGACACCATGCTGGCTGCAGCTCTTTCAGCAGGTGCTCAAGGGGATGCCGCTAGCAGCCATGCCTACCTGATCCAGAAATGACTACAAAAGGACAGAAAAGGATGTCACTGCAAATAATAGCAAAACCCAAGAAGACTCCAGAAGAAAAAATTAAATCCATGGTAATTAAGGTTTGTAAAGACAAATACAGAGCAAATAAAAAGAGGAGGGATTAAAAGGAATGAGATGGATGAGTCTTTACAAAGAGACCGTGTGAATCGGCCTGTAGACAAGGCTAGGAAGTTATGGCTAGTGAAGTAACAGAAGAAACTAGGAGTTCTCTAGAACTGTTACTAATCATCAGAGACTGTTGATTAATCAAGGCCGTGTTAAATTCCTGAACCTAGAGCAAGGCAACAAAGACTTAAGAGCATTAGGAATGGGGTTCTTTTCTTTCTTCTCGATGCCAAGAGGGGGGTGCATATTAGAGGGGGGCGCATAGAGTAGGCAGTTCCGGAAGTCTGTATCTCCCGAATACCTCAGCCAGTGGGGAAAAGGAAGAGGGTGCTGTGGCCGGGAACTTGGCATCAAAAGGGGGCTGCATCCCGCAACCGTTTGACAGACGCCATGGGAAAAGCCCCATGGACTCTCCCTGTAGTCGAAGAATGTTGCAGGACTCCTCTGTCTCCTTTTCGGATATAAACCTCAGGCATCGTGGATTAATTTTCCCTAACGGCAGCGACCTGCCGCGTGGTCTCCGTGCTCCTCTCCAGCCCCCCGGGACGTGTAAAATAGTTCCCAGCGGCTCCCACCGCGCGTTGCAGACGGCTGCGCGGCCCCGGGGCTGCCCGCAGTGCTCCCCTGCCCCGCCAGGGCTGCCCGCGGGCTGCGGAGCCGCCTCGCCACCGGCGCGGCCAGGGCTGGGGCCCTTCTCGACAGCAGCCGAGGGGCTGCGGAGCGGGCGGCTGCCGGACGATCAGCTATTTTATGCCGCGCGGTGCTGCCGCCTCCATCTAGCTCTCCATCGCGCCGCCGCCCGCCGCCCGCCTGGCGCGCTCACGCTCGGCCGCCCTCGCCGCCCGCCCAGCCTCGCCGGAAGCTCTCCCGCCCGGGCTGTGCCCCGGCTCCGCCGGCAGCTCGGCAGGGCCCGGCCGCACGCGTGCTGCGTGGCTCGGAGCAGCCGCGTTGCGCCGCAGGCGACGGGGAAGGCGGGGCGGGCCGGCGCCATCGTGGTAGCGCGAGGAGAGGAGCGCCCGGGCGGGGCGGCGAGCGGCGCGGCGGTGAGCGCTTCTGCTTCCTGTCGCTCGGCGGCCGCCCACGGCAGGTGCCGTGTGACCCCGCGGAGCGGCGGGGCCGGCCGGGCGGTGCGCGGCGAGGCTTTCGGCCAGCGGCGGCCACAGCGAGAGGCTGCTGGCACTGCCCGTGCCGGTGGAGAGAGCGGGGATCCGAGGCCGGCCTTCCCCGGGCGACGAGGGGAGGCCGCCTTTGCCGCGCTGCCCTCCGTGCAGCATGTGGCCGATTCCGGCGAACCCGGGGTCTCCGCAGCGGCGCGGGCGGGAGGGAGTGGGGAGCGCGCTCGGTGCCGTGCCGGCCGCTCCCGGCCAGCGCTGCGCTGCGCCGAGGCGTTTTCCCGCCCGTCCTGGGAAGGACATAAGCGACACCGTAGTTGGAGCTTAGCTGTCAGGGGGTACAACTTCCCTCCATTGGCGACCTCCTTTTCCCTCTGATTCAGCTACCTTGTGGTAGGTGCGATGGTGCTGAAGAAGGGTGGCGGCTTGGCACAGTTGCTGTCATAGGTGGTGCGAGAGCTCCACGCAAGGAGCTTTGAGTGGCATGTGTGAGGGTAGGAGGGTACGGCACCCATAGCTGAAGGCAAAAAAGGTCAGGGCATGTCATCAGCCGCAGTCGTGCTAAGTTGTTCATCTTTGCAAACTGCTTGCCGAGTTGTTCCTTTCTTAGGTAATGGGGGCTTGTATCAACCAGAACTGCAAATGGTCAGTATTTGCAGAGAAGGTTACTTGGACTGTTGTTGAAGTGAGTGTAGCAGTTTCTATGGCATTCTGCAAAAAAAGTGACAGGTCTCCCTGTGTTCCCCAGTTCTTAACAAAGATGAAGTTAACAAACCCCTGAAAAGAGGTTTTGCAAAACTTCAGGGATATTTTCCTACTAGTACTGTAGAGACAACCATAGTCACCTTGTCTTTCCAAAAGTGAAGGTTCCCTATTTTTGTCCAAGAGCATCAAGTGCTTTTGATCAGCGTTTGTGTGCATGCATTAGCCTCGTTCTTGCTCTTCCTTGGAGAACTTTTACAATACTCACATGATCTGTGTAGGCTGCAGACTGCAGTGGTGAACTTCAAGGCTTCCAGCAGAAGGGAGATGCTATCCACATTTTGGATTCTCCTTAGTCTGAACCTTCAACGTCCAAGGCTTCACTTTTCAAGCAGTTGGAAGAGCTCCAAATTAAGACATGAACAGGTCTTAATTGACCTTGCCACCGCCTCAGTTAGTCAAGTAATGCTGTGCATTGGATTTGACTAGTGCAACATGTGCTTAAAATATGTAGAGTAACTCCTCGATTACCCTCTCAGAAGGGTTGGAATGGAGAACAAGGAGTTCCCAAGACAAATATTTGGTGTACGAGGAGTAGAATTTAGGAGTTGATTGCAGAGCACTGCATGCACAAATGTCTAAGGAGAATCCATCTTTTGATGTCCCATCTATGCTTGTTCTCATTTGAAATCGTGCACATTCTGCAGGCTGGTTTTGTTAGGCTTGGGGCTGGGGAAGGAGTGATGGTGGGGGAGGAGTGGGTGTTGGTTTTGGGTTATTTTTTTGTTTCCAGAATAGTGTACACAGAACTTGTGCCCAAAACCAGCAGTAGGAAACAATGCAGGTATAAAAGAAGGTCACAGAAATGTCAGATAATACGAATCTGAAAGCGCTTCAGTATTTTACTCAGGAGTTTCACTCTAACAAGGTGATTTTCCTTCACAGAAATGTAGTGGCAGGCTTATGCCATGCTAGAAGTGATGACCTTTCTCTGCCCCAAATTGAGCAGCAAAAGGTTTTGGCTCTTAATTTGAACCCCTGAGCCAGCTGTGTTTCAGGCTGCAGAAGCTGCAGCTGTTGTGGCAGACGCGGGGTGCAGCCCTGCCTGCCAGTTCCGAGCTGGCCTGCGCTGGTGGCAGCCGTCAGCGCCCAGGGTCCCCTGTGCCACCCATGCCAGGGCTCTGCCTGCCTGCCTCGCAGCCCTGGTAGCCTCAGGGAAACATCGCACTACTCCATCTGCTTTAAAAACAAACAAGCAAACAAAAAGCTCCCTGTAAATATATGTAGAAGTCTTGAAACTAATTCTCAGCGCTTGCTCGGAGTTTGTTGATGGAGCAAATGGATTTTGGATAAACTGCTATTGCTAGTACTACTTAGGTTCCTAAACTTCAGAAGGGAGGCTATGGTGGTCACGTACCCCTGAGGAATGTTGGGAACAGTAAGACAGCTCAGTCATTTCAAGGTGGCCAGAAAATGGGTGTGGCAGTGGAGTGGACACTCTGTGAGTAGGTAGCCTTAAGTCATGTAACGACATGCACTTCAGTGGGAATTTTGCATCAACACCAAGAGATTGTGTCATGATGTGTTGCGTAACAACAAATTGGGCCAAAATTCTGCTGATTTTGACCAAGGTGGATGGGCCACCTTCACTTAAGCTGGCAAAGGGACATAAGTCAATGATGTTTGAAAAACAGCCATGAAACATAGCCCCTTTAGTTTGTTGCTCTGTTGCAAGTCTGCAAAGTTCTGTTGACAGGTCATTGGAAGTAGCTGTTGGAATCTAAGTGCAGTTGGACGCTTTGTCAGTCAGCATCAGCAGGAGGCTTAACGGTTTAGGTTGAGAGGTGGTGCATGGTTTTTTTTCAGAGGAATGGCCCAGTGAAGAGCAGTGTTCACTGCCATGACTACCGTTGTAGCCTTCAAGAGCAATGGTTCATTCAGAGAGAACTTCCTTGGTTCTGCTGGTTTGGTTTCGCAGCTGGAGCAAAGGTACAGCACTGGAAGCAATTCCTAGGGCAGAAGCGGGAGATATCCGAAGCTCTGGACTTCGTTGCCTAAGTGAGCGTAGTCTAATTGGAAGAGTGGTGAGCATCAGTGATATCAGATTTTTTACAAGTTCTTAATTCTGTCAAAACAAGAAAGAAGGAGAGTGATGAAGATGAAATCCTTTCCTCTTCAATCTGCCTACGCAACAACTTCAGCTGTAGTTGTAATGTGTATTCACCTATTTTGAATTGCCCAAAACCAGGCCTAGAGATGCTTCAGAGTCAGAGAAGCGGGTATTTGCTTTATTCGGCGCTGGGTGCATGGGGGATCACTCCTCCTAACACACACACACAGAGCACTCCATACAGTCCAGCATTATGTGTAAAATTTATGAACATTCATCACAATTCTTGGGATAGGAGTGGTTCTAGAAATTACTTCTCGGAAGTCATTAATATCATTAGCATACGTGCCATGCATGCGCTGTGTACGCTGATGGGCGCACTGAGGAAGGCTCCTCTTCTTCCTCGAGGGTCTTTCTGATGAAGATCAGTAGTCTTTGTCACAATGCACTTTTTACCTTTCTTTCTGGAGCATGCGCAGTTCTTCGGTGGCTGATGCAGCGATCTCTGTGCCGGTTTTCAAAAGATCCTGTTCCTCTTATCTTGACAAGATTAAGGCGAATCCTGCTGCTTAGGTTTTGTGATTAACATTTGCTGTCTCTTAGTAGTTCACTCGTGTTTACATGAGTTAACTATGGATCAACCCCCTTCTCAATTTTAGCACTGAAAGGATATTAGAGTCATTTAAAGAGATGTCTCCTATGGAGTACTATAAAACTGCCATAATGGTAAGACGTTTTCATACAGTAGTTTTAGCACAGAAGTAATATATGTACAATCTTGGATGTTTCATCCTGCTGGCTCAGGAGCCAGTATTGAGCTTTTCTCCTTTAAATCCAGTCTTAGAGCTCTGCAAGGATCACTGCAGCATGACGTTGTGACAAGGGGATGCTGATTCATGCATAAACCTTTGACGCTTTCCTTCTATCTTCAAGCAGCTTTGAAAACCAGTGATTATCTGGCATGTTGCGACTTGAGAGTCATGGTAAAGGTTTCACCAAACACTTTGTAATATCAGGCTACAGCTTTCATTCCTAAGGAAAGAGCATTGAGCAGATTGCTGGCAAAATGCTGAAAGAATGAGCCAAAACCAAAATCCTTTAATGGGAAAGATGGAAAAAATTTAGATGTGTTTATTTGAACTAAAAATAATGTGGACCAAGCCTAAATGTATTTCACACTAAATTCTTAGAACTGATTTTAAGGGAAGAAGTGAGAAAGATGAATTCCCAAGCGGAATTTTCAGCAGCATAATATTGAGCATTTATTAGTAGAACAAAGGCATATCACAGTGCAGGAGCACTTAGCAATATTGCTAGAGGCGTGGCTCCATTCATTTTACTGTGAACTTTAGTACTTCTTTAAACATAGTCCTTAAGCCCAGAAAGTCATTTACACTTCACTCAACTTTCCCCCCTCCGTCTCTGCCCCCTTGCGCCAGCACACGCCAGCACACTGCCACCTCGGTCCTCTGAGTAGCTCCAGAATTGAAGGCAGGCACCCCCCTCCGGTGCCTCCTCAGTCTCCAACCTAATTTGTAGTTGATGGGTTCTTTGGGAGGTGTGAGTTTTGATGAGATAACAGACTTCCTGGGATGCATGCGGTTTATCTTCTTTGTTTCTTGAAGATGTCTTGGTTTCCACCTCTGTAATTTCTCAACTTAAAGGACATTTATTATCATGTGTTTCTTCCTACGTTTCCCAACATGTTACCACTCATTCGAAGTTACAATTTACTCTAGTCTTGTTTTTACTTACCTATATTTTACCTTAACACTATTTCTACATAGTACATTCTCACTTCTAAATGTTAAAGTGATAGATGCGAAAGACAAAATTTATCGTTCACTCATTTATCACAGGAGGAATGTGTTAGCTGCTTGTGTTGCAGTTCACTTGTAATTGTGGTCTATTACCACAGGCCTGGGCCCTAGGGTGTATCACTGTGTCCCGCAGCCATAGGGAGGAGGAGGAGAGAAGATCCAGCAGGCAGGAATTGTGCACCAAGATTTATTCATTTAATTATTTCACAAACTCTTTTACAGACTTTTTTCTTCATAGTCTAATTGGACAAAGGATCAGCCCCCCCCCTTGGGGTGATTGGCTAAAATCCTAAACCATCCATTGTCAAAATATTTTTCTACTAGACCATAAACCAGACTTTTCAAGGTTGCAGGTGGCTTGGTTGTTTACATACTCTGCTACCTCTTCTGTGAGAGAGAAAAGTCTCTCACAGACTTAGAAAATAGCAAGAAAATCCTCGCTAGCAGCATTTTGGTATCTACAATTCCCCCTTTTTGTTTGATAAGATAACAACTCCACTATTAATCCTAAATAGAAATTTACATCAGTTATTAATTCTAAATATGTCCTTAAGGCTTTAACGATCTGACTCCATAACAAGAAATTTAAAGTTCAGTCTCTGCTTGTGGAAGGACCATCCCAGTCTCTGCTTGTAGAAGGACCATCTGCCTGATGGTCAACATCTTGGTCATCATCAGAAGAGTCTGATGGCTGATGATCTACATTCTGGTGGCCACTTGGATGGTTGGTGTTCTGGTCATCATTTGGAGGTTGCCTGTTCTGCCTCTGGTGCCGTAGGGCAGGGCGAACACATTTTGCAGCTAGCCACCGTACCCCAGTATCTGTAGAAACGCAAGCATAGCCACGACCCCAAACCATAAGTTCCCGCAGGCCTTCCCACTGGTTAGTGAGTAAATTCCACACCCAGACTTTTGCCCAGGGCAGTTGTCTCTTGCCTGCAGATTGCAATGAGAGAAAGTGATTCAGAAGAACAGGATTCTTTGAATTTTGTGGTACCGTAAGGTGATTAATTGTATACGAGCTTTTGCTAGTCGGCTTCAGTAACCAAATTCAAAGGTTCCTGTGAGAATCGTTGAAAAGCCATGATAACAGCCCTTAATTCAACTAACTAAGCAGAGTCTGACTCGGATTGGTGTGTTAATCAACCACTGCAAAGGCAGTGTAGGATACTGTGCACCTTTGCGCACAGTGACCCCTGCTAAAAATTTGTCCCGATCCGTATGCCCCAGGCTGCCAACACATCCCGTCCCCAAAGGTTAAGGGAAGTGGTAGTAACATAAGGCCTAATTGTAGCTGTGTGCCCCTCTGAGTCCTTCACCGTCACAGGCCATTCGCTTCAATAGCTCTGTGTGGTTCATCCTCATCCTGTGATGGCCGATCCCACTGGGGGTAAAGGCCATGAGGGAGGCCACGCAGAGAAGGAGATGATAGTTACATCAGCACCAGTATCAATCAAACCTTGAAGCTGAGTCCAGGGCGGACGGGCGTTCGGCAGGATCAGGGTACACGTCATCTGTGGCCTTTGGTCAGAGATGTCTGCAGTCCAGAAGGCCTGCAGAAGTCCTGTAGATCCACTGCTGTTATCTTTGTGAGTTTGTTGTTCTATCCTGGGGACACAAGACTTAAAAGGCACTAATTTAGCAAGGCAGGTCTTTTCAGGAATAGTTACAGGGGGTTTTCAAATTCCCTATAAAACTGAGGACAAGGCTCCGAGGAGCGGATTCCCATCAATCCGACCTCATCCTCATCCTATCGCATTAAACCTGTTAGAAGCCAGACCTGAACAGCCCCTCTCTTCCTTTGTCTCTGAGCTAACGTGAGCCGACATCAACGGCTCCTGCCGTGTTTCCCTCTGCAAAGAAGCCAGCTAGCTAGCCCAGCAAGCTCTTTTCCTGATCCCGAAGTCGCTTCAGCGACGCGTGGAGGTAACGCAGCTGGACTGTCTCTGACCAGGGGCACGCCAGAGTCAGTGCCTCGAGCACCAAACGCTGCGTTATTGGACATTGAAGGTTCAGGCTAAGGAGAATCCAAAACGTGGACAGCATCTCCCTTCTGCTGGAAGCCTTGAAGTTCACCACTGCAGTCTGCAGCCTACACAGATCATGTGAGTATTGTAAAAGTTCTCCAAGGAAGAGCAAGAACGAGGCTAATGCATGCACACAAACGCTGATCAAAAGCACTTGATGCTCTTGGACAAAAATAGGGAACCTTCACTTTTGGAAAGACAAGGTGACTATGGTTGTCTCTACAGTACTAGTAGGAAAATATCCCTGAAGTTTTGCAAAACCTCTTTTCAGGGGTTTGTTAACTTCATCTTTGTTAAGAACTGGGGAACACAGGGAGACCTGTCACTTTTTTTGCAGAATGCCATAGAAACTGCTACACTCACTTCAACAACAGTCCAAGTAACCTTCTCTGCAAATACTGACCATTTGCAGTTCTGGTTGATACAAGCCCCCATTACCTAAGAAAGGAACAACTCGGCAAGCAGTTTGCATAGATGAACAACTTAGCACGACTGCGGCTGATGACATGCCCTGACCTTTTTTGCCTTCAGCTATGGGTGCCGTACCCTCCTACCCTCACACATGCCACTCAAAGATCCACCTGTGACAGCAACTGTGCCAAGCCGCCACCCTTCTTCAGCACCATCACACCTACCACAAGGTAGCTGAATCAGAGGGAAAAGGAGGTCGCCAATGGAGGTGTTATAAACATATATTATATTGGCTTCTCGCAAAGTATAAAGTAGATATTATATAATGTTAGAAATGCTTTTTGCTGTGTGGATGTAGTTTTCTTTTTAGCAAGAATGTTAGCAAGTGTGAGCACGTAAGATAACCTCCAAACGAACAGAGGATGAGGCCCGAAAAGCTGCTAATCAACACTTTGTCTAGGGAGCAAAAGGGCCCAAAGGCTACTCCGCCCGGAGAACAGGCGGCCAGGAGAGTCCAAGAGCCGTTATCACCACTCTGCCCGGAGAGACGAAGAGGCCCAAAGCTGCAATCAGCCCTGTCTGTCTGGAGAATTAAGAAATCCACCTTACCATCGACTCTTGCCTAGCGGGCCCAACCCCAAGAATCAAGAGAAATAAAACCACAAGGCAGAAGACTACGCATGCTCTAAAAAGGCGGAACCAAGGAGTGGCCATGCAGAACAGCTCCAGGAAAAGTTTTAATATGAATAAAGAACAGACAGTAAAAATGGTATAAAAAAGACTCACCTCTGGCATCAGGTGTGCTCTTGGCAGAGCACCAAGGCACCCGGCCATTACCCCGTTGCTTTATTTGATGTGTCTCTTATTGTCTTTATATTAAACCCTTTAAATTCTCACAGGAGAGTGAACCTCGTTTTTCACAATTAAGGGCTCGTCCCGGAGCTACACCTCGCCTCTGAAAAGCGTGGGAGGATTCAAGAAGCAAGGGTAAGGCGCCTCCCGCCCAAGTTGGCAGGACCTTTGCTTAGCATCCTCTGGCGTGATTTGGTGGCAGCAGGGCAACACCCGGAGGACAAGAAAGACACAAAAATAAAGCAAATGAAAGAGAGCGCTCTCGACAAAAATCCCACAGACACTGGAAAAGAAACAGGACTGGGAAGTATTGTCCAAAGAAAAAGGGGGTGGTTACGGGAGATGAGCGTGTGTGAATGAGACGTGGGCTGGTTGCCCCCAGATCTGCGAAGCGAGTGTGGCAGTCTCTGAGTGCTGCCGTTCCGTCTTGTTCACGAGAACAGCGGCCAGCGAGGAGACAAAGCGAGAGATAAGCGGAGTGAAAGAATCTCCGGGGGTGACTGGGACGGGGTCCCAGAGAAGGGGTTGCAAAGTGGGAGCTACCCCCCCATATGCTGGGTTGAGGAAAACTCCAAGAGCACCCAGGGCCTAAAAGTACCCCAAGAGAGGTTGGGGTTTGGATGCTAGCAATGCTGGGTTGAGGGAAATCCAAGAGCACCCAGAATCCTAAGGATTATATCATACCCATGGGTGGATACTAACAAGTGACTTGAAAGAGGTACCTTATTATTCTGTTGTGAGTAGGAATGAGTGAGTGAACAAATATTAAAAAAGAGTGAATGTGTGAATGAAAAACTGTGTAATTCGAAGTTAACTTTGTTTTTGGGGAAGGTGGGCTCTAATAAATTTTTTGGTGTTTTTTGTACTGTGAAAGGGTGGGTAGTATTTTACAGCAGTGAAGATTGGTGTTTTAAAGGAATGAATTAGTATTTCAAAGGGGGGGATAAATTGGTATTTTGAGTAATAGAGAACTCCTGGGAAAATGGGACAACAACCTAGTAAATTAAGTTCAAATTATAAAAGGGTGCCAGAGGATATACCCCGAGACAGTCCCCTCGGGGTCAAACTCGCAAACTGGGAAACTGATCCTTCTACAAAAGGAAAAGAGAAAGTAAAAATGATTCAATTCTGCATGAAAGAGTGGGTAAAAAAGGAAATCAGATCTGATCATGTGTACTGGCCAAAATACGGGTCTGATGAGGCATGGATTTGCCAGGCTCTAAATGTATTTGTAAATTCAAAAGAGCCATCTCAGAGGAAAAGCAAACAGAAGAGAAAAAAGGCTGAGACCCTTTAGAAGTATTGCCTCCGCCGCCAGCACCAGAAGCTGCCCTCCTCCCCCTGGCTCCGGGGCTTCCCCCGCCAGCCCCCCCTCCGCCCGCACCGGGGGCCTTTCCCCCGGCAGCCCTCCCGCCCCAATGGAGCTGGGGGGGAGCCCTGCCCCCGCCCATGCCGGGGATCCCACCCTTCCCATATATCTCGGGAATCCCAGCACCCTCAATTGCATCAAGGGAAAGGTCACACGTCCCGGCTTCAGCCCCTACCTCTCCTGCCTTGAGAAACCCGGCTTTAGCCCCGGTGCCCGCCTCCTGTGCTCCGGAATATCTGGCTTCACTGCCATACCCCACCCCCACCCTCTGCACCACAGAATATTCAGCTTCAGCGCCAGACTTTGAATCTGCCCCTCCTCCCCAGGGGAGTTCGGTGCTTTCTTCCCAAATCAACCCTCTTCTTAACGAAGGAGCACCATACCAGAATACAGGAGGTGCCATTAAGGCTCCGAGGCAGCCCAACAAGCCCTCCATTGCTAAACAAACAGAGGGAAGCCGAGAAATTCATTTCTTTCCGTTAAGTACCTACGGGAGGAGGGGGAAGCGGCTTTGTGAGTGCTCCTCTAACCTCTACAGAGGTTAGGAATTTCAAAAAAGAAATTAAAGGATTATTAGAAGACCCCATAGGTACAGCTGAAATGTTGGACCAGTTCTTAGGTCCCAACATTTTCACTTGGGAAGAAATGCAATCAATAATGAAAATAATATTCTCCCAAGAAGAAAAAGAAATGATTAGAATTGCTGGAATAAAAATTTGGGGAAAAGAAAACCAACAAGGTCCACCCGGGGATCAGAAAATGCCCATTACACCTCCTAACTGGAACCAAAATGATGAAGCTGGGAGGGGACATATGAATGATTATTGTAATTTGATAATCAAGGGAATAAAAGAGGGGGCACTCTGAGGACAAAATGTCAGAAAGGCCTTTGAGGGGCAGCAAGGGAAGGAAGAAACCCCGACTGAGTGGCTGGAGAGGCTCCGAAAGAATATGAAACAATATTCTGGGAGAGACCCGGAGTCCCTAGCAGGGCAAGCCCTGCTAAGAGTTCACTTTGTCACTCATGCCTGGCCAGATATTAGAAAAAAATTGGAAAAAATAGAAGATTGGTATGAGAAACCATTACAAGACCTAGTAAGGGAAGCTCAAAAGATATATATGTCCGGAGGGATGAAGAAAAAGCCAAAGTGGGAGCAAAGATCATGATAGCCACTATGCGAGAGAGTACCTTCCAAAAAAAAATCTAAAGCCCTCAGGTAACACTCCTAAACATTCCAGATTCAGAAATGGTGGAAAAGAGAAAAATAAAACCTCAGCACAATCAAGATTCCAAGAACAACCCAGGGATGCCTGTTTCTATTGCAAGGAAGAAGGGCATTATCAAAGAGAATGCCCCCACCTGAGGAGGGATCTGAAAAGATTTCAAGAGACACGCACAGAAGAAAAATAGGGAAATCATGGGCTCTATTTTTGGGGGGATAGATACCATCTGGAGCCTTTGATAACTTTAAAAGTAGGCCCCGAAGAGGAAGTATTGGAATTTATAGTTGACACTGGGGCAGAAAAGACTTGTGTGATGAATATTCCAAAAGGGAGTAATGATATGGTAAAAGTAACAGGAGCAAAGGGGGAAGGATTTAAGGTCTCTGTCATTAAAGATGTGGTTATTGAAGGGGAAACAAAAATAGGGATAGGGGATGCTTTGTTAGCTCCTGAGGCTGGCAGCAATTTATTGGGAAGGGATTTACAAATCCAACTGGGGATTGGAGTCATACCAGAAGAAGGGAAAATGACGGCCAAAGTGTTTAAACTTAGCCAAGAAGATGAAAGCAAAATTAACAGAGAGGTTTGGGCTAGGGAAGGGAATAGGGGTGGACTAGATCTTGACCCCATAAGGGTCACAATTGAAAAAGAAGAAGGTCCCATTTGTGTACATCAGTACCCTATATCTTTAGAAGGGAGAAAAGGCTTAAAACCAGTGATAGAAGAATTAATAAAGGATGGGACACTAGAACCTTGTAAATCCCCTCATAATAGCCCTATTCTCCCAGTAAAGAAATCTGATGGAAATTATAAATTAGTGCAAGATTTAAGAGAAGTAAACAAAAGAACACGGGCCTGCTACCCTATGGTTCCTAATCCCTGCACTCTTTTAAGCAAAATTCCACCTCAACATCAGTGGTTTAGTGTGGTAGATCTTAAAAATGCCTTTTGGGCCTGCCCACTGGCAGAGGAAAGCCGAAATATTTTTGCCTTTGAATGGGAAGATCCAAACACAGGGAAAAAGAACCAGTTGAGGTGGACTAAACTGCCACAGGGCTATTGTGAGGCCCCAAATTTATTTGGGCAAGCCTTGGGAGAAATACTACAAACCTTCCCCACTCCCCCAGGAATACAATTTATCCAATATGGAGATGACCTTCTAATATCAGGAGAAGATGAAATGAAAGTTAAAGGAGCTACCATAAAGCTTCTAAATTTTCTTGGGAAAAAGGGACTAAAGGCATCAAAAAGGAAATTACAGTTTGTGGAATCAGAAGTAAAATATCTCGGCCACCTGATAAGCAAAGGTAGCTGACAACTAAGTCCTGAAACAATTACAGGGATTTTATCCCTCCCTCCTCCCTCTTCAAAAAAGGAGGTTAGGAGACTGCTGGGGCTACTGGGATATTGCAGATTATGGATTGAAAGATATACACAAGCAGTAAAATTTTTATATGAAAAATTAACAGGGGGAGACAATATACAATGGACCAAAGATGATGATGATAATAAATTAGAAAAACTGAAGTTGAAACTAGCCTCGGTACCAGCCCTAAGCTTACCCTCACTAGAAAAACCCTTTCATTTATATGTGAATGCAGAAAATGGAGTAGCCCATGGTGTATTAGTCCAGGAATGGGGAGGGGTGAGAAGACCAATAGCTTATTTAGCTAAACTATTGGACCCAGTAAGCCGTGGCTGGCCAGTATGCATTCAAGCCATAGCAGCTACCGCTATTTTGGTGGAGGAGAGCCGTAAGCTCACCTTTGGAAGTAAACTGATTGTATACACACCCCATGCGGTCCGAAATGTGCTAAATCAAAAAGCTGAAAAATGGTTAACAGACTCCAGGCTATTAAAATATGAAGCAATTCTGATTGACAGTAATGATCTAACTATAGAAGCAAGCAAAAGCCTCAATCCGGCCCAATTCCTGTATGGAGAACCAAAAGATGACCTGGCACATGATTGCTTAGAAATTACTCAATACCAAACAAAAGTTCGAGAAGATCTAGCTGAACAAGCCCTCTTAGAAGAGGAAAGAATATATGTGGATGGTTCATCCAGATGCTTGCAAGGAAAAAGAATGTCAAGATATGCCTTAGTCGATGGGATAAATATGCAGGCCATCGAAAAAGGAAAACTACCTTCAAATTGGTCGGCGCAGTCTTGTGAATTATACGCTCTAAAGAGAGCACTGGAGCATTTAGCACACAAAAAGGGGACCGTCTATACTGATTCAAAGTACATACCTTTGGAAAGATCTGGGAAGAAAGGGGTTTACTAAATTCAAAGGGGAAAGAACTGATACATGAAGGCCTGATTTCAGAAGTGTTGGAAGCATTAAAATTGCCTGAAGAAATAGCCGTAGTGCATATCAAAGGACACCAAGAAGGGATGACCCCGGAAATAAGAGGGAATAACCTAGCAGACCAAGAAGCCAAAGATGCAGCAGAAAATGGGACTGAACCAATTCTGTTAATCCTGACCCCAGAAAGGGGAGAATTGGAAATCCCCAAATTTAGTAAAGAAGAAGAAAAAGAATTATTTAAGATAGGGGGAGAACAAGATCAATCTGGAAAACGGAAACTTCCTGATGGGAGACAGTTACTTAATAAGCCACTCACTAAGAGAATATTAGAAGATATGCATCAAAAAACTCATTGGGGTACTCAAGCTAGCTTGTGTGATCATTTTCTAAAAAATTATGGGTGTATTGGAATCTTTGGGGTAGCAAAACAAATAACTGGGAACTGTAGAACTTGCCAAAGAGTGACTAGGAAAATAATGAGAAAAACATTAGGAGGCCGTGAGTTAGCTCTGCGACCATTCCAAAGTATCCAAGTAGATTTCACTAAACTTCCTCAAGTACAGAGATGGAAGTTCCTATTAGTAATAGCAGACCACCTAACTTGTTGGGTAGAAGCAGTTCCTGCTACTAGAGCTACAGCTAACATAGTATGCAAAACCCTTCTGGAACAAATTATTCCCAGATATGGAATGGTTAATAAAATAAACTCAGGTAGAAGAACACATTTTACATCCAAAGTCTTACAACAAATAACTCAAGCCTTGGGAATAAAATGGGAATTACATACCCCCTGGCACCCACAAAGTTCAGGCCAAGTAGAAAGAGTGAACCAGACTTTGAAAAAAACTTTAACAAAATTAATGATTGAAACTCAAATGTCATGGGTAAAATGCTTACCTTTGGCTCTGTTGAGAGGCCGAACACAGCCCAGGTCAGACCTGGGAGTGTCTCCTTATGAGATGATGTTCGGATTACCCTTCCTTACTGCTCAACATGAAACAGCCACTTATGAAGTAGGAGAAGTAAGTGTCAAAAAATATGTCACCGCAATTGCCAGAACACTTGAAAATTTGCGGCTGAAAGGAATGATCCCTCAAACCACAGCTTTGGAGTTCAAAATTCATAATATCCATTCAGGGGAATGGGTACTAGTAAAAACATGGAAAGAACAATCTTTGACTCCACAATGGGAGGGTCCTTTTCAGGTACTGCTGATGACTGAGGCCGCAATCCAGACCAAGGAACGAGGGTAGATCCATGCCAGCAGAATCAAAGGACCTGTAAAAGAACCTGAAGAGTGGACTGTAATATCCAAACCAGGTGATACCAAATTGATTCTTAAACGGAGACCAGGTGGCAATGAGCTAGAACAATCTAAATAATCCAAGGGATATGCAAAGAATCACACCTAACTGAGAAGTAAAAGCCAAATTTATATCAGTGGCCCCTGGACAAATTCTGGGACATCGTGGAGAAGAATATTCTCACTTCAAACAGGAAGGGTTGGGACTGGATCAAACAGGGAACTCTCATGTTCTGATTCTAGCCTGTGATTTGTATTAAGAAGGCGGAGAATCACAACTTCCATCAGTGCCACATCATATACCCTGTTTGAATCATTCTAACACGGAGCATGCCAACCACGTCAAATATAAGTAATTAATCTAGAGGGAAATTGGCATTTCACACCGTCGACACCCTAGTTGTAAAGGGTGTCAAGCACAAAATCGACCCCCTATCCAGACAAAATCATAAGCAACAAAAGCAATAACTTTGCTCTGCAGATGGGAATTACTAGTGCCTGTTGAATGGGAAACACCTAAGATACGATAAGATACTACAGTTAAAAAGGTGCCAAAAGAAATTTGCCTAAAAGCTACAAAGGAAGTGACAAGGAAATAGAGGGCAAGACCGGGTCGGCCACTGTACTCGCCACCGAGAAGATCCAATACACCTGCTATGGGTTGCAACCTCATAGGCAAGGGAGGTGGGAGTATAAGCCATGCCGGACCTCTGTTATTCCTTCTTTTGTCACTTCTCCTGGTCCCTTTTGGGACACCGGCAAGACCATGTTACAAATGCTATCGAAAGCTCTACATGGAAAGACACCGGGGCTTCTTTCTTATTACTCATACCCATACCAACAGTCACTGTTATGACTCATCCAAATTAGGTATTTGCATGCATAAAGGAGAAAAATATTGGATTACAGAAAATTTAGGAACAAGTGGAAACAGACTAAGAAGCAATTGTCCAAAAGGAGAAAAATAGATTTGCTCCACAGCTGCCACCAGGGGAACAGTCCAAGATTTGGTAAAAGAGCAAGTGGTAAGTAAAGATACAAAGCCAGCACAGCAACCTCGCCCTATATTCACCTCACCACGCCAGGACCTGTATGCAAAGCTCAAACAACAAAGAGGAAAAAACCCCAAGGTTAGGAAAAAACCTGTTTGTGGAATTGGGGGAGAGGATAGGTAAAGAACTTAACATAACCAACTGTTGGGTCTGTGGAGGAGCTTTAATGACAGAAGAATGGCCACGGAAAGGTAGCAGCGTAGGCCCGGTAGAACTCCTTAAATGGAACCGGACAAATATAAGAGGGGGGAACCGACCTGAGGGGTGGATTTTAAGTTCAACAGTGATAGGGGAAGAATGCCTCTGGCGAACTGGGATAAACTTTCTTAATGAAGTAGGAAACACTCCCTGTAAAAGCTATAAAGTGAGTAACAAAACTTCAAGGTGGTGGGTCCCAGAAAAACCAACTTGGTATTGAGCCCAGAAAAAAGGAAAAGACTGTGTATATGATCATGAAGTTGGACTCTTTCAGTGTAATGACACGAGGAAAAATCCTTATTTTGGAATCCCAGAAATAGCCAAATTTGGGGAGAATATAAATCAACAAGAAGGTGATTATTGGAAAGCACCAGATGGCTTCTTTTGGATATGTGGGAAAAGGGCATCCCCAAGACTCCCTTCACATTGGAAAGGGAGTTGTACACTAAGAATCATTCAACCAGGGTTTTTCCTTTTCCCAGAACCAGTGGGAGATCAATTAGGTATACCTCTCTATGAAGACTTCAAAAGAAAGAAAAGAGATTTAATTGGAGGATTCCAAAAATGGAAAGATGAGGAATGGCCCCCTGAACGAATATTAGAAACAGATGGGCCAGCTACCTAAGCACAAGATGGAAGTTGGGGATATCAGACCCCAATTTACATGCTGAATCGTATCATCAGACTCCAAGCTCTTGTAGAAATCATAACCAATGAAACAGCTGGGGCTATGGAATTAATAGTCAGCCAGCAACGCCAAACCAGAGCTGCAATACATCAAAATAGGCTGGCTTTAGACTATTTACTGGCCGAAGAAGGCGGTGTGTGCAGGAAGTTCAATACATCGGACTGTTGTTTAAAAATTGATGACAATGGGGATGCCGTTCTAGATATGGCCAACCAAATCAGAAAAATAGCCCATGTACCAGTCCAAAAATGGGAATCAATGATGTCTGCTAACTGGTGGGATGGCATATTGGGGAAAGAATGGTGGAAGAAGCTAGGTTTCTTCCTCTTATGTGCTACAGCTAGTCTAATATTTCTCCCTTGCTTGATCCCCTGCTTTATTCGGCTAATCACCAGCATAGTTCAAGGCATGCAAGTTGTGGCAATGCCTACTGACCCAAAGTTGGCTATGTCTGGAACAGCACAAAAAATTATGGTATTAAAAAGACAAAGTGATACAAAAGACCCTCTTGAAGAAGCCAAATTGATCTGTGAAAAGAACGAACAGACATTAGAAGCCAAGAAAAAAGAATTATTGCTCAAGCCAAATGATTTATAAAATAGAAAAGGGGGGATTGTTATAAACATATATTATATTAGCTTCTCGCAAAGTATAAAGTAGATATTATATAACGTTAGAAATGCTTTCTGCTGTGTGGATGTAGTTTTCTCTCTTTTTAGCAAGAATGTTAGCAAGTGTGAGCACGTAAGATAACCTCCAAACGAACAGAGGATGAGGCCCGAAAAGCTGCTAATCAACACTTTGTCTAGGGAGCAAAAGGGCCCAAAGGCTACTCCGCCCGGAGAACGGGCGGCCAGGAGAGTCCGGGAGATTTTATCACCACTCTGCCCGGAGAGACGAAGAGGCCCAAAGCTGCAATCAGCCCTGACTGTCTGGAGAATTAAGAAATCCACCCTACCATCGACTCTTGCCTAGCGGGCCCAACCCCAAGAATCAAGAGAAATAAAACCACAAGGCAGAAGACTAGGCACGCTCTAAAAAGGCGGAACCAAGGAGTGGCCATGCAGAACAGCTCCAGGAAAAGTTTTAATATGAATAAAGAACAGACAGTAAAAACGGTATAAAAAGGACTGACCTCTGGCATCAGGTGTGCTCTTGGCAGAGCGCCAAGGCAACTGGCTGTTACCCCGTTGCTTTATTTGATGTGTCTCTTATTGTCTTTATATTAAACCCCTTTAAATTCTCACAGGAGAGTGAACTTCGTTTTTCACAGAGAGAAGTTGTTCCCCCTGACAGCTAAGCTCCAACTACGGTGTCGCTTATGTCCTTCCCAGGACGGGCGGGAAAACGCCTCGGCGCAGCGCAGCGCTGGCCGGGAGCGGCCGGCACGGCACCGAGCGCGCTCCCCACTTCCCTCCCGCCCGCGCCGCTGCGGAGACCCCGGGTTCGCCGGAATCGGCCACATGCTGCACGGAGGGCAGCGCGGCAAAGGCGGCCTCCCCTCGTCGCCCGGGGAAGGCCGGCCTCGGATCCCCGCTCTCTCCACCGGCACGGGCAGTGCCAGCAGCCTCTCGCTGTGGCCGCCGCTGGCCGAAAGCCTCGCCGCGCACCGCCCGGCCGGCCCCGCCGCTCCGCGGGGTCACACGGCACCTGCCGTGGGCGGCCGCCGAGCGACAGGAAGCAGAAGCGCTCACCGCCGCGCCGCTCGCCGCCCCGCCCGGGCGCTCCTCTCCTCGCGCTACCACGATGGCGCCGGCCCGCCCCGCCTTCCCCGTCGCCTGCGGCGCAACGCGGCTGCTCCGAGCCACGCAGCACGCGTGCGGCCGGGCCCTGCCGAGCTGCCGGCGGAGCCGGGGCACAGCCCGGGCGGGAGAGCTTCCGGCGAGGCTGGGCGGGCGGCGAGCGCGGCCGAGCGTGAGCGCGCCAGGCGGGCGGCGGGCGGCGGCGCGATGCAGAGCTAGATGGAGGCGGCAGCACCGCGCGGCATAAAATAGCTGATCGTCCGGCAGCCGCCCGCTCCGCAGCCCCTCGGCTGCTGTCGAGAAGGGCCCCAGCCCTGGCCGCGCCGGTGGCGAGGCGGCTCCGCAGCCCGCGGGCAGCCCTGGCGGGGCAGGGGAGCACTGCGGGCAGCCCCGGGGCCGCGCAGCCGTCTGCAACGCGCGGTGGGAGCCGCTGGGAACTATTTTACACGTCCCGGGGGGCTGGAGAGGAGCACGGAGACCACGCGGCAGGTCGCTGCCGTTAGGGAAAATTAATCCACGATGCCTGAGGTTTATATCCGAAAAGGAGACAGAGGAGTCCTGCAACATTCTTCGACTACAGGGAGAGTCCATGGGGCTTTTCCCATGGCGTCTGTCAAACGGTTGCGGGATGCAGCCCCCTTTTGATGCCAAGTTCCCGGCCACAGCACCCTCTTCCTTTTCCCCACTGGCTGAGGTATTCGGGAGATACAGACTTCCGGAACTGCCTACTCTATGCGCCCCCCTCTAATATGCACCCCCCTCTTGGCATCGAGAAGAAAGAAAAGAACCCCATTCCTAATGCTCTTAAGTCTTTGTTGCCTTGCTCTAGGTTCAGGAATTTAACACGGCCTTGATTAATCAACAGTCTCTGATGATTAGTAACAGTTCTAGAGAACTCCTAGTTTCTTCTGTTACTTCACTAGCCATAACTTCCTAGCCTTGTCTACAGGCCGATTCACACGGTCTCTTTGTAAAGACTCATCCATCTCATTCCTTTTAATCCCTCCTCTTTTTATTTGCTCTGTATTTGTCTTTACAAACCTTAATTACCATGGATTTAATTTTTTCTTCTGGAGTCTTCTTGGGTTTTGCTATTATTTGCAGTGACATTCTTTTCTGTCCTTTTGTAGTCATTTCTGGATCAGGTAGGCATGGCTGCTAGCGGCATCCCCTTGAGCACCTGCTGAAAGAGCTGCCGCCAGCATGGTGTCACGCATGGTAAAAAGATGAGAATTGCGATAGCATATAAGAGGAGAAATCGTATTCATTTAGCCCATAGCTGGCCAGTTAACTATGAAAATATGTCCCATTCCCATCCTTTCAACATTTGGACAGGTCCACGAGCTGACGTTATTTCCTTTGTTATTTGTTTGACCACTTTTCCGCTGTCATCTGCTTGCAAACAGCAGCTCGAGTCATTTAATTTCCCACAAACTCCTCCTTCTTCTGCCAACAGATAATCTAATACCATCCAATGTTGAAATACCGCTTTCCTCATTTAAGTGGGTTGCTCAGCAAAAAGGTCAAGCGCTGTGGCTGGCTGGTTGGTAATTATTTCCGAGACAGCTTGTAACCTAATTATCTCCTTCAAATGATAAATGGGTTCCCAGGCATCTGGGATTAATTCCTTAGGTTTCCAAGGGGCTGGTCCATCGTGTTGGGTAACTTGTTCTGTTGGCCGTTCATCATTTCCCCGTTTTGGGGTGCTCCCTCCAGCCAGGGCTGCATCAGCTGACTGCTTTTCTCTAATTAAATCATCACAGATTTTGATTCCTAAGCGATTTCCCAGAACTTGTAGTAGCAAAAAGAACAACAGTCTACTAAATATACCATATCCCTGACCAGTTTGGAGGTAACCTGAGCTAAGCATGTTGGCCACAAATCCAATACTGTCCTTTCAAAGCCCGTGTTCCATTAGCAAAGGAACCTACCCATGGTCATCAATTGGTGGCTCAAAATACAGCAGGATTCCTGGGCCTAACGGTCCTCCAACAAGAGTTGCCCCACCATAAGGGTCCCAGCATTTGCATTTCCAAGCTCCCGCACAGGGTTCCCACCTACGTTTACATCTGCAAGCTGCTTGGTTGGATTTGGAGCAGAACTCACTAAAAGGCTTTGAGTTCCAATCCGGTGTGGCCATTCCCACTGATAATCACAAACAACATGTCTTCTACTTGTGGAATTTTTGTGGGGACTGCTCAAAAACAGGTGGTCAAAAAAACCCCTTGTCCCTCCCCATTGCTTTACAGGCTTCCAAATATTTTTGGTAAGTGTGATAAGAACGCCTTACGCAGCTACTGTTAGTGAGCCGAACAGGTATTTGATTGCATTTGCCTTGATATTTGGAACAATTGGAAGGAGGGCAATTGGGGGTCCAAACCCAGTTGTTCAAGCCCAGAGGGAAAGTCAATTGACAATTGCCTTTTCCTACATAGACACGCCCTATCCTATTTAGGCAATAAGTGCCTGTTGGAGAAGAATGAAGTGGCCGTGAACTTCCTTCTTTGGCCCCAAATCCCATCCCACTGTGGCCCTCACATTGACCCACCATTTAGGTTCAGCTGGGCTAGCCAACTATGGCCACTCTTCAGATCCTCCTGGCCCTCCACAGAGCCAGCAATTGCTAAGGTTAAAAACTTTTGCTACTTCTTCTCCTAAGGCTGCAAATTGATTCTCCCACTCCTGGCCTAAACTCAGCTGACCATATCAAAGTAGAATTAGTAAGGAAAATGTTTTAATAGTGTCATCTAATTAGCTAGTCTAATTTTCCCGTTGTCTTCTGCAGCACCTGTGGCAATTGAAGACACAGAAACCACTTAACGTAACAAAATGGCCACAAGTATTAGCCCCCAAGTGAGTGGAGATTCTAGAGGAGGGATGCCTATACAGTCTATTTCAGCAGACGGTCTGAAGGTAGGACTGCGGGGCTTCTTCCGATGTCGAAGCACTGCCTACTGCTCCGGCCCACTCCTGCAGAGTGTCAGTCACGGCCTCCCGGCCTTCTCCTCCAGCTGAGATGTGCAAATCTCTGAGGCTTCAGAGACCTTGACCCGAGAGTGACGGGTTCACCTGTGTTCAGCTTACTTGACTGTTTTCTGTCGTCAGTGACACTTGGAATGGGCCACGCCATTTCACCAGCACTGGCGCTTCTTTCTACTCCTTAATTAGGACTCAATCTCCTGGTTGGATGTTAAAAGCAGCAAAGTCCAAAGGCCGGGCTTGCGCCAGCTGAGTTTCCTGTTGAAGGGGTTTCACAAGAAGCAGGATCCTGGCCACAGATGGTTTTAAAAATGCATCTCTTGCCTCTACCCCCCCCCACTGGGTGGAGACTTACCAGGAGGGCAATTGCAAACAACGATTGAAAGGGAGATAACTGAATCTCTCTTCTGGGTTGGGCCCTCATTCTCACCAAAGCCAATGTCCAAAGCCCTACCCATGGCATCTTGGTTTCTATTACCAGCTTCAAAAGGTGTTTATTTCTCTCTTCATTGTTTTCTACCCGAGCCGAGCTCTGGGGGTGCCAGGGCCTATGGAGGTTCCATTGTGTTCCTAAAGAAGCCAAAACCCCTTGAAGGATCTTTCCTGCAAAATGAGTTCCCCTATCTGAATCTATTGCTTCTACAATGCTGTATCTTGGAATGATTTATTCCAAAAATGCCTTAAGAACAGATCCTGTCATTACTGAAGTAGTTGGAAATACTTCTGGCCACCTTGCTAGCTGACATACGATTACCAGAAGATATTAAGCCTTGCCACTTGGGGCATCTCCGGAAAATCCACCTGGCATCTTTGGAAGGGCCATGCAGCCCAAGGCCTCCCTCCTCTAGCAAGTTACTTTGTAACTTGGCTGTTGGCTTTAGCACAGATCAAGCAACCTTCAACAGCTCCTTTTGCCAGTCTAAAAAGACCCCCAGCAACATACATCATGAGATAGGCTTCTGCCAATCCTCAGGAAGTGCAAGAACTCTCTTAATGGAGTTGCTTTAATATTGGTAGGGCCAAAGGTTCTGGTATCTCTTGTTTGCCATCCCTTGGAAACCAATTCTTGCCTTTTTTCTCTGCCACACGACTTTTAACTGTATGTCAAACTGCTGTGGTAGAAAAGACAGCTTCCTGGGCAGTGATGGAGTCACGGGGAGCAAAGGGGGCATCTTGGAGAGTTCTGGCAGAAGTGTGGCTTTCTGAGTTTCTTCATCCACCAAAAAGGAGACAGAGGAGTCCTGTAACATTCTTCAACTCCAGGGAGAGGCCATGGGGCTTTTGCCATGGAGTCTCTCAAATGATTGCGGGATGCAGCCCCCTTCTGATGCTAAGTTCCTGGCAAGAGCACCCTCTGAGGTACTCGGGAATTACAGACTTCCGGAACTGCCTACTCTACGCCCCCCTCTAATATGCACTCCCCTTTTGGAATGGAAAAGGAAGAAAACCAAACTATTCCTAATGCTGGGAAGTCTTTGCTGCCTTGCTCTAGGTTCGGGAATTTAGCAGGGCCTTGGCTGAGCAACAGTCTCTGTTGATTAGTAACAGTTTCTAGAACGAATACTTTCTTCTGTTACTTCCCCCCCTGTAAATTCCTAGCCTTGTCTAAGGAGAGATTCACACGGTCTCTTTGTAAAGACACATCTATCTTACTCCTTTCACTCCCACACCTTCCTTGCGGTGGAACGGCTCTCCCCGGCACAGCACCTGGCACAAAACCCCCGTATACGCACACACACACCTGCACTTACCCTGCACTCCACTGCACACACACACACACACACCTCCCGCATACTAACACCCCCTCCACATCCCCACCATGCTACTTGCAGTGGCCCCGCCCCTGCCATCCCCACCGGCTGGCAGCACCCACTCCTCGCATGCTTCCCCATGCCTTGCATTTCCTTGCTGCCCCCTCTGTAGCCTTCCCTCAACCTGCCTTTTCTCCCCTGCCTTGCACTGACTTGCTCACCCATCCCCCACCTGACTTCCTTTCACATTCATCTAGGTCTGGCCTCACCTTTCCTTTTCCTTCTAGGACCCTCATTGCCTTGCCTCGCCTCGCAAAGCCACCACTTGCCTTGCCTTGCCCTTGAACCCCTCCCTTGCCTTGCATGACCTTGCTCACCCCTCCCCCACCTGGAATTCAACACCCCTTTTCAATGACATTTCTGGGCCTTGCCCTGCCCTTTCTGCTCCTCCGAGGAATCTCAAAGCTCTCAAGCATCTCCGGTGTTTCAGGATCCCATGAGAGGAAGACCAGGGGAGGACGCATGTTGCCACACTCATCTCTGTGGGCAGCCTTTGTCTGGGAGCAATCCTTGCATGTCTTGAACCTTGGAGGGGCAATTCACATTTTGCCCTTGAGCTCGGGGACCAGAAAGAGAGTTCTTTTGCATACAAGGGAAAGCAGGTAGCTCAAGTCTTTTAGGTACAGAGGAGAGATGACCCACGCGGGATCAAGGCCACACAGAGCACTTGGTCCTGGCCACTTTTGTGTACCAGCAGTCCTTGAATGTACTTCTCACCTGCCTTGCCTGGCCTTGCCTTGGCAACACAACAGTTGCCTTGCCTTGCCCTGCTAGCCCTCTGGAGCCTTGCATTCCTTTGCACGGCCATGCCCAGCACATGACCTGCCTACTGTTTTCCTCCAGGGCCTTGGCTTGCTGAGCCCTTCCTGTTTCTGCCTGGCCTTCCCATCAGTGGCCCTTCCTTCCTACAGCCAGCCTTGCCTCTAACTTCTGGACCTTCTCTTGTCTACCACTCCATTTGCTTTCCCCTCACTGCTCTGGCCTTGCCTACCTCTCCCTTGACTTGCCCACAATTGCCTGCACTCGGTTTGCAGCGCCTTGCCTGCATGGAAGGCAAGGGAAAGAGTGGTAGGCCGGGCAAAGCAAAGCCAGCAAGTTGTAGGCAGTGCGAGGCAAGGCAGACGCAGGCAAAGGAAGCAGAGCAAGGGTACCTTAAGAAGAACTAGACAAGGCAAGGCCAAGAGACTCGGAGTGCCTTTCCTTGGGAAGGCAAGGACATAGTGCCAGTGTTGCTGGAGCAGATGTTAAGGTACTGTGGGGAGGAATAGTCCAGCAAGACATTTCTCTTCTGGCCCCTGTGCGTGTGGGGGCAATTGTTGGACATATTCAATACTGGAGGCGGATCAGTCGCTGGATGTGTTGTATTTTGGAGGAGGGGATGCCGTTTCTTTGGAGATGGGCTTGTAGTTGCTCTCTTTGGCAAGGAAGGCAGGTTTGGATGTGCACATCAGGTACTCCTAGGGATTTTAAAGGCTTTTCCCAACAGGCAGAGCTCTCTCTGGGTTCGAGCTGTTGAGCTGTCAGTGGGAATGCAAAGGCCAAGCTCTTAAGCTATTTGTCCTGGTGCCTTCAGTGTGTGAGCAGTCCCTGGTGCCGTTGCCTTTGGATCCTGACTCTGGGAGAGGGAAGGCTTAGGATGGTACCTAGAGCTGAGAAGGAGAGTGCTGAGAACAGCGTGTGTGCTGCTAGTTTGAGGGGTGCAGGTGAAGTTGTAGGCAGCAAGATCTTCCTCAGCTGGCACTGTTTTGAGCCCTGTTTTTGCCAGATGGTTTCAAGTTGGTGGGCGGAATCTGCGAGAGGGAAAAGATTTGTATGGGCCAAAGAGGTGTGGTGTAAAGAAGAGTGTGCTCTTGGAAGGGGAAGATGAGGGCAACCTTTTTGTCCTGACACCGTTGATTTGAGTGCAGGGCCGTTTGCAAGTTGCCTCTGTCTGCCCTTGGGGTGGTTTCGAGCTGGGCCAGGTGCTTGGCCTTCTTTTGCAAGTCTGCAGCGCCGTCGTGTGGTTGTTTCCATGAGCGCTGACAGTGCCCGGCAAAAAGCGCTTGGCTGGCGCGGCCCCAGTCGTGTGGAAGCAGTTGGTGGAAGAGCTCCGCTGTGCATCCTGCCTCTTGGAGACATAAAAGGATGTAACCCTGCGCGTAGCGGGGAAGCAAGACGAATCTTTTCATTGTTGGCTGAGCAGTTTCTAAGCGGCAAAAGTAAAGGCAGTTTCAGCACGGCCTCTTTCTTTCAGAACCTTTTCTGTGCCATCATGAACATGCTCAACATGCCACTCGCACCCGCTGAACTGCATCAAAGGCCCTGGAGATAGGCGCTATCCTTCAAGCTCTCTGTAGCATCGTACCCTCCACCTCTGGCGGTCCCAAAGCCCTTCCAAACATCCAGCAGCTGCACGCAGAGAACAAGTGCTAAAACAAGGCGTTGGCCTTCCTAGTCCTTTTAAAGTCTGTGAACTAGGCGAAACATTCCAGTGAGCAGCACTTTCCTTCGCAACTATATCTAGAGCATCATCACATTCTCTCCAAGTGGGTAAGTCCACCCTTGCAGCGCAGCGTTTGCAGCCACAGTTCGGACTGAGAGATAGGCCAGGTGAGAAAGCATTTCTTGACTATCCCTCTTCTCTGGAAGACTTGATACTCGCAGCGCAACCACGTCCACACACCTTCAGTGTGGCCAGGTTCAAGCAGCTAGAGCTCCCAGAGATGGGAGAGTCAGGAGAGAAGACGTTCCAAAAGTACCGTGTACTTACAGCAGCATTAAAACTGTGCACAGCAGTCTGCAGCACTGTAGACTGCGGCTTCTCCGACAGACGAGCCATCCCATTGTTGCCTCTCGCAGCCTGCTTGCTAGCTGCTCTCCTGAAGAAAAGAACTAGAAGAAAAAGCCAATGCTGGGCTGCACCTTCCCCTTGCCTTACGTAAAGCCACCTAAACTCCCCGCTGCACTCTCTACTTCCCCTCTCCTTGGAAGCGACCACTGTGTTTGCTGCATCTCGAAGCCTAAAGTTAAGCGCCAAAGTTTCCAAGGATGGTTGGAAGAAGGATAAGTAGTAGCACAAGGAAGTAGTTGTCGTTGAACTTCCTCCTTCTCAATGCTAACGTGAATTGGGCAGGCAGGCGAGTGCTAGCCACGCTCCTTTCTCAGTTTGTACGCTGCGGACACGAGTCCGGTGCTCTGCGCCTTCGTTCGGCCTCTTTAGTACCCATGTCGCTCTTTCATTCAGCCGGAGTCGAAGCGTCGTCTACTTCTCGCCCAGAGAGCACGGTGCCGGCAGCGAAATGCCCCAGCCGACTGCTTCTGCCGACACACGCCTGGTCTATGCACTTTCCCTCGCAGCGACATACAGCAGCACTTTCGGTCTTTCTTGTCGTCCAAATGGAAAGGGAAAGATTCTCAGCAATGTCGGGCACAGAGAACAGTTTTAGGTCAACCAGCACGCCCAGAGCTTGCCCTCGACGCGTGGAAACTTGTGTTTGCACCACATTCAAGTGGTTGCCGTCTTTCCTTTACAGCCTGCAGAGCACCGTCAGACCGCCGTGCTCTCTGCACCTGCCTTCTCAGTTCTAAGTACCACCGCGCCCCTTACAGCCTTGCAGGAAGCAAAGACACCGATAGTCATCTCGCAGAGAAGAACGTGGAAGGACGAAAAGATGATCTTCCTTTCTCCTGCTTCTTGCCTGAATTGTGGTGCTGTATTGAAAGTCTTGGCTAGCGAAAAGCTCATCCAGCAAGTGCCTCATTCCTGACGCATCTCGCTGAGCGAGAGTTTCACGAAGAGTTTAGACTCTGGAAACAGCAAGAAAATGATTGTACGTCGAGCTGAGGAAAATCCGTGCACAGCACACTGCGGATGCGTGCAGTGTTCGCGCTGCAGAGCGCCAAAACGCAAAGCCATCGCTGGGCTTCAGTTTCGTCCAGACCGCAGAAGGCAAAGAACGAAGCAACTGGGCACCGCGTTAACGTACTCAGTGGACCGAATTTCAAATGTCCAGCCAAAAGCTGCTTCATAAGCAGATTCAGCTGAGAATGCTCTGGCTGCTTCACAAAGTAAGGCGCAGCCGTTTCCATTCATCACACTACCTGGCCAGAAGCAGTATCCTACACCTTCAATGCTGCAGCGTCCATGCAGCTGGAGCACACGCAGTAGGACGCGTCCAGATAGAAGGCGGTCTTCAAGTACCCCCCTCCTCCAAGCAGCCTTGAAACTGAGCACAACACACTGCGGCTCGGGAGCTTCCTTCTCAGATAGACGCGCCGTCACGTTATTCACTCTCGCAGCTCCGTTGCCCACTTGCAGCAGCTGCTACCAAAGCAAAATGCTCCAGAAGTAAAAAGCACTGCCGGGCTGCACTTTCCCTTGCCTCACGTAAAGCACCATAAACTGTCCGCTGTGCTCTGTATTTCCATTCTCCGCCGCATCTACCACTGTTATCTCTGCATCTCGAAGCATAAAGCTCGGCACAATTCCTCCCAGGGAAAGCTGGAAGAGAAATAGGTAGCAGCACAAGTAGCTGCAAGTGGAACTTTCTGTTTTAAAACGCTAACGTGAATCCGGAAACAAGCGAGTGACAGCCAGGCTTCCTCTTGCAGCCTGTGCGATGCACACACCAGCTCGGCCCTCTGCCCTCATTCTTTAATGCTCTTCGTACCATGTCGCGCTTTCATTCTGCCGGAGTCGAAGCGTCGTCTACTTCTCGCCCAGAGAGCACGGTGCCAGCGGAGAAAGGCTCCAGAAAAACGCTCCAGGCTGCTGATTCTTCCCAAACACACCAGGGCTATGCACTTTCCTTCGCAGCGCTAAGTAGCATCACATTCTGTTTGCGTTGGAGCCGGAATGTAAAGGGAAAGATTCTCGGTTACTTCTCACTCAGCGCCCAGTTTTAGGTCACCAAGCTTACCCGGAGCTTACCCGCGACGCGTGGAAATTGGTATTTGCACTACATTCAAGTGGTAGCTTTCTTTCCTTTAAGCCTGCAGAGCGCCGTCAGATCGCGGTGCTCTCTGCACCTGCCTTCTCCCTTCCAAGTACCACCGCGCACCTTACAGCCTTGCAGGAAGCAAAGACGTGGAGAGATGTCTCGCAGAGAAGATCGTGCAAAGACGAAAAGATGTTCTTCTTTGCTTTTCCTCGTCGCCCAGATTGTGGTGCTCTACTGAAAGCGTGGGCTAACGAATGGCTAATCTAGCATGTGCTTCCCTTCTAATGCATTTCGCTGAGCGAGAGCTGAGGAAAATCCTTGCACTGTACACTATGGATGCGTGCAGTAGACACGCAGAAGAGCGGCACAGCTCATAACCATCGCACACTCCAGCCCAGAGCTCTGGGGCTGCGTTCTTCTCAATTTCCGGCGCTGGACAGAACTGAGACATTGAGCTTTGGCTCTCTTTAGTGTGTGTACTGCACGCATCCAGAGCGCGCTGTGCACAGATTCTCCTCAGCGCTACGTGCAAGCACAGACTTTCTGCTTCGCAGAGCCCAACTGTCCGCCGAAGCTCTCGCTCAGAGAAATGTGTCAGGAGAGAAGCACTTGCTGGATTAGCCTTACACTGGCCAACAGTTCCAAAGAAGCACCATAGTCTTCTTGCGAGAAAGGATAATAAAACACATGTATTGTCCCAGCAAAGTTCTCTGTGCGAGCCGAAGCCGAGAATCTTTCCCTTAAGATTAAGACCACAACGCAGACAGCATTTTGTGCTACTTAAGGCTGAGAGGGATAGCCCAGGCGTGTTTCGGCAGAGGCAGAAGCCCGGAGCGTTTCTCTGCCGGCACCGTGCTCTCAGGCGAGAAGTAGACGACGCTTCGACTCCGGCAGAATGAAAAGCGCGACATGGTACGAAGAGCATACGAATGAGGGCGCAGAGCACCGAGCTGGTGTGCGCATCGCACAGGCTGCAAGAAGAAGCGTGGCTGCCGCTCGCTTCTTTGCGGATTCACGTTAGCAGTTGAAAACAAAAGTTCCACTTGCAGCTACTTGTGCTGCTACCTATTTCTCTTCCAGCTTTCCCTGGGAAGAATTGTGCCGAGCTTTATGCTTCGAGATGCAGAGATGACAGTGGTAGATGCGGCGGAGAAGGGAAATACAGAGTACAGCGGACAGTTTATGGTGCTTCACGTGCGGCAAGGCGAAAGTACAGCCCGGCAGTGCTTTTTATTCTGGAGCATTTTGCTTTGGTAGCAGCTGCTGCAAGTGGGCAACGGAGCTGCGAGAGTGAATAACGTGACGGCACGTCTATCTGAGAAGGAAGCTCCCGAGCCGCAGTGTGTTGTGCTCAGTTTCAAGGCTGCTTGGAGAAGGGGGTACTTGAAGACCGCCTTCTATCTCGACGCGTCCTACTGCGTGTGCTCCAGCTGCATGGACTCTGCAGCATTGAAGGTGTAGGATACTGCTTCTGGCCAGGTAGTGTGATGAATGGAAACGGCTGCGCCTTACTTTGTGAAGCAGCCAGAGCATTCTCAGCTGAATCTGCTTATGAAGCAGCTTTTGGCTGGACATTTGAAATTCGGTCCACTGAGTACGTTAACGCGGTGCCCAGCTGCTTCGTTCTTCGCCTTCTGCCGTCTGGACAGAACTGAAGCCCAGCGATGGCTTTGAGTTTTGCCGCTCTTCAGCATGTGTACTGCACGCATCCGCAGTGTGCTGTGCAAGGATTTTCCTCAGCTCTCCCTCAGCGAAATGCATCAGGTGAGAAACACTTGCTGGATTAGCCTTTCGCTGGCCATGGCTTTCAGTACAGCACCACAATCTGGGCGACGAGGAGGAGCAAAGAAGAACATCTTTTCGTCTTTGCACGTTCTTCTCTGCGAGACGACTATCCGCGTCATTGCTTCCTGCAAGGCTATATTCTGCGCAGTGGTACTTGAAAGGGAGAAGGCAGGTGCAGAGAGCACCGCGATCTGACGGCGCTCTGCAGGCTGTAAAGGAAAGAGGGCTGCCACTGGAATGTGTGCAAACACAAGTTTCCACGAGTCGCGGGCAAGCTCTGGGCGTGCTTGTTGACCTAAAACTGTTCTCTGTGCCCGACATTGCTGAGAATCTTTCCCTTTACATTTGGACGACAAGAAAAGACCGAAAGTGCTGCTGTATGTCGCTGCGAGAAAAGTGCATAGCCCTGGTGTGTTTCGGAAGGGCAGTCGGCTGGGGCATTTCTCTTCCGGCACCGTGCTCTCCGGGCGAGAAGTAGACGACGCTTCGACTCCGGCAGAATGAAAAGCGCGACATGGTACGAAGAGCATACGAATGAGGGCGCAGAGCACCGAGCTGGTGTGCGCATCGCACAGGCTGCAAGAAGAAGCGTGGCTGCCGCTCGCTTCTTTGCGGATTCACGTTAGCAGTTGAAAACAAAAGTTCCACTTGCAGCTACTTGTGCTGCTACCTATTTCTCTTCCAGCTTTCCCTGGGAAGAATTGTGCTGCGAGAGTGAATAACGTGACGGCACGTCTATCTGAGAAGGAAGCTCCCGAGCCGCAGTGTGTTGTGCTCAGTTTCAAGGCTGCTTGGAGGAGGGGGGTACTTGAAGAACGCCGTCTATCTGGACGCGTCCTACTGCGTGTGCTCCAGCTGCATGGACGCTGCAGCATTGAAGGTGTAGGATACTGCTTCTGGCCAGGTAGTGTGATGAATGGAAACGGCTGCGCCTTACTTTGTGAAGCAGCCAGAGCATTCTCAGCTGAATCTGCTTATGAAGCAGCTTTTGGCTGGACATTTGAAATTCGGTCCACTGAGTACGTTAACGCGGTGCCCAGCTGCTTCGTTCTTCGCCTTCTGCCGTCTGGACAGAACTGAAGCCCAGCGATTGCTTTTAGCTGTGGCTCTCTTCAGCATGTGTACTGCACGCATCCGCAGTGTGCTGTGCAAGGATTTTCCTCAGCTCTCCCTCAGCGAAATGCATCAGGTGAGAAACACTTGCTGGATTAGCCTTTCGCTGGCCAAGGCTTTTAATACAGCACCACAATATGGGCGACGAGGAGAAAGGAAGAACATCTTTTCGTCCTGGCACGTTCTTCTGAGCGACATGACTATCCGCGTGTTTGCTTCCTGCAAAGCTGTATTGTGCGCGGCGGTATTGGAACTGAGAAGGCAGGTGCAGAGAGCACCGGGATCTGACGGCGTTCTGCAGCCTGTCAAGGAAAGACGGCTACCACTTGAATGTGGTGCAAACACAAGTTTCCACGCGTCGAGGGCAAGCTCTGGGCGTGCTGGTTGACCTAAAACTGTTCTCTGGGCGGGACATAGCAGAGAATCTTTCCCTTTCCATTTGGACGACAAGAAAGACCGAAAGTGCTGCTGTATGTCGCTGCGAGGGAAAGTGCATAGACCAGGCGTGTGTCGGCAGAAGCAGTCGGCTGGGGCATTTCTCTTCCGGCACCGTGCTCTCTGGGCGAGAAGTAGACGACGCTTCGACTCCGGCTGAATGAAAGAGCGACATGGGTACTAAAGAGGCCGAACGAAGGCGCAGAGCACCGGACTCGTGTCCGCAGCGTACAAACTGAGAAAGGAGCGTGGCTAGCACTCGCCTGCCTGCCCAATTCACGTTAGCACTGAGAAGGAGGAAGTTCAACAACTACTTACTTGTGCTACTACTTATCCCTCTTCCAACCATCCCCAAAACCACTGGCGCTTAACTTTAGGCTTCGAGATGCAGCAAACACAGTGGTTGCTTCCAAGGAGAGGGGAAGTAGAGAGTGCAGCGGGGAGTTTAGGTGGCTTTACGTAAGGCAAGGGGAAGGTGCAGCCCAGCATTGGCTTTTTCTTCTAGTTCTTTTCTTCAGGAGAGCAGCTAGCAAGCAGGCTGCGAGAGGCAACAATGGGATGGCTCGTCTGTCGGAGAAGCCGCAGTCTACAGTGCTGCAGACTGCTGTGCACAGTTTTAATGCTGCTGTAAGTACACGGTACTTTTGGAACGCCGTCTCTCCTGACTCTCCCATCTCTGGGAGCTCTAGCTGCTTGAACCTGGCCACACTGAAGGTGTGTGGACGTGGTCGCGCTGCGAGTATCAAGTCTTCCAGAGAAGAGGGATAGTCAAGAAATGCTTTCTCACCTGGCCTATCTCTCAGTCCAAACTGTGGCTGCAAACGCTGCGCTGCAAGGGTGGACTTACCCACTTGGAGAGAATGTGATGATGCTCTAGATATAGTTGCGAAGGAAAGTGCTGCTCACTGGAATGTTTCGCCTAGTTCACAGACTTTAAAAGGACTAGGAAGGCCAACGCCTTGTTTTAGCACTTGTTCTCTGCGTGCAGCTGCTGGATGTTTGGAAGGGCTTTGGGACCGCCAGAGGTGGAGGGTACGATGCTACAGAGAGCTTGAAGGAAAGCGCCTATCTCCAGGGCCTTTGATGCAGTTCAGCGGGTGCGAGTGGCATGTTGAGCATGTTCATGATGGCACAGAAAAGGTTCTGAAAGAAAGAGGCCGTGCTGAAACTGCCTTTACTTTTGCCGCTTAGAAACTGCTCAGCCAACAATGAAAAGATTCGTCTTGCTTCCCCGCTACGCGCAGGGTTACATCCTTTTATGTCTCCAAGAGGCAGGATGCACAGCAGAGCTCTTCCACCAACTGCTTCCACACGACTGGGGCCGCGCCAGCCAAGCGCTTTTTGCCGGGCACTGTCAGCGCTCATGGAAACAACCACACGACGGCGCTGCAGACTTGCAAAAGAAGGCCAAGCACCTGGCCCAGCTCGAAACCACCCCAAGGGCAGACAGAGGCAACTTGCAAACGGCCCTGCACTCAAATCAACGGTGTCAGGACAAAAAGGTTGCCCTCATCTTCCCCTTCCAAGAGCACACTCTTCTTTACACCACACCTCTTTGGCCCATACAAATCTTTTCCCTCTCGCAGATTCCGCCCACCAACTTGAAACCATCTGGCAAAAACAGGGCTCAAAACAGTGCCAGCTGAGGAAGATCTTGCTGCCTACAACTTCACCTGCACCCCTCAAACTAGCAGCACACACGCTGTTCTCAGCACTCTCCTTCTCAGCTCTAGGTACCATCCTAAGCCTTCCCTCTCCCAGAGTCAGGATCCAAAGGCAACGGCACCAGGGACTGCTCACACACTGAAGGCACCAGGACAAATAGCTTAAGAGCTTGGCCTTTGCATTCCCACTGACAGCTCAACAGCTCGAACCCAGAGAGAGCTCTGCCTGTTGGGAAAAGCCTTTAAAATCCCTAGGAGTACCTGATGTGCACATCCAAACCTGCCTTCCTTGCCAAAGAGAGCAACTACAAGCCCATCTCCAAAGAAACGGCATCCCCTCCTCCAAAATACAACACATCCAGCGACTGATCCGCCTCCAGTATTGAATATGTCCAACAATTGCCCCCACACGCACAGGGGCCAGAAGAGAAATGTCTTGCTGGACTATTCCTCCCCACAGTACCTTAACATCTGCTCCAGCAACACTGGCACTATGTCCTTGCCTTCCCAAGGAAAGGCACTCCGAGTCTCTTGGCCTTGCCTTGTCTAGTTCTTCTTAAGGTACCCTTGCTCTGCTTCCTTTGCCTACGTCTGCCTTGCCTCGCACTGCCTACAACTTGCTGGCTTTGCTTTGCCCGGCCTACCACTCTTTCCCTTGCCTTCCATGCAGGCAAGGCGCTGCAAACCGAGTGCAGGCAATTGTGGGCAAGTCAAGGGAGAGGTAGGCAAGGCCAGAGCAGTGAGGGGAAAGCAAATGGAGTGGTAGACAAGAGAAGGTCCAGAAGTTAGAGGCAAGGCTGGCTGTAGGAAGGAAGGGCCACTGATGGGAAGGCCAGGCAGAAACAGGAAGGGCTCAGCAAGCCAAGGCCCTGGAGGAAAACAGTAGGCAGGTCATGTGCTGGGCATGGCCGTGCAAAGGAATGCAAGGCTCCAGAGGGCTAGCAGGGCAAGGCAAGGCAAGTGTTGTGTTGCCAAGGCAAGGCCAGGCAAGGCAGGTGAGAAGTACATTCAAGGACTGCTGGTACACAAAAGTGGCCAGGACCAAGTGCTCTGTGTGGCCTTGATCCCGCGTGGGTCATCTCTCCTCTGTACCTAAAAGACTTGAGCTACCTGCTTTCCCTTGTATGCAAAAGAACTCTCTTTCTGGTCCCCGAGCTCAAGGGCAAAATGTGAATTGCCCCTCCAAGGTTCAAGACATGCAAGGATTGCTCCCAGACAAAGGCTGCCCACAGAGATGAGTGTGGCAACATGCGTCCTCCCCTGGTCTTCCTCTCATGGGATCCTGAAACACCGGAGATGCTTGAGAGCTTTGAGATTCCTCGGAGGAGCAGAAAGGGCAGGGCAAGGCCCAGAAATGTCATTGAAAAGGGGTGTTGAATTCCAGGTGGGGGAGGGGTGAGCAAGGTCATGCAAGGCAAGGGAGGGGTTCAAGGGCAAGGCAAGGCAAGTGGTGGCTTTGCGAGGCGAGGCAAGGCAATGAGGGTCCTAGAAGGAAAAGGAAAGGTGAGGCCAGACCTAGACGAATGTGAAAGGAAGTCAGGTGGGGGATGGGTGAGCAAGTCAGTGCAAGGCAGGGGAGAAAAGGCAGGTTGAGGGAAGGCTACAGAGGGGGCAGCAAGGAAATGCAAGGCATGGGGAAGCATGCGAGGAGTGGGTGCTGCCAGCCGGTGGGGATGGCAGGGGCGGGGCCACTGCAAGTAGCATGGTGGGGATGTGGAGGGGGTGTTAGTGTGCGGGAGGTGTGTGTGTGTGTGCAGTGGAGTGCAGGGTAAGTGCAGGTGTGTGTGTGCGTATACGGGGGTTTTGTGCCAGGTGCTGTGCCGGGGAGAGCCGTTCCACCGCAAGGAAGGTGTGGGCGTGAAAGGAGTAAGATAGATGTGTCTTTACAAAGAGACCGTGTGAATCTCTCCTTAGACAAGGCTAGGAATTTACAGGGGGGGAAGTAACAGAAGAAAGTATTCGTTCTAGAAACTGTTACTAATCAACAGAGACTGTTGCTCAGCCAAGGCCCTGCTAAATTCCTGAACCTAGAGCAAGGCAGCAAAGACTTCCCAGCATTAGGAATAGTTTGGTTTTCTTCCTTTTCCATTCCAAAAGGGGAGTGCATATTAGAGGGGGGCGTAGAGTAGGCAGTTCTGGAAGTCTGTAATTCCCGAGTACCTCAGAGGGTGCTGTTGCCAGGAACTTAACATCAGAAGGGGGCTGCTTCCCGCAATCATTTGAGAGACTCCATGGCAAAAGCCCCATGGCCTCTCCCTGGAGTTGAAGAATGTTACAGGACTCCTCTGTCTCCTTTTTGGTGGATGAAGAAACTCAGAAAGCCACACTTCTGCCAGAACTCTCCAAGATGCCCCCTTTGCTCCCCGTGACTCCATCACTGCCCAGGAAGCTGTCTTTTCTACCACAGCAGTTTGACATACAGTTAAAAGTCGTGTGGCAGAGAAAAAAGGCAAGAATTGGTTTCCAAGGGATGGCAAACAAGAGATACCAGAACCTTTGGCCCTACCAATATTAAAGCAACTCCATTAAGAGAGTCCTTGCACTTCCTGAGGATTGGCAGAAGCCTATCTCATGATGTATGTTGCTGGGGGTCTTTTTAGACTGGCAAAAGGAGCTGTTGAAGGTTGCTTGATCTGTGCTAAAGCCAACAGCCAAGTTACAAAGTAACTTGCTAGAGGAGGGAGGCCTTGGGCTGCATGGCCCTTCCAAAGATGCCAGGTGGATTTTCCGGAGATGCCCCAAGTGGCAAGGCTTAATATCTTCTGGTAATCGTATGTCAGCTAGCAAGGTGGCCAGAAGTATTTCCAACTACTTCAGTAATGACAGGATCTGTTCTTAAGGCATTTTTGGAACAAATCATTCCAAGATACAGCATTGTAGAAGCAATAGATTCAGATAGGGGAACTCATTTTGCAGGAAAGATCCTTCAAGGGGTTTTGGCTTCTTTAGGAACACAATGGAACCTCCATAGGCCCTGGCACCCCCAGAGCTCGGCTCGGGTAGAAAACAATGAAGAGAGAAATAAACACCTTTTGAAGCTGGTAATAGAAACCAAGATGCCATGGGTAGGGCTTTGGACATTGGCTTTGGTGAGAATGAGGGCCCAACCCAGAAGAGAGATTCAGTTATCTCCCTTTCAATCGTTGTTTGCAATTACCCTGGTAAGTCTCCACCTAGTGGGGGGGGGGGGGGGGTAGAGGCAAGTGATGTATATTTAAAACCATCTGTGGCCAGGATCCTGCTTCTTGTGAAACCCCTCCAACAGGAAGCTCAGCCGGCACAAGTCCGGCCTTTGGACTTTGTTGCTTTTAACATCCAACCAGGAGATTGAGTCCTAGTTAAGGAGTAGAAAGAAGCGCCAGTGCTGGTGAAATGGCGTGGCCCATTCCAAGTGTCACTGACGACAGAAAACAGCCGTCAAGTAAGCTGAACACAGGTGAACCCGTCCCTCTCGGGTCAAGGTCTCTGAAGCCTCGGAGATTTGCACATCTCAGCTGGAGGAGAAGGCCGGGAGGCCGTGACTGACACTCTGCAGGAGTGGGCCGGAGCAGTAGGCAGTGCTTCGACATCGGAAGAAGCCCCGCAGTCCTACCTTCAGACCGTCTGCTGAAATAGACTGTATAGGCATCCCTCCTCTAGAATCTCCACTCACTTGGGGGCTAATACTTGTGGCCATTTTGTTACGTTAAGTGGTTTCTGTGTCTTCAATTGCCACAGGTGCTGCAGAAGACAACGGGAAAATTAGACTAGCTAATTAGATGACACTATTAAAACATTTTCCTTACTAATTCTACTTTGATATGGTCAGCTGAGTTTAGGCCAGGAGTGGGAGAATCAATTTGCAGCCTTAGGAGAAGAAGTAGCAAAAGTTTTTAACCTTAGCAATTGCTGGCTCTGTGGAGGGCCAGGAGGATCTGAAGAGTGGCCATAGTTGGCTAGCCCAGCTGAACCTAAATGGTGGGTCAATGTGAGGGCCACAGTGGGATGGGATTTGGGGCCAAAGAAGGAAGTTCATGGCCACTTCATTCTTCTCCAACAGGCACTTATTGCCTAAATAGGATAGGGCGTGTCTTTGTAGGAAAAGGCAATTGTCAATTGACTTTCCCTCTGGGCTTGAACAACTGGGTTTGGACCCCCAATTGCCCTCCTTCCAATTGTTCCAAATATCAAGGCAAATGCAATCAAATACCTGTTCGGCTCACTAACAGTAGCTGCGTAAGGCGTTCTTATCACACTTACCAAAAATATTTGGAAGCCTGTAAAGCAATGGGGAGGGACAAGGGGTTTTTTTGACCACCTGTTTTTGAGCAGTCCCCACAAAAATTCCACAAGTAGAAGACATGTTGTTTGTGATTATCAGTGGGAATGGCCACACCGGATTGGAACTCAAAGCCTTTTAGTGAGTTCTGCTCCAAATCCAACCAAGCAGCTTGCAGATGTAAATGTAGGTGGGAACCCTGTGCGGGAGCTTGGAAATGCAAATGCTGGGACCCTTATGGTGGGGCAACTCTTGTTGGAGGACCGTTAGGCCCGGGAATCCTGCTGTATTTTGAGCCACCAATTGATGACCATGGGTAGGTTCCTTTGCTAATGGAACACGGGCTTTGAAAGGACAGTATTGGATTTGTGGCCAACATGCTTAGCTCAGGTTACCTCCAAACTGGTCAAGGATATGGTATATTTAGTAGACTGTTGTTCTTTTTGCTACTACAAGTTCTGGGAAATCGCTTAGGAATCAAAATCTGTGATGATTTAATTAGAGAAAAGCAGTCAGCTGATGCAGCCCTGGCTGGAGGGAGCACCCCAAAACGGGGAAATGATGAACGGCCAACAGAACAAGTTACCCAACACGATGGACCAGCCCCTTGGAAACCTAAGGAATTAATCCCAGATGCCTGGGAACCCATTTATCATTTGAAGGAGATAATTAGGTTACAAGCTGTCTCAGAAATAATTACCAACCAGCCAGCCACAGCGCTTGACCTTTTTGCTGAGCAACCCACTTAAATGAGGAAAGCGGTAATTCAACATTGGATGGTATTAGATTATCTGTTAGCAGAAGAAGGAGGAGTTTGTGGGAAATTAAATGACTCGAGCTGCTGTTTGCAAGCAGATGACAGCGGAAAAGTGGTCAAACAAATAACAAAGGAAATAACGTCAGCTCGTGGACCTGTCCAAATGTTGAAAGGATGGGAATGGGACATGTTTTCATGGTTAACTGGCCAGCTATGGGCTAAATGAATACGATTCCTCCTCTTATATGCTATAGCAACTCTCATCTTTTTACCATGTGTGACACCATGCTGGCTGCAGCTCTTTCAGCAGGTGCTCAAGGGGATGCCGCTAGCAGCCATGCCTACCTGATCCAGAAATGACTACAAAAGGACAGAAAAGGATGTCACTGCAAATAATAGCAAAACCCAAGAAGACTCCAGAAGAATAAATTAAATCCATGGTAATTAAGGTTTGTAAAGGCAAATACAGAGCAAATAAAAAGAGGAGGGATTAAAAGGAATGAGATGGATGAGTCTTTACAAAGAGACCGTGTGAATCGGCCTGTAGACAAGGCTAGGAAGTTATGGCTAGTGAAGTAACAGAAGAAACTAGGAGTTCTCTAGAACTGTTACTAATCATCAGAGACTGTTGATTAATCAAGGCCGTGTTAAATTCCTGAACCTAGAGCAAGGCAACAAAGACTTAAGAGCATTAGGAATGGGGTTCTTTTCTTTCTTCTCGATGCCAAGAGGGGGGTGCATATTAGAGGGGGGCGCATAGAGTAGGCAGTTCCGGAAGTCTGTATCTCCCGAATACCTCAGCCAGTGGGGAAAAGGAAGAGGGTGCTGTGGCCGGGAACTTGGCATCAAAAGGGGGCTGCATCCCGCAACCGTTTGACAGACGCCATGGGAAAAGCCCCATGGACTCTCCCTGTAGTCGAAGAATGTTGCAGGACTCCTCTGTCTCCTTTTCGGATATAAACCTCAGGCATCGTGGATTAATTTTCCCTAACGGCAGCGACCTGCCGCGTGGTCTCCGTGCTCCTCTCCAGCCCCCCGGGACGTGTAAAATAGTTCCCAGCGGCTCCCACCGCGCGTTGCAGACGGCTGCGCGGCCCCGGGGCTGCCCGCAGTGCTCCCCTGCCCCGCCAGGGCTGCCCGCGGGCTGCGGAGCCGCCTCGCCACCGGCGCGGCCAGGCTGGGGCCCTTCTCGACAGCAGCCGAGGGGCTGCGGAGCGGGCGGCTGCCGGACGATCAGCTATTTTATGCCGCGCGGTGCTGCCGCCTCCATCTAGCTCTCCATCGCGCCGCCGCCCGCCGCCCGCCTGGCGCGCTCACGCTCGGCCGCGCTCGCCGCCCGCCCAGCCTCGCCGGAAGCTCTCCCGCCCGTGCTGTGCCCCGGCTCCGCCGGCAGCTCGGCAGGGCCCGGCCGCACGCGTGCTGCGTGGCTCGGAGCAGCCGCGTTGCGCCGCAGGCGACGGGGAAGGCGGGGCGGGCCGGCGCCATCGTGGTAGCGCGAGGAGAGGAGCGCCCGGGCGGGGCGGCGAGCGGCGCGGCGGTGAGCGCTTCTGCTTCCTGTCGCTCGGCGGCCGCCCACGGCAGGTGCCGTGTGACCCCGCGGAGCGGCGGGGCCGGCCGGGCGGTGCGCGGCGAGGCTTTCGGCCAGCGGCGGCCACAGCGAGAGGCTGCTGGCACTGCCCGTGCCGGTGGAGAGAGCGGGGATCCGAGGCCGGCCTTCCCCGGGCGACGAGGGGAGGCCGCCTTTGCCGCGCTGCCCTCCGTGCAGCATGTGGCCGATTCCGGCGAACCCGGGGTCTCCGCAGCGGCGCGGGCGGGAGGGAAGTGGGGAGCGCGCTCGGTGCCGTGCCGGCCGCTCCCGGCCAGCGCTGCGCTGCGCCGAGGCGTTTTCCCGCCCGTCCTGGGAAGGACATAAGCGACACCGTAGTTGGAGCTTAGCTGTCAGGGGGTACAACTTCCCTCCATTGGCGACCTCCTTTTCCCTCTGATTCAGCTACCTTGTGGTAGGTGCGATGGTGCTGAAGAAGGGTGGCGGCTTGGCACAGTTGCTGTCATAGGTGGTGCGAGAGCTCCACGCAAGGAGCTTTGAGTGGCATGTGTGAGGGTAGGAGGGTACGGCACCCATAGCTGAAGGCAAAAAAGGTCAGGGCATGTCATCAGCCGCAGTCGTGCTAAGTTGTTCATCTTTGCAAACTGCTTGCCGAGTTGTTCCTTTCTTAGGTAATGGGGTTTTGTATCAACCAGAACTGCAAATGGTCAGTATTTGCAGAGAAGGTTACTTGGACTGTTGTTGAAGTGAGTGTAGCAGTTTCTATGGCATTCTGCAAAAAAAGTGACAGGTCTCCCTGTGTTCCCCAGTTCTTAACAAAGATGAAGTTAACAAACCCCTGAAAAGAGGTTTTGCAAAACTTCAGGGATATTTTCCTACTAGTACTGTAGAGACAACCATAGTCACCTTGTCTTTCCAAAAGTGAAGGTTCCCTATTTTTGTCCAAGAGCATCAAGTGCTTTTGATCAGCGTTTGTGTGCATGCATTAGCCTCGTTCTTGCTCTTCCTTGGAGAACTTTTACAATACTCACATGATCTGTGTAGGCTGCAGACTGCAGTGGTGAACTTCAAGGCTTCCAGCAGAAGGGAGATGCTGTCCACGTTTTGGATTCTCCTTAGTCTGAACCTTCAACGTCCAAGGCTTCACTTTTCAAGCAGTTGGAAGAGCTCCAAATTAAGACATGAACAGGTCTTAATTGACCTTGCCACCGCCTCAGTTAGTCAAGTAATGCTGTGCATTGGATTTGACTAGTGCAACATGTGCTTAAAATATGTAGAGTAACTCCTCGATTACCCTCTCAGAAGGGTTGGAATGGAGAACAAGGAGTTCCCAAGACAAATATTTGGTGTACGAGGAGTAGAATTTAGGAGTTGATTGCAGAGCACTGCATGCACAAATGTCTAAGGAGAATCCATCTTTTGATGTCCCATCTATGCTTGTTCTCATTTGAAATCGTGCACATTCTGCAGGCTGGTTTTGTTAGGCTTGGGGCTGGGGAAGGAGTGATGGTGGGGGAGGAGTGGGTGTTGGTTTTGGGTTATTTTTTTGTTTCCAGAATAGTGTACACAGAACTTGTGCCCAAAACCAGCAGTAGGAAACAATGCAGGTATAAAAGAAGGTCACAGAAATGTCAGATAATACGAATCTGAAAGCGCTTCAGTATTTTACTCAGGAGTTTCACTCTAACAAGGTGATTTTCCTTCACAGAAATGTAGTGGCAGGCTTATGCCATGCTAGAAGTGATGACCTTTCTCTGCCCCAAATTGAGCAGCAAAAGGTTTTGGCTCTTAATTTGAACCCCTGAGCCAGCTGTGTTTCAGGCTGCAGAAGCTGCAGCTGTTGTGGCAGACGCGGGGTGCAGCCCTGCCTGCCAGTTCCGAGCTGGCCTGCGCTGGTGGCAGCCGTCAGCGCCCGGGGTCCCCTGTGCCACCCATGCCAGGGCTCTGCCTGCCTGCCTCGCAGCCCTGGTAGCCTCAGGGAAACATCGCACTACTCCATCTGCTTTAAAAACAAACAAGCAAACAAAAAGCTCCCTGTAAATATATGTAGAAGTCTTGAAACTAATTCTCAGCGCTTGCTCGGAGTTTGTTGATGGAGCAAATGGATTTTGGATAAACTGCTATTGCTAGTACTACTTAGGTTCCTAAACTTCAGAAGGGAGGCTATGGTGGTCACGTACCCCTGAGGAATGTTGGGAACAGTAAGACAGCTCAGTCATTTCAAGGTGGCCAGAAAATGGGTGTGGCAGTGGAGTGGACACTCTGTGAGTAGGTAGCCTTAAGTCATGTAACGACATGCACTTCAGTGGGAATTTTGCATCAACACCAAGAGATTGTGTCATGATGTGTTGCGTAACAACAAATTGGGCCAAAATTCTGCTGATTTTGACCAAGGTGGATGGGCCACCTTCACTTAAGCTGGCAAAGGGACATAAGTCAATGATGTTTGAAAAACAGCCATGAAACATAGCCCCTTTAGTTTGTTGCTCTGTTGCAAGTCTGCAAAGCTCTGTTGACAGGTCATTGGAAGTAGCTGTTGGAATCTAAGTGCAGTTGGACGCTTTGTCAGTCAGCATCAGCAGGAGGCTTAACGGTTTAGGTTGAGAGGTGGTGCATGGTTTTTTTTCAGAGGAATGGCCCAGTGAAGAGCAGTGTTCACTGCCATGACTACCGTTGTAGCCTTCAAGAGCAATGGTTCATTCAGAGAGAACTTCCTTGGTTCTGCTGGTTTGGTTTCGCAGCTGGAGCAAAGGTACAGCACTGGAAGCAATTCCTAGGGCAGAAGCGGGAGATATCCGAAGCTCTGGACTTCGTTGCCTAAGTGAGCGTAGTCTAATTGGAAGAGTGGTGAGCATCAGTGATATCAGATTTTTTACAAGTTCTTAATTCTGTCAAAACAAGAAAGAAGGAGAGTGATGAAGATGAAATCCTTTCCTCTTCAATCTGCCTACGCAACAACTTCAGCTGTAGTTGTAATGTGTATTCACCTATTTTGAATTGCCCAAAACCAGGCCTAGAGATGCTTCAGAGTCAGAGAAGCGGGTATTTGCTTTATTCGGCGCTGGGTGCATGGGGGATCACTCCTCCTAACACACACACACAGAGCACTCCATACAGTCCAGCATTATGTGTAAAATTTATGAACATTCATCACAATTCTTGGGATAGGAGTGGTTCTAGAAATTACTTCTCGGAAGTCATTAATATCATTAGCATACGTGCCATGCATGCGCTGTGTACGCTGATGGGCGCACTGAGGAAGGCTCCTCTTCTTCCTCGAGGGTCTTTCTGATGAAGATCAGTAGTCTTTGTCACAATGCACTTTTTACCTTTCTTTCTGGAGCATGCGCAGTTCTTCGGTGGCTGATGCAGCGATCTCTGTGCCGGTTTTCAAAAGATCCTGTTCCTCTTATCTTGACAAGATTAAGGCGAATCCTGCTGCTTAGGTTTTGTGATTAACATTTGCTGTCTCTTAGTAGTTCACTCGTGTTTACATGAGTTAACTATGGATCAACCCCCTTCTCAATTTTAGCACTGAAAGGATATTAGAGTCATTTAAAGAGATGTCTCCTATGGAGTACTATAAAACTGCCATAATGGTAAGACGTTTTCATACAGTAGTTTTAGCACAGAAGTAATATATGTACAATCTTGGATGTTTCATCCTGCTGGCTCAGGAGCCAGTATTGAGCTTTTCTCCTTTAAATCCAGTCTTAGAGCTCTGCAAGGATCACTGCAGCATGACGTTGTGACAAGGGGATGCTGATTCATGCATAAACCTTTGACGCTTTCCTTCTATCTTCAAGCAGCTTTGAAAACCAGTGATTATCTGGCATGTTGCGACTTGAGAGTCATGGTAAAGGTTTCACCAAACACTTTGTAATATCAGGCTACAGCTTTCATTCCTAAGGAAAGAGCATTGAGCAGATTGCTGGCAAAATGCTGAAAGAATGAGCCAAACCCAAAATCCTTTAATGGGAAAGATGGAAAAAATTTAGATGTGTTTATTTGAACTAAAAATAATGTGGACCAAGCCTAAATGTATTTCACACTAAATTCTTAGAACTGATTTTAAGGGAAGAAGTGAGAAAGATGAATTCCCAAGCGGAATTTTCAGCAGCATAATATTGAGCATTTATTAGTAGAACAAAGGCATATCACAGTGCAGGAGCACTTAGCAATATTGCTAGAGGCGTGGCTCCATTCATTTTACTGTGAACTTTAGTACTTCTTTAAACATAGTCCTTAAGCCCAGAAAGTCATTTACACTTCACTCAACTTTCCCCCCTCCGTCTCTGCCCCCTTGCGCCAGCACACGCCAGCACACTGCCACCTCGGTCCTCTGAGTAGCTCCAGAATTGAAGGCAGGCACCCCCCTCCGGTGCCTCCTCAGTCTCCAACCTAATTTGTAGTTGATGGGTTCTTTGGGAGGTGTGAGTTTTGATGAGATAACAGACTTCCTGGGATGCATGCGGTTTATCTTCTTTGTTTCTTGAAGATGTCTTGGTTTCCACCTCTGTAATTTCTCAACTTAAAGGACATTTATTATCATGTGTTTCTTCCTACGTTTCCCAACATGTTACCACTCATTCGAAGTTACAATTTACTCTAGTCTTGTTTTTACTTACCTATATTTTACCTTAACACTATTTCTACATAGTACATTCTCACTTCTAAATGTTGAAGTGATAGATGCGAAAGACAAAATTTATCGTTCACTCATTTATCACAGGAGGAATGTGTTAGCTGCTTGTGTTGCAGTTCACTTGTAATTGTGGTCTATTACCGCAGGCCTGGGCCCTAGGGTGTATCACTGTGTCCCGCAGCCATAGGGAGGAGGAGGAGAGAAGATCCAGCAGGCAGGAATTGTGCACCAAGATTTATTCATTTAATTATTTCACAAACTCTTTTACAGACTTTTTTCTTCATAGTCTAATTGGACAAAGGATCAGCCCCCCCCCCTTGGGGTGATTGGCTAAAATCCTAAACCATCCATTGTCAAAATATTTTTCTACTAGACCATAAACCAGACTTTTCAAGGTTGCAGGTGGCTTGGTTGTTTACATACTCTGCTACCTCTTCTGTGAGAGAGAAAAGTCTCTCACAGACTTAGAAAATAGCAAGAAAATCCTCGCTAGCAGCATTTTGGTATCTACAATTCCCCCTTTTTGTTTGATAAGATAACAACTCCACTATTAATCCTAAATAGAAATTTACATCAGTTATTAATTCTAAATATGTCCTTAAGGCTTTAACGATCTGACTCCATAACAAGAAATTTAAAGTTCAGTCTCTGCTTGTGGAAGGACCATCCCAGTCTCTGCTTGTAGAAGGACCATCTGCCTGATGGTCAACATCTTGGTCATCATCAGAAGAGTCTGATGGCTGATGATCTACATTCTGGTGGCCACTTGGATGGTTGGTGTTCTGGTCATCATTTGGAGGTTGCCTGTTCTGCCTCTGGTGCCGTAGGGCAGGGCGAACACATTTTGCAGCTAGCCACCGTACCCCAGTATCTGTAGAAACGCAAGCATAGCCACGACCCCAAACCATAAGTTCCCGCAGGCCTTCCCACTGGTTAGTGAGTAAATTCCACACCCAGACTTTTGCCCAGGGCAGTTGTCTCTTGCCTGCAGAGTGCAATGAGAGAAAGTGATTCAGAAGAACAGGATTCTTTGAATTTTGTGGTACCGTAAGGTGATTAATTGTATACGAGCTTTTGCTAGTCGGCTTCAGTAACCAAATTCAAAGGTTCCTGTGAGAATCGTTGAAAAGCCATGATAACAGCCCTTAATTCAACTAACTAAGCAGAGTCTGACTCGGATTGGTGTGTTAATCAACCACTGCAAAGGCAGTGTAGGATACTGTGCACCTTTGCGCACAGTGACCCCTGCTAAAAATTTGTCCCGATCCGTATGCCCCAGGCTGCCAACACATCCCGTCCCCAAAGGTTAAGGGAAGTGGTAGTAACATAAGGCCTAATTGTAGCTGTGTGCCCCTCTGAGTCCTTCACCGTCACAGGCCGTTCGCTTCAATAGCTCTGTGTGGTTCATCCTCATCCTGTGATGGCCGATCCCACTGGGGGTAAAGGCCATGAGGGAGGCCACGCAGAGAAGGAGATGATAGTTACATCAGCACCAGTATCAATCAAACCTTGAAGCTGAGTCCAGGGCGGACGGGCGTTCGGCAGGATCAGGGTACACGTCATCTGTGGCCTTTGGTCAGAGATGTCTGCAGTCCAGAAGGCCTGCAGAAGTCCTGTAGATCCACTGCTGTTATCTTTGTGAGTTTGTTGTTCTATCCTGGGGACACAAGACTTAAAAGGCACTAATTTAGCAAGGCAGGTCTTTTCAGGAATAGTTACAGGGGGTTTTCAAATTCCCTATAAAACTGAGGACAAGGCTCCGAGGAGCGGATTCCCATCAATCCGACCTCATCCTCATCCTATCGCATTAAACCTGTTAGAAGCCAGACCTGAACAGCCCCTCTCTTCCTTTGTCTCTGAGCTAACGTGAGCCGACATCAACGGCTCCTGCCGTGTTTCCCTCTGCAAAGAAGCCAGCTAGCTAGCCCAGCAAGCTCTTTTCCTGATCCCGAAGTCGCTTCAGCGACGCGTGGAGGTAACGCAGCTGGACTGTCTCTGACCAGGGGCACGCCAGAGTCAGTGCCTCGAGCACCAAACGCTGCGTTATTGGACATTGAAGGTTCAGGCTAAGGAGAATCCAAAACGTGGACAGCATCTCCCTTCTGCTGGAAGCCTTGAAGTTCACCACTGCAGTCTGCAGCCTACACAGATCATGTGAGTATTGTAAAAGTTCTCCAAGGAAGAGCAAGAACGAGGCTAATGCATGCACACAAACGCTGATCAAAAGCACTTGATGCTCTTGGACAAAAATAGGGAACCTTCACTTTTGGAAAGACAAGGTGACTATGGTTGTCTCTACAGTACTAGTAGGAAAATATCCCTGAAGTTTTGCAAAACCTCTTTTCAGGGGTTTGTTAACTTCATCTTTGTTAAGAACTGGGGAACACAGGGAGACCTGTCACTTTTTTTGCAGAATGCCATAGAAACTGCTACACTCACTTCAACAACAGTCCAAGTAACCTTCTCTGCAAATACTGACCATTTGCAGTTCTGGTTGATACAAGCCCCCATTACCTAAGAAAGGAACAACTCGGCAAGCAGTTTGCATAGATGAACAACTTAGCACGACTGCGGCTGATGACATGCCCTGACCTTTTTTGCCTTCAGCTATGGGTGCCGTACCCTCCTACCCTCACACATGCCACTCAAAGATCCACCTGTGACAGCAACTGTGCCAAGCCGCCACCCTTCTTCAGCACCATCGCACCTACCACAAGGTAGCTGAATCAGAGGGAAAAGGAGGTCGCCAATGGAGGTGTTATAAACATATATTATATTGGCTTCTCGCAAAGTATAAAGTAGATATTATATAATGTTAGAAATGCTTTTTGCTGTGTGGATGTAGTTTTCTCTCTTTTTAGCAAGAATGTTAACAAGTGTGAGCACGTAAGATAACCTCCAAACGAACAGAGGATGAGGCCCGAAAAGCTGCTAATCAACACTTTGTCTAGGGAGCAAAAGGGCCCAAATGCTACTCCGCCTGGAGAACAGGCGGCCAGGAGAGTCCAAGAGCCGTTATCACCACTCTGCCCGGAGAGACGAAGAGGCCCAAAGCTGCAATCAGCCCTGTCTGTCTGGAGAATTAAGAAATCCACCCTACCATCGACTCTTGCCTAGCGGGCCCAACCCCAAGAATCAAGAGAAATAAAACCACAAGGCAGAAGACTACGCATGCTCTAAAAAGGCGGAACCAAGGAGTGGCCATGCAGAACAGCTCCAGGAAAAGTTTTAATATGAATAAAGAACAGACAGTAAAAATGGTATAAAAAAGACTCACCTCTGGCATCAGGTGTGCTCTTGGCAGAGCACCAAGGCACCCGGCCATTACCCCGTTGCTTTATTTGATGTGTCTCTTATTGTCTTTATATTAAACCCTTTAAATTCTCACAGGAGAGTGAACCTCGTTTTTCACAATTAAGGGCTCGTCCCGGAGCTACACCTCACCTCTGAAAAGCGTGGGAGGATTCAAGAAGCAAGGGTAAGGCGCCTCCCGCCCAAGTTGGCAGGACCTTTGCTTAGCATCCTCTGGCGTGATTTGGTGGCAGCAGGGCAACACCCGGAGGACAAGAAAGACACAAAAATAAAGCAAATGAAAGAGAGCGCTCTCGACAAAAATCCCACAGACACTGGAAAAGAAACAGGACTGGGAAGTATTGTCCAAAGAAAAAGGGGGTGGTTACGGGAGATGAGCGTGTGTGAATGAGACGTGGGCTGGTTGCCCCCAGATCTGCGAAGTGAGTGTGGCAGTCTCTGAGTGCTGCCGTTCCGTCTTGTTCACGAGAACAGCGGCCAGCGAGGAGACAAAGCGAGAGATAAGCGGAGTGAAAGAATCTCCGGGGGTGACTGGGACGGGGTCCCAGAGAAGGGGTTGCAAAGTGGGAGCTACCCCCCCATATGCTGGGTTGAGGAAAACCCCAAGAGCACCCAGGGCCTAAAAGTACCCCAAGAGAGGTTGGGGTTTGGATGCTAGCAATGCTGGGTTGAGGGAAATCCAAGAGCACCCAGAATCCTGAGGATTATATCATACCCATGGGTGGATACTAACAAGTGACTTGAAAGAGGTACCTTATTATTCTGTTGTGAGTAGGAATGAGTGAGTGAACAAATATTAAAAAAGAGTGAATGTGTGAATGAAAAACTGTGTAATTCGAAGTTAACTTTGTTTTTGGGGAAGGTGGGCTCTAATAAATTTTTTGGTGTTTTTTGTACTGTGAAAGGGTGGGTAGTATTTTACAGCAGTGAAGATTGGTGTTTTAAAGGAATGAATTAGTATTTCAAAGGGGGGGATAAATTGGTATTTTGAGTAATAGAGAACTCCTGGGAAAATGGGACAACAACCTAGTAAATTAAGTTCAAATTATAAAAGGGTGCCAGAGGATATACCCCGAGACAGTCCCCTCGGGGTCAAACTCGCAAACTGGGAAACTGATCCTTCTACAAAAGGAAAAGAGAAAGTAAAAATGATTCAATTCTGCATGAAAGAGTGGGTAAAAAAGGAAATCAGATCTGATCATGTGTACTGGCCAAAATACGGGTCTGATGAGGCATGGATTTGCCAGGCTCTAAATGTATTTGTAAATTCAAAAGAGCCATCTCACCCTGAGGAGAGAGAATATGCTTCTTGCTGGACAGGAATTACAAAACCTCTGGGAACCAAAGTCTTCAAAATATCAGAAACCGCAGAGGAAAAGCAAACAGAAGAGAAAAAAGGCTGAGACCCTTTAGAAGTATTGCCTCCGCCGCCAGCACCAGAAGCTGCCCTCCTCCCCCTGGCTCCGGGGCTTCCCCCGCCAGCCCCCCCTCCGCCCGCACCGGGGGCCTTTCCCCCGGCAGCCCTCCCGCCCCAATGGAGCTGGGGGGGAGCCCTGCCCCCGCCCATGCCGGGGATCCCACCCTTCCCATATATCTCGGGAATCCCAGCACCCTCAATTGCATCAAGGGAAAGGTCACACGTCCCGGCTTCAGCCCCTACCTCTCCTGCCTTGAGAAACCCGGCTTTAGCCCCGGTGCCCGCCTCCTGTGCTCCGGAATATCTGGCTTCACTGCCATACCCCACCCCCACCCTCTGCACCACAGAATATTCAGCTTCAGCGCCAGACTTTGAATCTGCCCCTCCTCCCCAGGGGAGTTCGGTGCTTTCTTCCCAAATCAACCCTCTTCTTAACGAAGGAGCACCATACCAGAATACAGGAGGTGCCATTAAGGCTCCGAGGCAGCCCAACAAGCCCTCCATTGCTAAACAAACAGAGGGAAGCCGAGAAATTCATTTCTTTCCGTTAAGAGAAGTACCTACGGGAGGAGGGGGAAGCGGCTTTGTGAGTGCTCCTCTAACCTCTACAGAGGTTAGGAATTTCAAAAAAGAAATTAAAGGATTATTAGAAGACCCCATAGGTACAGCTGAAATGTTGGACCAGTTCTTAGGTCCCAACATTTTCACTTGGGAAGAAATGCAATCAATAATGAAAATAATATTCTCCCAAGAAGAAAGAGAAATGATTAGAATTGCTGGAATAAAAATTTGGGGAAAAGAAAACCAACAAGGTCCACCCGGGGATCAGAAAATGCCCATTACACCTCCTAACTGGAACCAAAATGATGAAGCTGGGAGGGGACATATGAATGATTATTGTAATTTGATAATCAAGGGAATAAAAGAGGGGGCACTCTGAGGACAAAATGTCAGAAAGGCCTTTGAGGGGCAGCAAGGGAAGGAAGAAACCCCGACTGAGTGGCTGGAGAGGCTCCGAAAGAATATGAAACAATATTCTGGGAGAGACCCGGAGTCCCTAGCAGGGCAAGCCCTGCTAAGAGTTCACTTTGTCACTCATGCCTGGCCAGATATTAGAAAAAAATTGGAAAAAATAGAAGATTGGTATGAGAAACCATTACAAGACCTAGTAAGGGAAGCTCAAAAGATATATATGTCCGGAGGGATGAAGAAAAAGCCAAAGTGGGAGCAAAGATCATGATAGCCACTATGCGAGAGAGTACCTTCCAAAAAAAATATCTAAAGCCCTCAGGTAACACTCCTAAACATTCCAGATTCAGAAATGGTGGAAAAGAGAAAAATAAAACCTCAGCACAATCAAGATTCCAAGAACAACCCAGGGATGCCTGTTTCTATTGCAAGGAAGAAGGGCATTATCAAAGAGAATGCCCCCACCTGAGGAGGGATCTGAAAAGATTTCAAGAGACACGCACAGAAGAAAAATAGGGAAATCATGGGCTCTATTTTTGGGGGGATAAATACCATCTGGAGCCTTTGATAACTTTAAAAGTAGGCCCCGAAGAGGAAGTATTGGAATTTATAGTTGACACTGGGGCAGAAAAGACTTGTGTGATGAATATTCCAAAAGGGAGTAATGATATGGTAAAAGTAACAGGAGCAAAGGGGGAAGGATTTAAGGTCTCTGTCATTAAAGATGTGGTTATTGAAGGGGAAACAAAAATAGGGATAGGGGATGCTTTGTTAGCTCCTGAGGCTGGCAGCAATTTATTGGGAAGGGATTTACAAATCCAACTGGGGATTGGAGTCATACCAGAAGAAGGGAAAATGACGGCCAAAGTGTTTAAACTTAGCCAAGAAGATGAAAGCAAAATTAACAGAGAGGTTTGGGCTAGGGAAGGGAATAGGGGTGGACTAGATCTTGACCCCATAAGGGTCACAACTGAAAAAGAAGAAGGTCCCATTTGTGTACATCAGTACCCTATATCTTTAGAAGGGAGAAAAGGCTTAAAACCAGTGATAGAAGAATTAATAAAGGATGGGACACTAGAACCTTGTAAATCCCCTCATAATAGCCCTATTCTCCCAGTAAAGAAATCTGATGGAAATTATAAATTAGTGCAAGATTTAAGAGAAGTAAACAAAAGAACACGGGCCTGCTACCCTATGGTTCCTAATCCCTGCACTCTTTTAAGCAAAATTCCACCTCAACATCAGTGGTTTAGTGTGGTAGATCTTAAAAATGCCTTTTGGGCCTGCCCACTGGCAGAGGAAAGCCGAAATATTTTTGCCTTTGAATGGGAAGATCCAAACACAGGGAAAAAGAACCAGTTGAGGGGGACTAAACTGCCACAGGGCTATTGTGAGGCCCCAAATTTATTTGGGCAAGCCTTGGGAGAAATACTACAAACCTTCCCCACTCCCCCAGGAATACAATTTATCCAATATGGAGATGACCTTCTAATATCAGGAGAAGATGAAATGAAAGTTAAAGGAGCTACCATAAAGCTTCTAAATTTTCTTGGGAAAAAGGGACTAAAGGCATCAAAAAGGAAATTACAGTTTGTGGAATCAGAAGTAAAATATCTCGGCCACCTGATAAGCAAAGGTAGCTGACAACTAAGTCCTGAAACAATTACAGGGATTTTATCCCTCCCTCCTCCCTCTTCAAAAAAGGAGGTTAGGAGACTGCTGGGGCTACTGGGATATTGCAGATTATGGACTGAAAGATATACACAAGCAGTAAAATTTTTATATGAAAAATTAACAGGGGGAGACAATATACAATGGACCAAAGATGATGATGATAATAAATTAGAAAAACTGAAGTTGAAACTAGCCTCGGTACCAGCCCTAAGCTTACCCTCACTAGAAAAACCCTTTCATTTATATGTGAATGCAGAAAATGGAGTAGCCCATGGTGTATTAGTCCAGGAATGGGGAGGGGTGAGAAGACCAATAGCTTATTTAGCTAAACTATTGGACCCAGTAAGCCGTGGCTGGCCAGTATGCATTCAAGCCATAGCAGCTACCGCTATTTTGGTGGAGGAGAGCCGTAAGCTCACCTTTGGAAGTAAACTGATTGTATACACACCCCATGCGGTCCGAAATGTGCTAAATCAAAAAGCTGAAAAATGGTTAACAGACTCCAGGCTATTAAAATATGAAGCAATTCTGATTGACAGTAATGATCTAACTATAGAAGCAAGCAAAAGCCTCAATCCGGCCCAATTCCTGTATGGAGAACCAAAAGATGACCTGGCACATGATTGCTTAGAAATTACTCAATACCAAACAAAAGTTCGAGAAGATCTAGCTGAACAAGCCCTCTTAGAAGAGGAAAGAATATATGTGGATGGTTCATCCAGATGCTTGCAAGGAAAAAGAATGTCAAGATATGCCTTAGTCGATGGGATAAATATGCAGGCCATCGAAAAAGGAAAACTACCTTCAAATTGGTCGGCGCAGTCTTGTGAATTATACGCTCTAAAGAGAGCACTGGAGCATTTAGCACACAAAAAGGGGACCGTCTATACTGATTCAAAGTACATACCTTTGGAAAGATCTGGGAAGAAAGGGGTTTACTAAATTCAAAGGGGAAAGAACTGATACATGAAGGCCTGATTTCAGAAGTGTTGGAAGCATTAAAATTGCCTGAAGAAATAGCCGTAGTGCATATCAAAGGACACCAAGAAGGGATGACCCCGGAAATAAGAGGGAATAACCTAGCAGACCAAGAAGCCAAAGATGCAGCAGAAAATGGGACTGAACCAATTCTGTTAATCCTGACCCCAGAAAGGGGAGAATTGGAAATCCCCAAATTTAGTAAAGAAGAAGAAAAAGAATTATTTAAGATAGGGGGAGAACAAGATCAATCTGGAAAACGGAAACTTCCTGATGGGAGACAGTTACTTAATAAGCCACTCACTAAGAGAATATTAGAAGATATGCATCAAAAAACTCATTGGGGTACTCAAGCTAGCTTGTGTGATCATTTTCTAAAAAATTATGGGTGTATTGGAATCTTTGGGGTAGCAAAACAAATAACTGGGAACTGTAGAACTTGCCAAAGAGTGACTAGGAAAATAATGAGAAAAACAACATTAGGAGGCCGTGAGTTAGCTCTGCGACCATTCCAAAGTATCCAAGTAGATTTCACTAAACTTCCTCAAGTACAGAGATGGAAGTTCCTATTAGTAATAGCAGACCACCTAACTTGTTGGGTAGAAGCAGTTCCTGCTACTAGAGCTACAGCTAACATAGTATGCAAAACCCTTCTGGAACAAATTATTCCCAGATATGGAATGGTTAATAAAATAAACTCAGATAGAAGAACACATTTTACATCCAAAGTCTTACAACAAATAACTCAAGCCTTGGGAATAAAATGGGAATTACATACCCCCTGGCACCCACAAAGTTCAGGCCAAGTAGAAAGAGTGAACCAGACTTTGAAAAAAACTTTAACAAAATTAATGATTGAAACTCAAATGTCATGGGTAAAATGCTTACCTTTGGCTCTGTTGAGAGGCCGAACACAGCCCAGGTCAGACCTGGGAGTGTCTCCTTATGAGATGATGTTCGGATTACCCTTCCTTACTGCTCAACATGAAACAGCCACTTATGAAGTAGGAGAAGTAAGTGTCAAAAAATATGTCACCGCAATTGCCAGAACACTTGAAAATTTGCGGCTGAAAGGAATGATCCCTCAAACCACAGCTTTGGAGTTCAAAATTCATAATATCCATTCAGGGGAATGGGTACTAGTAAAAACATGGAAAGAACAATCTTTGACTCCACAATGGGAGGGTCCTTTTCAGGTACTGCTGATGACTGAGGCCGCAATCCAGACCAAGGAACGAGGGTAGATCCATGCCAGCAGAATCAAAGGACCTGTAAAAGAACCTGAAGAGTGGACTGTAATATCCAAACCAGGTGATACCAAATTGATTCTTAAACGGAGACCAGGTGGCAATGAGCTAGAACAATCTAAATAATCCAAGGGATATGCAAAGAATCACACCTAACTGAGAAGTAAAAGCCAAATTTATATCAGTGGCCCCTGGACAAATTCTGGGACATCGTGGAGAAGAATATTCTCACTTCAAACAGGAAGGGTTGGGACTGGATCAAACAGGGAACTCTCATGTTCTGATTCTAGCCTGTGATTTGTATTAAGAAGGCGGAGAATCACAACTTCCATCAGTGCCACATCATATACCCTGTTTGAATCATTCTAACACGGGGCATGCCAACCACGTCAAATATAAGTAATTAATCTAGAGGGAAATTGGCATTTCACACCGTCGACACCCTAGTTGTAAAGGGTGTCAAGCACAAAATCGACCCCCTATCCAGACAAAATCATAAGCAACAAAAGCAATAACTTTGCTCTGCAGATGGGAATTACTAGTGCCTGTTGAATGGGAAACACCTAAGATACGATAAGATACTACAGTTAAAAAGGTGCCAAAAGAAATTTGCCTAAAAGCTACAAAGGAAGTGACAAGGAAATAGAGGGCAAGACCGGGTCGGCCACTGTACTCGCCACCGAGAAGATCCAATACACCTGCTATGGGTTGCAACCTCATAGGCAAGGGAGGTGGGAGTATAAGCCATGCCGGACCTCTGTTATTCCTTCTTTTGTCACTTCTCCTGGTCCCTTTTGGGACACCGGCAAGACCATGTTACAAATGCTATCGAAAGCTCTACATGGAAAGACACCGGGGCTTCTTTCTTATTACTCATACCCATACCAACAGTCACTGTTATGACTCATCCAAATTAGGTATTTGCATGCATAAAGGAGAAAAATATTGGATTACAGAAAATTTAGGAACAAGTGGAAACAGACTAAGAAGCAATTGTCCAAAAGGAGAAAAATAGATTTGCTCCACAGCTGCCACCAGGGGAACAGTCCAAGATTTGGTAAAAGAGCAAGTGGTAAGTAAAGATACAAAGCCAGCACAGCAACCTCGCCCTATATTCACCTCACCACGCCAGGACCTGTATGCAAAGCTCAAACAACAAAGAGGAAAAAACCCCAAGGTTAGGAAAAAACCTGTTTGTGGAATTGGGGGAGAGGATAGGTAAAGAACTTAACATAACCAACTGTTGGGTCTGTGGAGGAGCTTTAATGACAGAAGAATGGCCACGGAAAGGTAGCAGCGTAGGCCCGGTAGAACTCCTTAAATGGAACCGGACAAATATAAGAGGGGGGAACCGACCTGAGGGGTGAATTTTAAGTTCAACAGTGATAGGGGAAGAATGCCTCTGGCGAACTGGGATAAACTTTCTTAATGAAGTAGGAAACACTCCCTGTAAAAGCTATAAAGTGAGTAACAAAACTTCAAGGTGGTGGGTCCCAGAAAAACCAACTTGGTATTGAGCCCAGAAAAAAGGAAAAGACTGTGTATATGATCATGAAGTTGGACTCTTTCAGTGTAATGACACGAGGAAAAATCCTTATTTTGGAATCCCAGAAATAGCCAAATTTGGGGAGAATATAAATCAACAAGAAGGTGATTATTGGAAAGCACCAGATGGCTTCTTTTGGATATGTGGGAAAAGGGCATCCCCAAGACTCCCTTCACATTGGAAAGGGAGTTGTACACTAAGAATCATTCAACCAGGGTTTTTCCTTTTCCCAGAACCAGTGGGAGATCAATTAGGTATACCTCTCTATGAAGACTTCAAAAGAAAGAAAAGAGATTTAATTGGAGGATTCCAAAAATGGAAAGATGAGGAATGGCCCCCTGAACGAATATTAGAAACAGATGGGCCAGCTACCTAAGCACAAGATGGAAGTTGGGGATATCAGACCCCAATTTACATGCTGAATCGTATCATCAGACTCCAAGCTCTTGTAGAAATCATAACCAATGAAACAGCTGGGGCTATGGAATTAATAGTCAGCCAGCAACGCCAAACCAGAGCTGCAATACATCAAAATAGGCTGGCTTTAGACTATTTACTGGCCGAAGAAGGCGGTGTGTGCAGGAAGTTCAATACATCGGACTGTTGTTTAAAAATTGATGACAATGGGGATGCCGTTCTAGATATGGCCAACCAAATCAGAAAAATAGCCCATGTACCAGTCCAAAAATGGGAATCAATGATGTCTGCTAACTGGTGGGATGGCATATTGGGGAAAGAATGGTGGAAGAAGCTAGGTTTCTTCCTCTTATGTGCTACAGCTAGTCTAATATTTCTCCCTTGCTTGATCCCCTGCTTTATTCGGCTAATCACCAGCATAGTTCAAGGCATGCAAGTTGTGGCAATGCCTACTGACCCAAAGTTGGCTATGTCTGGAACAGCACAAAAAATTATGGTATTAAAAAGACAAAGTGATACAAAAGACCCTCTTGAAGAAGCCAAATTGATCTGTGAAAAGAACGAACAGACATTAGAAGCCAAGAAAAAAGAATTATTGCTCAAGCCAAATGATTTATAAAATAGAAAAGGGGGGATTGTTATAAACATATATTATATTAGCTTCTCGCAAAGTATAAAGTAGATATTATATAACGTTAGAAATGCTTTCTGCTGTGTGGATGTAGTTTTCTCTCTTTTTAGCAAGAATGTTAGCAAGTGTGAGCACGTAAGATAACCTCCAAACGAACAGAGGATGAGGCCCAAAAAGCTGCTAATCAACACTTTGTCTAGGGAGCAAAAGGGCCCAAAGGCTACTCCGCCCGGAGAACGGGCGGCCAGGAGAGTCCGGGAGATTTTATCACCACTCTGCCCGGAGAGACGAAGAGGCCCAAAGCTGCAATCAGCCCTGACTGTCTGGAGAATTAAGAAATCCACCCTACCATCGACTCTTGCCTAGCGGGCCCAACCCCAAGAATCAAGAGAAATAAAACCACAAGGCAGAAGACTAGGCACGCTCTAAAAAGGCGGAACCAAGGAGTGGCCATGCAGAACAGCTCCAGGAAAAGTTTTAATATGAATAAAGAACAGACAGTAAAAACGGTATAAAAAGGACTGACCTCTGGCATCAGGTGTGCTCTTGGCAGAGCGCCAAGGCAACTGGCTGTTACCCCGTTGCTTTATTTGATGTGTCTCTTATTGTCTTTATATTAAACCCCTTTAAATTCTCACAGGAGAGTGAACTTCGTTTTTCACAGAGAGAAGTTGTTCCCCCTGACAGCTAAGCTCCAACTACGGTGTCGCTTATGTCCTTCCCAGGACGGGCGGGAAAACGCCTCGGCGCAGCGCAGCGCTGGCCGGGAGCGGCCGGCACGGCACCGAGCGCGCTCCCCACTTCCCTCCCGCCCGCGCCGCTGCGGAGACCCCGGGTTCGCCGGAATCGGCCACATGCTGCACGGAGGGCAGCGCGGCAAAGGCGGCCTCCCCTCGTCGCCCGGGGAAGGCCGGCCTCGGATCCCCGCTCTCTCCACCGGCACGGGCAGTGCCAGCAGCCTCTCGCTGTGGCCGCCGCTGGCCGAAAGCCTCGCCGCGCACCGCCCGGCCGGCCCCGCCGCTCCGCGGGGTCACACGGCACCTGCCGTGGGCGGCCGCCGAGCGACAGGAAGCAGAAGCGCTCACCGCCGCGCCGCTCGCCGCCCCGCCCGGGCGCTCCTCTCCTCGCGCTACCACGATGGCGCCGGCCCGCCCCGCCTTCCCCGTCGCCTGCGGCGCAACGCGGCTGCTCCGAGCCACGCAGCACGCGTGCGGCCGGGCCCTGCCGAGCTGCCGGCGGAGCCGGGGCACAGCACGGGCGGGAGAGCTTCCGGCGAGGCTGGGCGGGCGGCGAGCGCGGCCGAGCGTGAGCGCGCCAGGCGGGCGGCGGCGCGATGGAGAGCTAGATGGAGGCGGCAGCACCGCGCGGCATAAAATAGCTGATCGTCCGGCAGCCGCCCGCTCCGCAGCCCCTCGGCTGCTGTCGAGAAGGGCCCCAGCCCTGGCCGCGCCGGTGGCGAGGCGGCTCCGCAGCCCGCGGGCAGCCCTGGCGGGGCAGGGGAGCACTGCGGGCAGCCCCGGGGCCGCGCAGCCGTCTGCAACGCGCGGTGGGAGCCGCTGGGAACTATTTTACACGTCCCGGGGGGCTGGAGAGGAGCACGGAGACCACGCGGCAGGTCGCTGCCGTTAGGGAAAATTAATCCACGATGCCTGAGGTTTATATCCGAAAAGGAGACAGAGGAGTCCTGCAACATTCTTCGACTACAGGGAGAGTCCATGGGGCTTTTCCCATGGCGTCTGTCAAACGGTTGCGGGATGCAGCCCCCTTTTGATGCCAAGTTCCCGGCCACAGCACCCTCTTCCTTTTCCCCATTGGCTGAGGTATTCGGGAGATACAGACTTCCGGAACTGCCTACTCTATGCGCCCCCCTCTAATATGCACCCCCCTCTTGGCATCGAGAAGAAAGAAAAGAACCCCATTTCCTAATGCTCTTAAGTCTTTGTTGCCTTGCTCTAGGTTCAGGAATTTAACACGGCCTTGATTAATCAACAGTCTCTGATGATTAGTAACAGTTCTAGAGAACTCCTAGTTTCTTCTGTTACTTCACTAGCCATAACTTCCTAGCCTTGTCTACAGGCCGATTCACACGGTCTCTTTGTAAAGACTCATCCATCTCATTCCTTTTAATCCCTCCTCTTTTTATTTGCTCTGTATTTGTCTTTACAAACCTTAATTACCATGGATTTAATTTTTTCTTCTGGAGTCTTCTTGGGTTTTGCTATTATTTGCAGTGACATTCTTTTCTGTCCTTTTGTAGTCATTTCTGGATCAGGTAGGCATGGCTGCTAGCGGCATCCCCTTGAGCACCTGCTGAAAGAGCTGCCGCCAGCATGGTGTCACGCATGGTAAAAAGATGAGAATTGCGATAGCATATAAGAGGAGAAATCGTATTCATTTAGCCCATAGCTGGCCAGTTAACTATGAAAATATGTCCCATTCCCATCCTTTCAACATTTGGACAGGTCCACGAGCTGACGTTATTTCCTTTGTTATTTGTTTGACCACTTTTCCGCTGTCATCTGCTTGCAAACAGCAGCTCGAGTCATTTAATTTCCCACAAACTCCTCCTTCTTCTGCCAACAGATAATCTAATACCATCCAATGTTGAAATACCGCTTTCCTCATTTAAGTGGGTTGCTCAGCAAAAAGGTCAAGCGCTGTGGCTGGCTGGTTGGTAATTATTTCCGAGACAGCTTGTAACCTAATTATCTCCTTCAAATGATAAATGGGTTCCCAGGCATCTGGGATTAATTCCTTAGGTTTCCAAGGGGCTGGTCCATCGTGTTGGGTAACTTGTTCTGTTGGCCATTCATCATTTCCCCGTTTTGGGGTGCTCCCTCCAGCCAGGGCTGCATCAGCTGACTGCTTTTCTCTAATTAAATCATCACAGATTTTGATTCCTAAGCGATTTCCCAGAACTTGTAGTAGCAAAAAGAACAACAGTCTACTAAATATACCATATCCCTGACCAGTTTGGAGGTAACCTGAGCTAAGCATGTTGGCCACAAATCCAATACTGTCCTTTCAAAGCCCGTGTTCCATTAGCAAAGGAACCTACCCATGGTCATCAATTGGTGGCTCAAAATACAGCAGGATTCCTGGGCCTAACGGTCCTCCAACAAGAGTTGCCCCACCATAAGGGTCCCAGCATTTGCATTTCCAAGCTCCCGCACAGGGTTCCCACCTACGTTTACATCTGCAAGCTGCTTGGTTGGATTTGGAGCAGAACTCACTAAAAGGCTTTGAGTTCCAATCCGGTGTGGCCATTCCCACTGATAATCACAAACAACATGTCTTCTACTTGTGGAATTTTTGTGGGGACTGCTCAAAAACAGGTGGTCAAAAAAACCCCTTGTCCCTCCCCATTGCTTTACAGGCTTCCAAATATTTTTGGTAAGTGTGATAAGAACGCCTTACGCAGCTACTGTTAGTGAGCCGAACAGGTATTTGATTGCATTTGCCTTGATATTTGGAACAATTGGAAGGAGGGCAATTGGGGGTCCAAACCCAGTTGTTCAAGGCCAGAGGGAAAGTCAATTGACAATTGCCTTTTCCTACATAGACACGCCCTATCCTATTTAGGCAATAAGTGCCTGTTGGAGAAGAATGAAGTGGCCGTGAACTTCCTTCTTTGGCCCCAAATCCCATCCCACTGTGGGCCCTCACATTGACCCACCATTTAGGTTCAGCTGGGCTAGCCAACTGTGGCCACTCTTCAGATCCTCCTGGCCTTCCACAGAGCCAGCAATTGCTAAGGTTAAAAACTTTTGCTACTTCTTCTCCTAAGGCTGCAAATTGATTCTCCCACTCCTGGCCTAAACTCAGCTGACCATATCAAAGTAGAATTAGTAAGGAAAATGTTTTAATAGTGTCATCTAATTAGCTAGTCTAATTTTCCCGTTGTCTTCTGCAGCACCTGTGGCAATTGAAGACACAGAAACCACTTAACGTAACAAAATGGCCACAAGTATTAGCCCCCAAGTGAGTGGAGATTCTAGAGGAGGGATGCCTATACAGTCTATTTCAGCAGACGGTCTGAAGGTAGGACTGCGGGGCTTCTTCCGATGTCGAAGCACTGCCTACTGCTCCGGCCCACTCCTGCAGAGTGTCAGTCACGGCCTCCCGGCCTTCTCCTCCAGCTGAGATGTGCAAATCTCTGAGGCTTCAGAGACCTTGACCCGAGAGTGACGGGTTCACCTGTGTTCAGCTTACTTGACTGTTTTCTGTCGTCAGTGACACTTGGAATGGGCCACGCCATTTCACCAGCACTGGCGCTTCTTTCTACTCCTTAATTAGGACTCAATCTCCTGGTTGGATGTTAAAAGCAGCAAAGTCCAAAGGCCGGGCTTGCGCCAGCTGAGTTTCCTGTTGAAGGGGTTTCACAAGAAGCAGGATCCTGGCCACAGATGGTTTTAAAAATGCATCTCTTGCCTCTACCCCCCCCCACTGGGTGGAGACTTACCAGGAGGGCAATTGCAAACAACGATTGAAAGGGAGATAACTGAATCTCTCTTCTGGGTTGGGCCCTCATTCTCACCAAAGCCAATGTCCAAAGCCCTACCCATGGCATCTTGGTTTCTATTACCAGCTTCAAAAGGTGTTTATTTCTCTCTTCATTGTTTTCTACCCGAGCCGAGCTCTGGGGGTGCCAGGGCCTATGGAGGTTCCATTGTGTTCCTAAAGAAGCCAAAACCCCTTGAAGGATCTTTCCTGCAAAATGAGTTCCCCTATCTGAATCTATTGCTTCTACAATGCTGTATCTTGGAATGATTTATTCCAAAAATGCCTTAAGAACAGATCCTGTCATTACTGAAGTAGTTGGAAATACTTCTGGCCACCTTGCTAGCTGACATACGATTACCAGAAGATATTAAGCCTTGCCACTTGGGGCATCTCCGGAAAATCCACCTGGCATCTTTGGAAGGGCCATGCAGCCCAAGGCCTCCCTCCTCTAGCAAGTTACTTTGTAACTTGGCTGTTGGCTTTAGCACAGATCAAGCAACCTTCAACAGCTCCTTTTGCCAGTCTAAAAAGACCCCCAGCAACATACATCATGAGATAGGCTTCTGCCAATCCTCAGGAAGTGCAAGAACTCTCTTAATGGAGTTGCTTTAATATTGGTAGGGCCAAAGGTTCTGGTATCTCTTGTTTGCCATCCCTTGGAAACCAATTCTTGCCTTTTTTCTCTGCCACACGACTTTTAACTGTATGTCAAACTGCTGTGGTAGAAAAGACAGCTTCCTGGGCAGTGATGGAGTCACGGGGAGCAAAGGGGGCATCTTGGAGAGTTCTGGCAGAAGTGTGGCTTTCTGAGTTTCTTCATCCACCAAAAAGGAGACAGAGGAGTCCTGTAACATTCTTCAACTCCAGGGAGAGGCCATGGGGCTTTTGCCATGGAGTCTCTCAAATGATTGCGGGATGCAGCCCCCTTCTGATGCTAAGTTCCTGGCAAGAGCACCCTCTGAGGTACTCGGGAATTACAGACTTCCGGAACTGCCTACTCTACGCCCCCCTCTAATATGCACTCCCCTTTTGGAATGGAAAAGGAAGAAAACCAAACTATTCCTAATGCTGGGAAGTCTTTGCTGCCTTGCTCTAGGTTCGGGAATTTAGCAGGGCCTTGGCTGAGCAACAGTCTCTGTTGATTAGTAACAGTTTCTAGAACGAATACTTTCTTCTGTTACTTCCCCCCCTGTAAATTCCTAGCCTTGTCTAAGGAGAGATTCACACGGTCTCTTTGTAAAGACACATCTATCTTACTCCTTTCACTCCCACACCTTCCTTGCGGTGGAACGGCTCTCCCCGGCACAGCACCTGGCACAAAACCCCCGTATACGCACACACACACCTGCACTTACCCTGCACTCCACTGCACACACACACACACACCTCCCGCACACTAACACCCCCTCCACATCCCCACCATGCTACTTGCAGTGGCCCCGCCCCTGCCATCCCCACCGGCTGGCAGCACCCACTCCTCGCATGCTTCCCCATGCCTTGCATTTCCTTGCTGCCCCCTCTGTAGCCTTCCCTCAACCTGCCTTTTCTCCCCTGCCTTGCACTGACTTGCTCACCCATCCCCCACCTGACTTCCTTTCACATTCATCTAGGTCTGGCCTCACCTTTCCTTTTCCTTCTAGGACCCTCATTGCCTTGCCTCGCCTCGCAAAGCCACCACTTGCCTTGCCTTGCCCTTGAACCCCTCCCTTGCCTTGCATGACCTTGCTCACCCCTCCCCCACCTGGAATTCAACACCCCTTTTCAATGACATTTCTGGGCCTTGCCCTGCCCTTTCTGCTCCTCCGAGGAATCTCAAAGCTCTCAAGCATCTCCGGTGTTTCAGGATCCCATGAGAGGAAGACCAGGGGAGGACGCATGTTGCCACACTCATCTCTGTGGGCAGCCTTTGTCTGGGAGCAATCCTTGCATGTCTTGAACCTTGGAGGGGCAATTCACATTTTGCCCTTGAGCTCGGGGACCAGAAAGAGAGTTCTTTTGCATACAAGGGAAAGCAGGTAGCTCAAGTCTTTTAGGTACAGAGGAGAGATGACCCACGCGGGATCAAGGCCACACAGAGCACTTGGTCCTGGCCACTTTCGTGTACCAGCAGTCCTTGAATGTACTTCTCACCTGCCTTGCCTGGCCTTGCCTTGGCAACACAACACTTGCCTTGCCTTGCCCTGCTAGCCCTCTGGAGCCTTGCATTCCTTTGCAGGGCCATGCCCAGCACATGACCTGCCTACTGTTTTCCTCCAGGGCCTTGGCTTGCTGAGCCCTTCCTGTTTCTGCCTGGCCTTCCCATCAGTGGCCCTTCCTTCCTACAGCCAGCCTTGCCTCTAACTTCTGGACCTTCTCTTGTCTACCACTCCATTTGCTTTCCCCTCACTGCTCTGGCCTTGCCTACCTCTCCCTTGACTTGCCCACAATTGCCTGCACTCGGTTTGTAGCGCCTTGCCTGCATGGAAGGCAAGGGAAAGAGTGGTAGGCCGGGCAAAGCAAAGCCAGCAAGTTGTAGGCAGTGCGAGGCAAGGCAGACGTAGGCAAAGGAAGCAGAGCAAGGGTACCTTAAGAAGAACTAGACAAGGCAAGGCCAAGAGACTCGGAGTGCCTTTTCTTGGGAAGGCAAGGACATAGTGCCAGTGTTGCTGGAGCAGATGTTAAGGTACTGTGGGGAGGAATAGTCCAGCAAGACATTTCTCTTCTGGCCCCTGTGCGTGTGGGGGCAATTGTTGGACATATTCAATACTGGAGGCGGATCAGTCGCTGGATGTGTTGTATTTTGGAGGAGGGGATGCCGTTTCTTTGGAGATGGGCTTGTAGTTGCTCTCTTTGGCAAGGAAGGCAGGTTTGGATGTGCACATCAGGTACTCCTAGGGGTTTTAAAGGCTTTTCCCAACAGGCAGAGCTCTCTCTGGGTTCGAGCTGTTGAGCTGTCAGTGGGAATGCAAAGGCCAAGCTCTTAAGCTATTTGTCCTGGTGCCTTCAGTGTGTGAGCAGTCCCTGGTGCCGTTGCCTTTGGATCCTGACTCTGGGAGAGGGAAGGCTTAGGATGGTACCTAGAGCTGAGAAGGAGAGTGCTGAGAACAGCGTGTGTGCTGCTAGTTTGAGGGGTGCAGGTGAAGTTGTAGGCAGCAAGATCTTCCTCAGCTGGCACTGTTTTGAGCCCTGTTTTTGCCAGATGGTTTCAAGTTGGTGGGCGGAATCTGCGAGAGGGAAAAGATTTGTATGGGCCAAAGAGGTGTGGTGTAAAGAAGAGTGTGCTCTTGGAAGGGGAAGATGAGGGCAACCTTTTTGTCCTGACACCGTTGATTTGAGTGCAGGGCCGTTTGCAAGTTGCCTCTGTCTGCCCTTGGGGTGGTTTCGAGCTGGGCCAGGTGCTTGGCCTTCTTTTGCAAGTCTGCAGCGCCGTCGTGTGGTTGTTTCCATGAGCGCTGACAGTGCCCGGCAAAAAGCGCTTGCCTGGCGCGGCCCCAGTCGTGTGGAAGCAGTTGGTGGAAGAGCTCCGCTGTGCATCCTGCCTCTTGGAGACATAAAAGGATGTAACCCTGCGCGTAGCGGGGAAGCAAGACGAATCTTTTCATTGTTGGCTGAGCAGTTTCTAAGCGGCAAAAGTAAAGGCAGTTTCAGCACGGCCTCTTTCTTTCAGAACCTTTTCTGTGCCATCATGAACATGCTCAACATGCCACTCGCACCCGCTGAACTGCATCAAAGGCCCTGGAGATAGGCGCTATCCTTCAAGCTCTCTGTAGCATCGTACCCTCCACCTCTGGCGGTCCCAAAGCCCTTCCAAACATCCAGCAGCTGCACGCAGAGAACAAGTGCTAAAACAAGGCGTTGGCCTTCCTAGTCCTTTTAAAGTCTGTGAACTAGGCGAAACATTCCAGTGAGCAGCACTTTCCTTCGCAACTATATCTAGAGCATCATCACATTCTCTCCAAGTGGGTAAGTCCACCCTTGCAGCGCAGCGTTTGCAGCCACAGTTCGGACTGAGAGATAGGCCAGGTGAGAAAGCATTTCTTGACTATCCCTCTTCTCTGGAAGACTTGATACTCGCAGCGCAACCACGTCCACACACCTTCAGTGTGGCCAGGTTCAAGCAGCTAGAGCTCCCAGAGATGGGAGAGTCAGGAGAGAAGACGTTCCAAAAGTACCGTGTACTTACAGCAGCATTAAAACTGTGCACAGCAGTCTGCAGCACTGTAGACTGCGGCTTCTCCGACAGACGAGCCATCCCATTGTTGCCTCTCGCAGCCTGCTTGCTAGCTGCTCTCCTGAAGAAAAGAACTAGAAGAAAAAGCCAATGCTGGGCTGCACCTTCCCCTTGCCTTACGTAAAGCCACCTAAACTCCCCGCTGCACTCTCTACTTCCCCTCTCCTTGGAAGCGACCACTGTGTTTGCTGCATCTCGAAGCCTAAAGTTAAGCGCCAAAGTTTCCAAGGATGGTTGGAAGAAGGATAAGTAGTAGCACAAGGAAGTAGTTGTCGTTGAACTTCCTCCTTCTCAATGCTAACGTGAATTGGGCAGGCAGGCGAGTGCTAGCCACGCTCCTTTCTCAGTTTGTACGCTGCGGACACGAGTCCGGTGCTCTGCGCCTTCGTTCGGCCTCTTTAGTACCCATGTCGCTCTTTCATTCAGCCGGAGTCGAAGCGTCGTCTACTTCTCGCCCAGAGAGCACGGTGCCGGAAGAGAAATGCCCCAGCCGACTGCTTCTGCCGACACACGCCTGGTCTATGCACTTTCCCTCGCAGCGACATACAGCAGCACTTTCGGTCTTTCTTGTCGTCCAAATGGAAAGGGAAAGATTCTCTGCTATGTCCCGCCCAGAGAACAGTTTTAGGTCAACCAGCACGCCCAGAGCTTGCCCTCGACGCGTGGAAACTTGTGTTTGCACCACATTCAAGTGGTTGCCGTCTTTCCTTTACAGCCTGCAGAGCACCGTCAGACCGCCGTGCTCTCTGCACCTGCCTTCTCAGTTCTAAGTACCACCGCGCCCCTTACAGCCTTGCAGGAAGCAAAGACACCGATAGTCATCTCGCAGAGAAGAACGTGGAAGGACGAAAAGATGATCTTCCTTTCTCCTGCTTCTTGCCTGAATTGTGGTGCTGTATTGAAAGTCTTGGCTAGCGAAAAGCTCATCCAGCAAGTGCCTCATTCCTGACGCATCTCGCTGAGCGAGAGTTTCACGAAGAGTTTAGACTCTGGAAACAGCAAGAAAATGATTGTACGTCGAGCTGAGGAAAATCCGTGCACAGCACACTGCGGATGCGTGCAGTGTTCGCGCTGCAGAGCGCCAAAACGCAAAGCCATCGCTGGGCTTCAGTTTCGTCCAGACCGCAGAAGGCAAAGAACGAAGCAACTGGGCACCGCGTTAACGTACTCAGTGGACCGAATTTCAAATGTCCAGCCAAAAGCTGCTTCATAAGCAGATTCAGCTGAGAATGCTCTGGCTGCTTCACAAAGTAAGGCGCAGCCGTTTCCATTCATCACACTACCTGGCCAGAAGCAGTATCCTACACCTTCAATGCTGCAGCGTCCATGCAGCTGGAGCACACGCAGTAGGACGCGTCGAGATAGAAGGCGGTCTTCAAGTACCCCCCTCCTCCAAGCAGCCTTGAAACTGAGCACAACACACTGCGGCTCGGGAGCTTCCTTCTCAGATAGACGCGCCGTCACGTTATTCACTCTCGCAGCTCCGTTGCCCACTTGCAGCAGCTGCTACCAAAGCAAAATGCTCCAGAAGTAAAAAGCACTGCCGGGCTGCACTTTCCCTTGCCTCACGTAAAGCACCATAAACTGTCCGCTGTACTCTGTATTTCCATTCTCCGCCGCATCTACCACTGTTATCTCTGCATCTCGAAGCATAAAGCTCGGCACAATTCCTCCCAGGGAAAGCTGGAAGAGAAATAGGTAGCAGCACAAGTAGCTGCAAGTGGAACTTTCTGTTTTAAAACGCTAACGTGAATCCGGAAACAAGCGAGTGACAGCCAGGCTTCCTCTTGCAGCCTGTGCGATGCACACACCAGCTCGGCCCTCTGCCCTCATTCTTTAATGCTCTTCGTACCATGTCGCGCTTTCATTCAGCCGGAGTCGAAGCGTCGTCTACTTCTCGCCCAGAGAGCACGGTGCCAGCGGAGAAAGGCTCCAGAAAAACGCTCCAGGCTGCTGATTCTTCCCAAACACACCAGGGCTATGCACTTTCCTTCGCAGCGCTAAGTAGCATCACATTCTGTTTGCGTTGGAGCCGGAATGTAAAGGGAAAGATTCTCGGTTACTTCTCACTCAGCGCCCAGTTTTAGGTCACCAAGCTTACCCGGAGCTTACCCGCGACGCGTGGAAATTGGTATTTGCACTACATTCAAGTGGTAGCTTTCTTTCCTTTAAGCCTGCAGAGCGCCGTCAGATCGCGGTGCTCTCTGCACCTGCCTTCTCCCTTCCAAGTACCACCGCGCACCTTACAGCCTTGCAGGAAGCAAAGACGTGGAGAGATGTCTCGCAGAGAAGATCGTGCAAAGACGAAAAGATGTTCTTCTTTGCTTTTCCTCGTCGCCCAGATTGTGGTGCTCTACTGAAAGCGTGGGCTAACGAATGGCTAATCTAGCATGTGCTTCCCTTCTAATGCATTTCGCTGAGCGAGAGCTGAGGAAAATCCTTGCACTGTACACTATGGATGCGTGCAGTAGACACGCAGAAGAGCGGCACAGCTCATAACCATCGCACACTCCAGCCCAGAGCTCTGGGGCTGCGTTCTTCTCAATTTCCGGCGCTGGACAGAACTGAGACATTGAGCTTTGGCTCTCTTTAGTGTGTGTACTGCACGCATCCAGAGCGCGCTGTGCACAGATTCTCCTCAGCGCTACGTGCAAGCACAGACTTTCTGCTTCGCAGAGCCCAACTGTCCGCCGAAGCTCTCGCTCAGAGAAATGTGTCAGGAGAGAAGCACTTGCTGGATTAGCCTTACACTGGCCAACAGTTCCAAAGAAGCACCATAGTCTTCTTGCGAGAAAGGATAATAAAACACATGTATTGTCCCAGCAAAGTTCTCTGTGCGAGCCGAAGCCGAGAATCTTTCCCTTAAGATTAAGACCACAACGCAGACAGCATTTTGTGCTACTTAAGGCTGAGAGGGATAGCCCAGGCGTGTTTCGGCAGAGGCAGAAGCCCGGAGCGTTTCTCTGCCGGCACCGTGCTCTCAGGCGAGAAGTAGACGACGCTTCGACTCCGGCAGAATGAAAAGCGCGACATGGTACGAAGAGCATACGAATGAGGGCGCAGAGCACCGAGCTGGTGTGCGCATCGCACAGGCTGCAAGAAGAAGCGTGGCTGCCGCTCGCTTCTTTGCGGATTCACGTTAGCAGTTGAAAACAAAAGTTCCACTTGCAGCTACTTGTGCTGCTACCTATTTCTCTTCCAGCTTTCCCTGGGAAGAATTGTGCCGAGCTTTATGCTTCGAGATGCAGAGATGACAGTGGTAGATGCGGCGGAGAAGGGAAATACAGAGTACAGCGGACAGTTTATGGTGCTTCACGTGCGGCAAGGCGAAAGTACAGCCCGGCAGTGCTTTTTACTTCTGGAGCATTTTGCTTTGGTAGCAGCTGCTGCAAGTGGGCAACGGAGCTGCGAGAGTGAATAACGTGACGGCACGTCTATCTGAGAAGGAAGCTCCCGAGCCGCAGTGTGTTGTGCTCAGTTTCAAGGCTGCTTGGAGAAGGGGGTACTTGAAGACCGCCTTCTATCTCGACGCGTCCTACTGCGTGTGCTCCAGCTGCATGGACGCTGCAGCATTGAAGGTGTAGGATACTGCTTCTGGCCAGGTAGTGTGATGAATGGAAACGGCTGCGCCTTACTTTGTGAAGCAGCCAGAGCATTCTCAGCTGAATCTGCTTATGAAGCAGCTTTTGGCTGGACATTTGAAATTCGGTCCACTGAGTACGTTAACGCGGTGCCCAGCTGCTTCGTTCTTCGCCTTCTGCCGTCTGGACAGAACTGAAGCCCAGCGATGGCTTTGAGTTTTGCCGCTCTTCAGCAAGTGTACTGCACGCATCCGCAGTGTGCTGTGCAAGGATTTTCCTCAGCTCTCCCTCAGCGAAATGCATCAGGTGAGAAACACTTGCTGGATTAGCCTTTTGCTGGCCATGGCTTTCAGTACAGCACCACAATCTGGGCGACGAGGAGGAGCAAAGAAGAACATCTTTTCGTCTTTGCACGTTCTTCTCTGCGAGACGACTATCCGCGTCATTGCTTCCTGCAAGGCTATATTCTGCGCAGTGGTACTTGAAAGGGAGAAGGCAGGTGCAGAGAGCACCGCGATCTGACGGCGCTCTGCAGGCTGTAAAGGAAAGAGGGCTGCCACTGGAATGTGTGCAAACACAAGTTTCCACGAGTCGCGGGCAAGCTCTGGGCGTGCTTGTTGACCTAAAACTGTTCTCTGTGCCCGACATTGCTGAGAATCTTTCCCTTTACATTTGGACGACAAGAAAAGACCGAAAGTGCTGCTGTATGTCGCTGCGAGAAAAGTGCATAGCCCTGGTGTGTTTCGGAAGGGCAGTCGGCTGGGGCATTTCTCTTCCGGCACCGTGCTCTCCGGGCGAGAAGTAGACGACGCTTCGACTCCGGCAGAATGAAAAGCGCGACATGGTACGAAGAGCATACGAATGAGGGCGCAGAGCACCGAGCTGGTGTGCGCATCGCACAGGCTGCAAGAAGAAGCGTGGCTGCCGCTCGCTTCTTTGCGGATTCACGTTAGCAGTTGAAAACAAAAGTTCCACTTGCAGCTACTTGTGCTGCTACCTATTTCTCTTCCAGCTTTCCCTGGGAAGAATTGTGCTGCGAGAGTGAATAACTTGACGGCACGTCTATCTGAGAAGGAAGCTCCCGAGCCGCAGTGTGTTGTGCTCAGTTTCAAGGCTGCTTGGAGGAGGGGGGTACTTGAAGAACGCCGTCTATCTGGACGCGTCCTACTGCGTGTGCTCCAGCTGCATGGACGCTGCAGCATTGAAGGTGTAAGAAACTTCTTCTGGCCTGAGAGTGTGATAGAGTGCAACGGCTACGCCTTACTTTGTGAACCATCCAGAGCATTCTCAGCTGAATCTGCTTGTGAAGCAGCTCTTGGCTGGACATTTGAAATTCGGTCCACTGAGTACGTTAACGCGGTGCCCAGCTGCTTCGTTCTTCGCCTTCTGCCGTCTGGACAGAACTGAAGCCCAGCGATGGCTTTGAGTTTTGCCGCTCTTCAGCATGTGTACTGCACGCATCCGCAGTGTGCTGTGCAAGGATTTTCCTCAGCTCTCCCTCAGCGAAATGCATCAGGTGAGAAACACTTGCTGGATTAGCCTTTCGCTGGCCATGGCTTTCAGTACAGCACCACAATCTGGGCGACGAGGAGGAGCAAAGAAGAACATCTTTTCGTCTTTGCACGTTCTTCTCTGCGAGACGACTATCCGCGTCATTGCTTCCTGCAAGGCTATATTCTGCGCAGTGGTACTTGAAAGGGAGAAGGCAGGTGCAGAGAGCACCGCGATCTGACGGCGCTCTGCAGGCTGTAAAGGAAAGAGGGCTGCCACTGGAATGTGTGCAAACACAAGTTTCCACGAGTCGCGGGCAAGCTCTGGGCGTGCTTGTTGACCTAAAACTGTTCTCTGTGCCCGACATTGCTGAGAATCTTTCCCTTTACATTTGGACGACAAGAAAAGACCGAAAGTGCTGCTGTATGTCGCTGCGAGAAAAGTGCATAGCCCTGGTGTGTTTCGGAAGGGCAGTCGGCTGGGGCATTTCTCTTCCGGCACCGTGCTCTCCGGGCGAGAAGTAGACGACGCTTCGACTCCGGCGGAATGAAAAGCGCGACATGGTACGAAGAGCATACGAATGAGGGCGCAGAGCACCGAGCTGGTGTGCGCATCGCACAGGCTGCAAGAAGAAGCGTGGCTGCCGCTCGCTTCTTTGCGGATTCACGTTAGCAGTTGAAAACAAAAGTTCCACTTGCAGCTACTTGTGCTGCTACCTATTTCTCTTCCAGCTTTCCCTGGGAAGAATTGTGCCGAGCTTTATGCTTCGAGATGCAGAGATGACAGTGGTAGATGCAGCGGAGAATGGAAATAAAGAGTGCAGCGGACAGTTTACAGTGCTTTACGGGAGGCAAAGGAAAAGGTTTGCTCAGCAGTGCTTTTTACTTCTGGAGCATTTTGCTTTGGTAGCACCTGCTGCTAGTGGGCAACGGAGCTGCGAGAGTGAATAACGTGACGGCACGTCTATCTGAGAAGGAAGCTCCCGAGCCGCAGTGTGTTGTGCTCAGTTTCAAGGCTGCTTGGAGGAGGGGGGTACTTGAAGAACGCCGTCTATCTGGACGCGTCCTACTGCGTGTGCTCCAGCTGCATGGACGCTGCAGCATTGAAGGTGTAGGATACTGCTTCTGGCCAGGTAGTGTGATGAATGGAAACGGCTGCGCCTTACTTTGTGAAGCAGCCAGAGCATTCTCAGCTGAATCTGCTTATGAAGCAGCTTTTGGCTGGACATTTGAAATTCGGTCCACTGAGTACGTTAACGCGGTGCCCAGCTGCTTCGTTCTTCGCCTTCTGCCGTCTGGACAGAACTGAAGCCCAGCGATTGCTTTTAGCTGTGGCTCTCTTCAGCATGTGTACTGCACGCATCCGCAGTGTGCTGTGCAAGGATTTTCCTCAGCTCTCCCTCAGCGAAATGCATCAGGTGAGAAACACTTGCTGGATTAGCCTTTCGCTGGCCAAGGCTTTTAATACAGCACCACAATATGGGCGACGAGGAGAAAGGAAGAACATCTTTTCGTCCTGGCACGTTCTTCTGAGCGACATGACTATCCGCGTGTTTGCTTCCTGCAAAGCTGTATTGTGCGCGGCGGTATTGGAACTGAGAAGGCAGGTGCAGAGAGCACCGGGATCTGACGGCGTTCTGCAGCCTGTCAAGGAAAGACGGCTACCACTTGAATGTGGTGCAAACACAAGTTTCCACGCGTCGAGGGCAAGCTCTGGGCGTGCTGGTTGACCTAAAACTGTTCTCTGGGCGGGACATAGCAGAGAATCTTTCCCTTTCCATTTGGACGACAAGAAAGACCGAAAGTGCTGCTGTATGTCGCTGCGAGGGAAAGTGCATAGACCAGGCGTGTGTCGGCAGAAGCAGTCGGCTGGGGCATTTCTCTTCCGGCACCGTGCTCTCTGGGCGAGAAGTAGACGACGCTTCGACTCCGGCTGAATGAAAGAGCGACATGGGTACTAAAGAGGCCGAACGAAGGCGCAGAGCACCGGACTCGTGTCCGCAGCGTACAAACTGAGAAAGGAGCGTGGCTAGCACTCGCCTGCCTGCCCAATTCACGTTAGCACTGAGAAGGAGGAAGTTCAACAACTACTTACTTGTGCTACTACTTATCCCTCTTCCAACCATCCCCAAAACCACTGGCGCTTAACTTTAGGCTTCGAGATGCAGCAAACACAGTGGTTGCTTCCAAGGAGAGGGGAAGTAGAGAGTGCAGCGGGGAGTTTAGGTGGCTTTACGTAAGGCAAGGGGAAGGTGCAGCCCAGCATTGGCTTTTTCTTCTAGTTCTTTTCTTCAGGAGAGCAGCTAGCAAGCAGGCTGCGAGAGGCAACAATGGGATGGCTCGTCTGTCGGAGAAGCCGCAGTCTACAGTGCTGCAGACTGCTGTGCAGTTTTAATGCTGCTGTAAGTACACGGTACTTTTGGAACGCCATCTCTCCTGACTCTCCCATCTCTGGGAGCTCTAGCTGCTTGAACCTGGCCACACTGAAGGTGTGTGGACGTGGTCGCGCTGCGAGTATCAAGTCTTCCAGAGAAGAGGGATAGTCAAGAAATGCTTTCTCACCTGGCCTATCTCTCAGTCCGAACTGTGGCTGCAAACGCTGCGCTGCAAGGGTGGACTTACCCACTTGGAGAGAATGTGATGATGCTCTAGATATAGTTGCGAAGGAAAGTGCTGCTCACTGGAATGTTTCGCCTAGTTCACAGACTTTAAAAGGACTAGGAAGGCCAGCGCCTTGTTTTAGCACTTGTTCTCTGCGTGCAGCTGCTGGATGTTTGGAAGGGCTTTGGGATCCGCCAGAGGTGGAGGGTACGATGCTACAGAGAGCTTGAAGGAAAGTGCCTATCTCCAGGGCCTTTGATGCAGTTCAGCGGGTGCGAGTGGCATGTTGAGCATGTTCATGATGGCACAGAAAAGGTTCTGAAAGAAAGAGGCCGTGCTGAAACTGCCTTTACTTTTGCCGCTTAGAAACTGCTCAGCCAACAATGAAAAGATTCGTCTTGCTTCCCCGCTACGCGCAGGGTTACATCCTTTTATGTCTCCAAGAGGCAGGATGCACAGCGGAGCTCTTCCACCAACTGCTTCCACACGACTGGGGCCGCGCCAGGCAAGCGCTTTTTGCCGGGCACTGTCAGCGCTCATGGAAACAACCACACGACGGCGCTGCAGACTTGCAAAAGAAGGCCAAGCACCTGGCCCAGCTCGAAACCACCCCAAGGGCAGACAGAGGCAACTTGCAAACGGCCCTGCACTCAAATCAACGGTGTCAGGACAAAAAGGTTGCCCTCATCTTCCCCTTCCAAGAGCACACTCTTCTTTACACCACACCGCTTTGGCCCAAACAAATCTTTTCCCTCTCGCAGATTCCGCCCACCAACTTGAAACCATCTGGCAAAAACAGGGCTCAAAACAGTGCCAGCTGAGGAAGATCTTGCTGCCTACAACTTCACCTGCACCCCTCAAACTAGCAGCACACACGCTGTTCTCAGCACTCTCCTTCTCAGCTCTAGGTACCATCCTAAGCCTTCCCTCTCCCAGAGTCAGGATCCAAAGGCAACGGCACCAGGGACTGCTCACACACTGAAGGCACCAGGACAAATAGCTTAAGAGCTTGGCCTTTGCATTCCCACTGACAGCTCAACAGCTCGAACCCAGAGAGAGCTCTGCCTGTTGGGAAAAGCCTTTAAAATCCCTAGGAGTACCTGATGTGCACATCCAAACCTGCCTTCCTTGCCAAAGAGAGCAACTACAAGCCCATCTCCAAAGAAACGGCATCCCCTCCTCCAAAATACAACACATCCAGCGACTGATCCGCCTCCAGTATTGAATATGTCCAACAATTGCCCCTACACGCACAGGGGCCAGAAGAGAAATGTCTTGCTGGACTATTCCTCCCCACAGTACCTTAACATCTGCTCCAGCAACACTGGCACTATGTCCTTGCCTTCCCAAGGAAAGGCACTCCGAGTCTCTTGGCCTTGCCTTGTCTAGTTCTTCTTAAGGTACCCTTGCTCTGCTTCCTTTGCCTGCGTCTGCCTTGCCTCGCACTGCCTACAACTTGCTGGCTTTGCTTTGCCCGGCCTACCACTCTTTCCCTTGCCTTCCATGCAGGCAAGGCGCTGCAAACCGAGTGCAGGCAATTGTGGGCAAGTCAAGGGAGAGGTAGGCAAGGCCAGAGCAGTGAGGGGAAAGCAAATGGACTGGTAGGCAAGAGAAGGCCCAGAAGTTAGAGGCAAGGCTGGCTGTAGGAAGGAAGGGCCACTGATGGGAAGGCCAGGCAGAAACAGGAAGGGCTCAGCAAGCCAAGGCCCTGGAGGAAAACAGTAGGCAGGTCATGTGCGGGGCAGGGCCCTGCAAAGGAATGCAAGGCTACAGAGGGCTAGCAGGGCAAGGCAAGGCAAGTGTTGTGTTGCCAAGGCAAGGCCAGGCAAGGCAGGTGAGAAGTACATTCAAGGACTGCTGGTGCACAAAAGTGGCCAGGACCAAGTGCTCTGTGTGGCCTTGATCCCGCGTGGGTCATCTCTCCTCTGTACCTAAAAGACTTGAGCTACCTGCTTTCCCTTGTATGCAAAAGAACTCTCTTTCTGGTCCCCGAGCTCAAGGGCAAAATGTGAATTGCCCCTCCAAGGTTCAAGACATGCAAGGATTGCTCCCAGACAAAGGCTGCCCACAGAGATGAGTGTGGCAACATGCGTCCTCCCCTGGTCTTCCTCTCATGGGATCCTGAAACACCGGAGATGCTTGAGAGCTTTGAGATTCCTCGGAGGAGCAGAAAGGGCAGGGCAAGGCCCAGAAATGTCATTGAAAAGGGGTGTTGAATTCCAGGTGGGGGAGGGGTGAGCAAGGTCATGCAAGGCAAGGGAGGGGTTCAAGGGCAAGGCAAGGCAAGTGGTGGCTTTGCGAGGCGAGGCAAGGCAATGAGGGTCCTAGAAGGAAAAGGAAAGATGAGGCCAGACCTAGACGAATGTGAAAGGAAGTCAGGTGGGGGATGGGTGAGCAAGTCAGTGCAAGGCAGGGGAGAAAAGGCAGGTTGAGGGAAGGCTACAGAGGGGGCAGCAAGGAAATGCAAGGCATGGGGAAGCATGCGAGGAGTGGGTGCTGCCAGCCGGTGGGGATGGCAGGGGCGGGGCCACTGCAAGTAGCATGGTGGGGATGTGGAGGGGGTGTTAGTGTGCGGGAGGTGTGTGTGTGTGTGTGTGTGTGCAGTAGAGTGCAGGGTAAGTGCAGGTGTGTGTGTGCGTATACGGGGGTTTTGTGCCAGGTGCTGTGCCGGGGAGAGCCGTTCCACCGCAAGGAAGGTGTGGGAGTGAAAGGAGTAAGATAGATGTGTCTTTACAAAGAGACCGTGTGAATCTCTCCTTAGACAAGGCTAGGAATTTACAGGGGGGGAAGTAACAGAAGAAAGTATTCGTTCTAGAAACTGTTACTAATCAACAGAGACTGTTGCTCAGCCAAGGCCCTGCTAAATTCCTGAACCTAGAGCAAGGCAGCAAAGACTTCCCAGCATTAGGAATAGTTTGGTTTTCTTCCTTTTCCATTCCAAAAGGGGAGTGCATATTAGAGGGGGGCGTAGAGTAGGCAGTTCCGGAAGTCTGTAATTCCCGAGTACCTCAGAGGGTGCTGTTGCCAGGAACTTAACATCAGAAGGGAGCTGCTTCCCGCAATCATTTGAGAGACTCCATGGCAAAAGCCCCATGGCCTCTCCCTGGAGTTGAAGAATGTTACAGGACTCCTCTGTCTCCTTTTTGGTGGATGAAGAAACTCAGAAAGCCACACTTCTGCCAGAACTCTCCAAGATGCCCCCTTTGCTCCCCGTGACTCCATCACTGCCCAGGAAGCTGTCTTTTCTACCGCAGCAGTTTGACATACAGTTAAAAGTCGCGTGGCAGAGAAAAAAGGCAAGAATTGGTTTCCAAGGGATGGCAAACAAGAGATACCAGAACCTTTGGCCCTACCAATATTAAAGCAACTCCATTAAGAGAGTTCTTGCACTTCCTGAGGATTGGCAGAAGCCTATTTCATGATGTATGTTGCTGGGGGTCTTTTTAGACTGGCAAAAGGAGCTGTTGAAGGTTGCTTGATCTGTGCTAAAGCCAACAGCCAAGTTACAAAGTAACTTGCTAGAGGAGGGAGGCCTTGGGCTGCATGGCCCTTCCAAAGATGCCAGGTGGATTTTCCGGAGATGCCCCAAGTGGCAAGGCTTAATATCTTCTGGTAATCGTATGTCAGCTAGCAAGGTGGCCAGAAGTATTTCCAACTACTTCAGTAATGACAGGATCAGTTCTTAAGGCATTTTTGGAACAAATCATTCCAAGATACAGCATTGTAGAAGCAATAGATTCAGATAGGGGAACTCATTTTGCAGGAAAGATCCTTCAAGGGGTTTTGGCTTCTTTAGGAACACAATGGAACCTCCATAGGCCCTGGCACCCCCAGAGCTCGGCTCGGGTAGAAAACAATGAAGAGAGAAATAAACACCTTTTGAAGCTGGTAATAGAAACCAAGATGCCATGGGTAGGGCTTTGGACATTGGCTTTGGTGAGAATGAGGGCCCAACCCAGAAGAGAGATTCAGTTATCTGCCTTTCAATCGTTGTTTGCAATTGCCCTGGTAAGTCTCCACCCAGTGGGGGGGGGTAGAGGCAAGTGATGCATTTTTAAAACCATCTGTGGCCAGGATCCTGCTTCTTGTGAAACCCCTTCAACAGGAAACTCAGCTGGTGCAAGCCCGGCCTTTGGACTTTGCTGCTTTTAACATCCAACCAGGAGATTGAGTCCTAATTAAGGAGTAGAAAGAAGCGCCAGTGCTGGTGAAATGGCGTGGCCCATTCCAAGTGTCACTGATGACAGAAAACAGCCATCAAGTAAGCTGAACACAGGTGAACCCGTCACTCTCGGGTCAAGGTCTCTGAAGCCTCGGAGATTTGCACATCTCAGCTGGAGGAGAAGGCCGGGAGGCCGTGACTGACACTCTGCAGGAGTGGGCCGGAGCAGTAGGCAGTGCTTCGACATCGGAAGAAGCCCCGCAGTCCTACCTTCAGACCGTCTGCTGAAATAGACTGTATAGGCATCCCTCCTCTAGAATCTCCACTCACTTGGGGGCTAATACTTGTGGCCATTTTGTTACGTTAAGTGGTTTCTGTGTCTTCAATTGCCACAGGTGCTGCAGAAGACAACGGGAAAATTAGACTAGCTAATTAGATGACACTATTAAAACATTTTCCTTACTAATTCTACTTTGATATGGTTAGCTGAGTTTAGGCCAGGAGTGGGAGAATCAATTTGCAGCCTTAGGAGAAGAAGTAGCAAAAGTTTTTAACCTTAGCAATTGCTGGCTCTGTGGAGGGCCAGGAGGATCTGAAGAGTGGCCATAGTTGGCTAGCCCAGCTGAACCTAAATGGTGGGTCAATGTGAGGGCCACAGTGGGATGGGATTTGGGGCCAAAGAAGGAAGTTCATGGCCACTTCATTCTTCTCCAACAGGCACTTATTGCCTAAATAGGATAGGGCGTGTCTATGTAGGAAAAGGCAATTGTCAATTGACTTTCCCTCTGGGCTTGAACAACTGGGTTTGGACCCCCAATTGCCCTCCTTCCAATTGTTCCAAATATCAAGGCAAATGCAATCAAATACCTGTTCGGCTCACTAACAGTAGCTGCGTAAGGCGTTCTTATCACACTTACCAAAAATATTTGGAAGCCTGTAAAGCAATGGGGAGGGACAAGGGGTTTTTTTGACCACCTGTTTTTGAGCAGTCCCCACAAAAATTCCACAAGTAGAAGACATGTTGTTTGTGATTATCAGTGGGAATGGCCACACCGGATTGGAACTCAAAGCCTTTTAGTGAGTTCTGCTCCAAATCCAACCAAGCAGCTTGCAGATGTAAATGTAGGTGGGAACCCTGTGCGGGAGCTTGGAAATGCAAATGCTGGGACCCTTATGGTGGGGCAACTCTTGTTGGAGGACCGTTAGGCCCGGGAATCCTGCTGTATTTTGAGCCACCAATTGATGACCATGGGTAGGTTCCTTTGCTAATGGAACACGGGCTTTGAAAGGACAGTATTGGATTTGTGGCCAACATGCTTAGCTCAGGTTACCTCCAAACTGGTCAGGGATATGGTATATTTAGTAGACTGTTGTTCTTTTTGCTACTACAAGTTCTGGGAAATCGCTTAGGAATCAAAATCTGTGATGATTTAATTAGAGAAAAGCAGTCAGCTGATGCAGCCCTGGCTGGAGGGAGCACCCCAAAACGGGGAAATGATGAACGGCCAACAGAACAAGTTACCCAACACGATGGACCAGCCCCTTGGAAACCTAAGGAATTAATCCCAGATGCCTGGGAACCCATTTATCATTTGAAGGAGATAATTAGGTTACAAGCTGTCTCGGAAATAATTACCAACCAGCCAGCCACAGCGCTTGACCTTTTTGCTGAGCAACCCACTTAAATGAGGAAAGCGGTATTTCAACATTGGATGGTATTAGATTATCTGTTGGCAGAAGAAGGAGGAGTTTGTGGGAAATTAAATGACTCGAGCTGCTGTTTGCAAGCAGATGACAGCGGAAAAGTGGTCAAACAAATAACAAAGGAAATAACGTCAGCTCGTGGACCTGTCCAAATGTTGAAAGGATGGGGATGGGACATGTTTTCATGGTTAACTGGCCAGCTCTGGGCTAAATGAATACGATTCCTCCTCTTACATGCTATAGCAACTCTCATCTTTTTACCATGCGTGACACCATGCTGGCTGCAGCTCTTTCAGCAGGTGCTCAAGGGGATGCCGCTAGCAGCCATGCCTACCTGATCCAGAAATGACTACAAAAGGACAGAAAAGGATGTCACTGCAAATAATAGCAAAACCCAAGAAGACTCCAGAAGAAAAAATTAAATCCATGGTAATTAAGGTTTGTAAAGACAAATACAGAGCAAATAAAAAGAGGAGGGATTAAAAGGAATGAGATGGATGAGTCTTTACAAAGAGACCGTGTGAATCGGCCTGTAGACAAGGCTAGGAAGTTATGGCTAGTGAAGTAACAGAAGAAACTAGGAGTTCTCTAGAACTGTTACTAATCATCAGAGACTGTTGATTAATCAAGGCCGTGTTAAATTCCTGAACCTAGAGCAAGGCAACAAAGACTTAAGAGCATTAGGAATGGGGTTCTTTTCTTTCTTCTCGATGCCAAGAGGGGGGTGCATATTAGAGGGGGGCGCATAGAGTAGGCAGTTCCGGAAGTCTGTATCTCCCGAATACCTCAGCCAGTGGGGAAAAGGAAGAGGGTGCTGTGGCCGGGAACTTGGCATCAAAAGGGGGCTGCATCCCGCAACCGTTTGACAGACGCCATGGGAAAAGCCCCATGGACTCTCCCTGTAGTCGAAGAATGTTGCAGGACTCCTCTGTCTCCTTTTCGGATATAAACCTCAGGCATCGTGGATTAATTTTCCCTAACGGCAGCGACCTGCCGCGTGGTCTCCGTGCTCCTCTCCAGCCCCCCGGGACGTGTAAAATAGTTCCCAGCGGCTCCCACCGCGCGTTGCAGACGGCTGCGCGGCCCCGGGGCTGCCCGCAGTGCTCCCCTGCCCCGCCAGGGCTGCCCGCGGGCTGCGGAGCCGCCTCGCCACCGGCGCGGCCAGGGCTGGGGCCCTTCTCGACAGCAGCCGAGGGGCTGCGGAGCGGGCGGCTGCCGGACGATCAGCTATTTTATGCCGCGCGGTGCTGCCGCCTCCATCTAGCTCTCCATCGCGCCGCCGCCCGCCTGGCGCGCTCACGCTCGGCCGCGCTCGCCGCCCGCCCAGCCTCGCCGGAAGCTCTCCCGCCCGTGCTGTGCCCCGGCTCCGCCGGCAGCTCGGCAGGGCCCGGCCGCACGCGTGCTGCGTGGCTCGGAGCAGCCGCGTTGCGCCGCAGGCGACGGGGAAGGCGGGGCGGGCCGGCGCCATCGTGGTAGCGCGAGGAGAGGAGCGCCCGGGCGGGGCGGCGAGCGGCGCGGCGGTGAGCGCTTCTGCTTCCTGTCGCTCGGCGGCCGCCCACGGCAGGTGCCGTGTGACCCCGCGGAGCGGCGGGGCCGGCCGGGCGGTGCGCGGCGAGGCTTTCGGCCAGCGGCGGCCACAGCGAGAGGCTGCTGGCACTGCCCGTGCCGGTGGAGAGAGCGGGGATCCGAGGCCGGCCTTCCCCGGGCGACGAGGGGAGGCCGCCTTTGCCGCGCTGCCCTCCGTGCAGCATGTGGCCGATTCCGGCGAACCCGGGGTCTCCGCAGCGGCGCGGGCGGGAGGGAAGTGGGGAGCGCGCTCGGTGCCGTGCCGGCCCCTCCCGGCCAGCGCTGCGCTGCGCCGAGGCGTTTTCCCGCCCGTCCTGGGAAGGACATAAGCGACACCGTAGTTGGAGCTTAGCTGTCAGGGGGTACAACTTCCCTCCATTGGCGACCTCCTTTTCCCTCTGATTCAGCTACCTTGTGGTAGGTGCGATGGTGCTGAAGAAGGGTGGCGGCTTGGCACAGTTGCTGTCATAGGTGGTGCGAGAGCTCCACGCAAGGAGCTTTGAGTGGCATGCGTGAGGGTAGGAGGGTACGGCACCCATAGCTGAAGGCAAAAAAGGTCAGGGCATGTCATCAGCCGCAGTCGTGCTAAGTTGTTCATCTTTGCAAACTGCTTGCCGAGTTGTTCCTTTCTTAGGTAATGGGGTTTTGTATCAACCAGAACTGCAAATGGTCAGTATTTGCAGAGAAGGTTACTTGGACTGTTGTTGAAGTGAGTGTAGCAGTTTCTATGGCATTCTGCAAAAAAAGTGACAGGTCTCCCTGTGTTCCCCAGTTCTTAACAAAGATGAAGTTAACAAACCCCTGAAAAGAGGTTTTGCAAAACTTCAGGGATATTTTCCTACTAGTACTGTAGAGACAACCATAGTCACCTTGTCTTTCCAAAAGTGAAGGTTCCCTATTTTTGTCCAAGAGCATCAAGTGCTTTTGATCAGCGTTTGTGTGCATGCATTAGCCTCGTTCTTGCTCTTCCTTGGAGAACTTTTACAATACTCACATGATCTGTGTAGGCTGCAGACTGCAGTGGTGAACTTCAAGGCTTCCAGCAGAAGGGAGATGCTGTCCACGTTTTGGATTCTCCTTAGTCTGAACCTTCAACGTCCAAGGCTTCACTTTTCAAGCAGTTGGAAGAGCTCCAAATTAAGACATGAACAGGTCTTAATTGACCTTGCCACCGCCTCAGTTAGTCAAGTAATGCTGTGCATTGGATTTGACTAGTGCAACATGTGCTTAAAATATGTAGAGTAACTCCTCGATTACCCTCTCAGAAGGGTTGGAATGGAGAACAAGGAGTTCCCAAGACAAATATTTGGTGTACGAGGAGTAGAATTTAGGAGTTGATTGCAGAGCACTGCATGCACAAATGTCTAAGGAGAATCCATCTTTTGATGTCCCATCTATGCTTGTTCTCATTTGAAATCCTGCACATTCTGCAGGCTGGTTTTGTTAGGCTTGGGGCTGGGGAAGGAGTGATGGTGGGGGAGGAGTGGGTGTTGGTTTTGGGTTATTTTTTTGTTTCCAGAATAGTGTACACAGAACTTGTGCCCAAAACCAGCAGTAGGAAACAATGCAGGTATAAAAGAAGGTCACAGAAATGTCAGATAATACGAATCTGAAAGCGCTTCAGTATTTTACTCAGGAGTTTCACTCTAACAAGGTGATTTTCCTTCACAGAAATGTAGTGGCAGGCTTATGCCATGCTAGAAGTGATGACCTTTCTCTGCCCCAAATTGAGCAGCAAAAGGTTTTGGCTCTTAATTTGAACCCCTGAGCCAGCTGTGTTTCAGGCTGCAGAAGCTGCAGCTGTTGTGGCAGACGCGGGGTGCAGCCCTGCCTGCCAGTTCCGAGCTGGCCTGCGCTGGTGGCAGCCGTCAGCGCCCGGGGTCCCCTGTGCCACCCATGCCAGGGCTCTGCCTGCCTGCCTCGCAGCCCTGGTAGCCTCAGGGAAACATCGCACTACTCCATCTGCTTTAAAAACAAACAAGCAAACAAAAAGCTCCCTGTAAATATATGTAGAAGTCTTGAAACTAATTCTCAGCGCTTGCTCGGAGTTTGTTGATGGAGCAAATGGATTTTGGATAAACTGCTATTGCTAGTACTACTTAGGTTCCTAAACTTCAGAAGGGAGGCTATGGTGGTCACGTACCCCTGAGGAATGTTGGGAACAGTAAGACAGCTCAGTCATTTCAAGGTGGCCAGAAAATGGGTGTGGCAGTGGAGTGGACACTCTGTGAGTAGGTAGCCTTAAGTCATGTAACGACATGCACTTCAGTGGGAATTTTGCATCAACACCAAGAGATTGTGTCATGATGTGTTGCGTAACAACAAATTGGGCCAAAATTCTGCTGATTTTGACCAAGGTGGATGGGCCACCTTCACTTAAGCTGGCAAAGGGACATAAGTCAATGATGTTTGAAAAACAGCCATGAAACATAGCCCCTTTAGTTTGTTGCTCTGTTGCAAGTCTGCAAAGTTCTGTTGACAGGTCATTGGAAGTAGCTGTTGGAATCTAAGTGCAGTTGGACGCTTTGTCAGTCAGCATCAGCAGGAGGCTTAACGGTTTAGGTTGAGAGGTGGTGCATGGTTTTTTTTCAGAGGAATGGCCCAGTGAAGAGCAGTGTTCACTGCCATGACTACCGTTGTAGCCTTCAAGAGCAATGGTTCATTCAGAGAGAACTTCCTTGGTTCTGCTGGTTTGGTTTCGCAGCTGGAGCAAAGGTACAGCACTGGAAGCAATTCCTAGGGCAGAAGCGGGAGATATCCGAAGCTCTGGACTTCGTTGCCTAAGTGAGCGTAGTCTAATTGGAAGAGTGGTGAGCATCAGTGATATCAGATTTTTTACAAGTTCTTAATTCTGTCAAAACAAGAAAGAAGGAGAGTGATGAAGATGAAATCCTTTCCTCTTCAATCTGCCTACGCAACAACTTCAGCTGTAGTTGTAATGTGTATTCACCTATTTTGAATTGCCCAAAACCAGGCCTAGAGATGCTTCAGAGTCAGAGAAGCGGGTATTTGCTTTATTCGGCGCTGGGTGCATGGGGGATCACTCCTCCTAACACACACACACAGAGCACTCCATACAGTCCAGCATTATGTGTAAAATTTATGAACATTCATCACAATTCTTGGGATAGGAGTGGTTCTAGAAATTACTTCTCGGAAGTCATTAATATCATTAGCATACGTGCCATGCATGCGCTGTGTACGCTGATGGGCGCACTGAGGAAGGCTCCTCTTCTTCCTCGAGGGTCTTTCTGATGAAGATCAGTAGTCTTTGTCACAATGCACTTTTTACCTTTCTTTCTGGAGCATGCGCAGTTCTTCGGTGGCTGATGCAGCGATCTCTGTGCCGGTTTTCAAAAGATCCTGTTCCTCTTATCTTGACAAGATTAAGGCGAATCCTGCTGCTTAGGTTTTGTGATTAACATTTGCTGTCTCTTAGTAGTTCACTCGTGTTTACATGAGTTAACTATGGATCAACCCCCTTCTCAATTTTAGCACTGAAAGGATATTAGAGTCATTTAAAGAGATGTCTCCTATGGAGTACTATAAAACTGCCATAATGGTAAGACGTTTTCATACAGTAGTTTTAGCACAGAAGTAATATATGTACAATCTTGGATGTTTCATCCTGCTGGCTCAGGAGCCAGTATTGAGCTTTTCTCCTTTAAATCCAGTCTTAGAGCTCTGCAAGGATCACTGCAGCATGACGTTGTGACAAGGGGATGCTGATTCATGCATAAACCTTTGACGCTTTCCTTCTATCTTCAAGCAGCTTTGAAAACCAGTGATTATCTGGCATGTTGCGACTTGAGAGTCATGGTAAAGGTTTCACCAAACACTTTGTAATATCAGGCTACAGCTTTCATTCCTAAGGAAAGAGCATTGAGCAGATTGCTGGCAAAATGCTGAAAGAATGAGCCAAACCCAAAATCCTTTAATGGGAAAGATGGAAAAAATTTAGATGTGTTTATTTGAACTAAAAATAATGTGGACCAAGCCTAAATGTATTTCACACTAAATTCTTAGAACTGATTTTAAGGGAAGAAGTGAGAAAGATGAATTCCCAAGCGGAATTTTCAGCAGCATAATATTGAGCATTTATTAGTAGAACAAAGGCATATCACAGTGCAGGAGCACTTAGCAATATTGCTAGAGGCGTGGCTCCATTCATTTTACTGTGAACTTTAGTACTTCTTTAAACATAGTCCTTAAGCCCAGAAAGTCATTTACACTTCACTCAACTTTCCCCCCTCCGTCTCTGCCCCCTTGCGCCAGCACACGCCAGCACACTGCCACCTCGGTCCTCTGAGTAGCTCCAGAATTGAAGGCAGGCACCCCCCTCCGGTGCCTCCTCAGTCTCCAACCTAATTTGTAGTTGATGGGTTCTTTGGGAGGTGTGAGTTTTGATGAGATAACAGACTTCCTGGGATGCATGCGGTTTATCTTCTTTGTTTCTTGAAGATGTCTTGGTTTCCACCTCTGTAATTTCTCAACTGAAAGGACATTTATTATCATGTGTTTCTTCCTACGTTTCCCAACATGTTACCACTCATTCGAAGTTACAATTTACTCTAGTCTTGTTTTTACTTACCTATATTTTACCTTAACACTATTTCTACATAGTACATTCTCACTTCTAAATGTTGAAGTGATAGATGCGAAAGACAAAATTTATCGTTCACTCATTTATCACAGGAGGAATGTGTTAGCTGCTTGTGTTGCAGTTCACTTGTAATTGTGGTCTATTACCGCAGGCCTGGGCCCTAGGGTGTATCACTGTGTCCCGCAGCCATAGGGAGGAGGAGGAGAGAAGATCCAGCAGGCAGGAATTGTGCACCAAGATTTATTCATTTAATTATTTCACAAACTCTTTTACAGACTTTTTTCTTCATAGTCTAATTGGACAAAGGATCAGCCCCCCCCCTTGGGGTGATTGGCTAAAATCCTAAACCATCCATTGTCAAAATATTTTTCTACTAGACCATAAACCAGACTTTTCAAGGTTGCAGGTGGCTTGGTTGTTTACATACTCTGCTACCTCTTCTGTGAGAGAGAAAAGTCTCTCACAGACTTAGAAAATAGCAAGAAAATCCTCGCTAGCAGCATTTTGGTATCTACAATTCCCCCTTTTTGTTTGATAAGATAACAACTCCACTATTAATCCTAAATAGAAATTTACATCAGTTATTAATTCTAAATATGTCCTTAAGGCTTTAACGATCTGACTCCATAACAAGAAATTTAAAGTTCAGTCTCTGCTTGTGGAAGGACCATCCCAGTCTCTGCTTGTAGAAGGACCATCTGCCTGATGGTCAACATCTTGGTCATCATCAGAAGAGTCTGATGGCTGATGATCTACATTCTGGTGGCCACTTGGATGGTTGGTGTTCTGGTCATCATTTGGAGGTTGCCTGTTCTGCCTCTGGTGCCGTAGGGCAGGGCGAACACATTTTGCAGCTAGCCACCGTACCCCAGTATCTGTAGAAACGCAAGCATAGCCACGACCCCAAACCATAAGTTCCCGCAGGCCTTCCCACTGGTTAGTGAGTAAATTCCACACCCAGACTTTTGCCCAGGGCAGTTGTCTCTTGCCTGCAGATTGCAATGAGAGAAAGTGATTCAGAAGAACAGGATTCTTTGAATTTTGTGGTACCGTAAGGTGATTAATTGTATACGAGCTTTTGCTAGTCGGCTTCAGTAACCAAATTCAAAGGTTCCTGTGAGAATCGTTGAAAAGCCATGATAACAGCCCTTAATTCAACTAACTAAGCAGAGTCTGACTCGGATTGGTGTGTTAATCAACCACTGCAAAGGCAGTGTAGGATACTGTGCACCTTTGCGCACAGTGACCCCTGCTAAAAATTTGTCCCGATCCGTATGCCCCAGGCTGCCAACACATCCCGTCCCCAAAGGTTAAGGGAAGTGGTAGTAACATAAGGCCTAATTGTAGCTGTGTGCCCCTCTGAGTCCTTCACCGTCACAGGCCGTTCGCTTCAATAGCTCTGTGTGGTTCATCCTCATCCTGTGATGGCCGATCCCACTGGGGGTAAAGGCCATGAGGGAGGCCACGCAGAGAAGGAGATGATAGTTACATCAGCACCAGTATCAATCAAACCTTGAAGCTGAGTCCAGGGCGGACGGGCGTTCGGCAGGATCAGGGTACACGTCATCTGTGGCCTTTGGTCAGAGATGTCTGCAGTCCAGAAGGCCTGCAGAAGTCCTGTAGATCCACTGCTGTTATCTTTGTGAGTTTGTTGTTCTATCCTGGGGACACAAGACTTAAAAGGCACTAATTTAGCAAGGCAGGTCTTTTCAGGAATAGTTACAGGGGGTTTTCAAATTCCCTATAAAACTGAGGACAAGGCTCCGAGGAGCGGATTCCCATCAATCCGACCTCATCCTCATCCTATCGCATTAAACCTGTTAGAAGCCAGACCTGAACAGCCCCTCTCTTCCTTTGTCTCTGAGCTAACGTGAGCCGACATCAACGGCTCCTGCCGTGTTTCCCTCTGCAAAGAAGCCAGCTAGCTAGCCCAGCAAGCTCTTTTCCTGATCCCGAAGTCGCTTCAGCGACGCGTGGAGGTAACGCAGCTGGACTGTCTCTGACCAGGGGCACGCCAGAGTCAGTGCCTCGAGCACCAAACGCTGCGTTATTGGACATTGAAGGTTCAGGCTAAGGAGAATCCAAAACGTGGACAGCATCTCCCTTCTGCTGGAAGCCTTGAAGTTCACCACTGCAGTCTGCAGCCTACACAGATCATGTGAGTATTGTAAAAGTTCTCCAAGGAAGAGCAAGAACGAGGCTAATGCATGCACACAAACGCTGATCAAAAGCACTTGATGCTCTTGGACAAAAATAGGGAACCTTCACTTTTGGAAAGACAAGGTGACTATGGTTGTCTCTACAGTACTAGTAGGAAAATATCCCTGAAGTTTTGCAAAACCTCTTTTCAGGGGTTTGTTAACTTCATCTTTGTTAAGAACTGGGGAACACAGGGAGACCTGTCACTTTTTTTGCAGAATGCCATAGAAACTGCTACACTCACTTCAACAACAGTCCAAGTAACCTTCTCTGCAAATACTGACCATTTGCAGTTCTGGTTGATACAAGCCCCCATTACCTAAGAAAGGAACAACTCGGCAAGCAGTTTGCATAGATGAACAACTTAGCACGACTGCGGCTGATGACATGCCCTGACCTTTTTTGCCTTCAGCTATGGGTGCCGTACCCTCCTACCCTCACACATGCCACTCAAAGATCCACCTGTGACAGCAACTGTGCCAAGCCGCCACCCTTCTTCAGCACCATCGCACCTACCACAAGGTAGCTGAATCAGAGGGAAAAGGAGGTCGCCAATGGAGGTGTTATAAACATATATTATATTGGCTTCTCGCAAAGTATAAAGTAGATATTATATAATGTTAGAAATGCTTTTTGCTGTGTGGATGTAGTTTTCTTTTTAGCAAGAATGTTAGCAAGTGTGAGCACGTAAGATAACCTCCAAACGAACAGAGGATGAGGCCCGAAAAGCTGCTAATCAACACTTTGTCTAGGGAGCAAAAGGGCCCAAAGGCTACTCCGCCCGGAGAACAGGCGGCCAGGAGAGTCCAAGAGCCGTTATCACCACTCTGCCCGGAGAGACGAAGAGGCCCAAAGCTGCAATCAGCCCTGTCTGTCTGGAGAATTAAGAAATCCACCCTACCATCGACTCTTGCCTAGCGGGCCCAACCCCAAGAATCAAGAGAAATAAAACCACAAGGCAGAAGACTACGCATGCTCTAAAAAGGCGGAACCAAGGAGTGGCCATGCAGAACAGCTCCAGGAAAAGTTTTAATATGAATAAAGAACAGACAGTAAAAATGGTATAAAAAAGACTCACCTCTGGCATCAGGTGTGCTCTTGGCAGAGCACCAAGGCACCCGGCCATTACCCCGTTGCTTTATTTGATGTGTCTCTTATTGTCTTTATATTAAACCCTTTAAATTCTCACAGGAGAGTGAACCTCGTTTTTCACAATTAAGGGCTCGTCCCGGAGCTACACCTCGCCTCTGAAAAGCGTGGGAGGATTCAAGAAGCAAGGGTAAGGCGCCTCCCGCCCAAGTTGGCAGGACCTTTGCTTAGCATCCTCTGGCGTGATTTGGTGGCAGCAGGGCAACACCCGGAGGACAAGAAAGACACAAAAATAAAGCAAATGAAAGAGAGCGCTCTCGACAAAAATCCCACAGACACTTGAAAAGAAACAGGACTGGGAAGTATTGTCCAAAGAAAAAGGGGGTGGTTACGGGAGATGAGCGTGTGTGAATGAGACGTGGGCTGGTTGCCCCCAGATCTGCGAAGCGAGTGTGGCAGTCTCTGAGTGCTGCCGTTCCGTCTTGTTCACGAGAACAGCGGCCAGCGAGGAGACAAAGCGAGAGATAAGCGGAGTGAAAGAATCTCCGGGGGTGACTGGGACGGGGTCCCAGAGAAGGGGTTGCAAAGTGGGAGCTACCCCCCCATATGCTGGGTTGAGGAAAACTCCAAGAGCACCCAGGGCCTAAAAGTACCCCAAGAGAGGTTGGGGTTTGGATGCTAGCAATGCTGGGTTGAGGGAAATCCAAGAGCACCCAGAATCCTAAGGATTATATCATACCCATGGGTGGATACTAACAAGTGACTTGAAAGAGGTACCTTATTATTCTGTTGTGAGTAGGAATGAGTGAGTGAACAAATATTAAAAAAGAGTGAATGTGTGAATGAAAAACTGTGTAATTCGAAGTTAACTTTGTTTTTGGGGAAGGTGGGCTCTAATAAATTTTTTGGTGTTTTTTGTACTGTGAAAGGGTGGGTAGTATTTTACAGCAGTGAAGATTGGTGTTTTAAAGGAATGAATTAGTATTTCAAAGGGGGGGATAAATTGGTATTTTGAGTAATAGAGAACTCCTGGGAAAATGGGACAACAACCTAGTAAATTAAGTTCAAATTATAAAAGGGTGCCAGAGGATATACCCCGAGACAGTCCCCTCGGGGTCAAACTCGCAAACTGGGAAACTGATCCTTCTACAAAAGGAAAAGAGAAAGTAAAAATGATTCAATTCTGCATGAAAGAGTGGGTAAAAAAGGAAATCAGATCTGATCATGTGTACTGGCCAAAATACGGGTCTGATGAGGCATGGATTTGCCAGGCTCTAAATGTATTTGTAAATTCAAAAGAGCCATCTCAGAGGAAAAGCAAACAGAAGAGAAAAAAGGCTGAGACCCTTTAGAAGTATTGCCTCCGCCGCCAGCACCAGAAGCTGCCCTCCTCCCCCTGGCTCCGGGGCTTCCCCCGCCAGCCCCCCCTCCGCCCGCACCGGGGGCCTTTCCCCCGGCAGCCCTCCCGCCCCAATGGAGCTGGGGGGGAGCCCTGCCCCCGCCCATGCCGGGGATCCCACCCTTCCCATATATCTCGGGAATCCCAGCACCCTCAATTGCATCAAGGGAAAGGTCACACGTCCCGGCTTCAGCCCCTACCTCTCCTGCCTTGAGAAACCCGGCTTTAGCCCCGGTGCCCGCCTCCTGTGCTCCGGAATATCTGGCTTCACTGCCATACCCCACCCCCACCCTCTGCACCACAGAATATTCAGCTTCAGCGCCAGACTTTGAATCTGCCCCTCCTCCCCAGGGGAGTTCGGTGCTTTCTTCCCAAATCAACCCTCTTCTTAACGAAGGAGCACCATACCAGAATACAGGAGGTGCCATTAAGGCTCCGAGGCAGCCCAACAAGCCCTCCATTGCTAAACAAACAGAGGGAAGCCGAGAAATTCATTTCTTTCCGTTAAGAGAAGTACCTACGGGAGGAGGGGGAAGCGGCTTTGTGAGTGCTCCTCTAACCTCTACAGAGGTTAGGAATTTCAAAAAAGAAATTAAAGGATTATTAGAAGACCCCATAGGTACAGCTGAAATGTTGGACCAGTTCTTAGGTCCCAACATTTTCACTTGGGAAGAAATGCAATCAATAATGAAAATAATATTCTCCCAAGAAGAAAGAGAAATGATTAGAATTGCTGGAATAAAAATTTGGGGAAAAGAAAACCAACAAGGTCCACCCGGGGATCAGAAAATGCCCATTACACCTCCTAACTGGAACCAAAATGATGAAGCTGGGAGGGGACATATGAATGATTATTGTAATTTGATAATCAAGGGAATAAAAGAGGGGGCACTCTGAGGACAAAATGTCAGAAAGGCCTTTGAGGGGCAGCAAGGGAAGGAAGAAACCCCGACTGAGTGGCTGGAGAGGCTCCGAAAGAATATGAAACAATATTCTGGGAGAGACCCGGAGTCCCTAGCAGGGCAAGCCCTGCTAAGAGTTCACTTTGTCACTCATGCCTGGCCAGATATTAGAAAAAAATTGGAAAAAATAGAAGATTGGTATGAGAAACCATTACAAGACCTAGTAAGGGAAGCTCAAAAGATATATATGTCCGGAGGGATGAAGAAAAAGCCAAAGTGGGAGCAAAGATCATGATAGCCACTATGCGAGAGAGTACCTTCCAAAAAAAAATCTAAAGCCCTCAGGTAACACTCCTAAACATTCCAGATTCAGAAATGGTGGAAAAGAGAAAAATAAAACCTCAGCACAATCAAGATTCCAAGAACAACCCAGGGATGCCTGTTTCTATTGCAAGGAAGAAGGGCATTATCAAAGAGAATGCCCCCACCTGAGGAGGGATCTGAAAAGATTTCAAGAGACACGCACAGAAGAAAAATAGGGAAATCATGGGCTCTATTTTTGGGGGGATAGATACCATCTGGAGCCTTTGATAACTTTAAAAGTAGGCCCCGAAGAGGAAGTATTGGAATTTATAGTTGACACTGGGGCAGAAAAGACTTGTGTGATGAATATTCCAAAAGGGAGTAATGATATGGTAAAAGTAACAGGAGCAAAGGGGGAAGGATTTAAGGTCTCTGTCATTAAAGATGTGGTTATTGAAGGGGAAACAAAAATAGGGATAGGGGATGCTTTGTTAGCTCCTGAGGCTGGCAGCAATTTATTGGGAAGGGATTTACAAATCCAACTGGGGATTGGAGTCATACCAGAAGAAGGGAAAATGACGGCCAAAGTGTTTAAACTTAGCCAAGAAGATGAAAGCAAAATTAACAGAGAGGTTTGGGCTAGGGAAGGGAATAGGGGTGGACTAGATCTTGACCCCATAAGGGTCACAATTGAAAAAGAAGAAGGTCCCATTTGTGTACATCAGTACCCTATATCTTTAGAAGGGAGAAAAGGCTTAAAACCAGTGATAGAAGAATTAATAAAGGATGGGACACTAGAACCTTGTAAATCCCCTCATAATAGCCCTATTCTCCCAGTAAAGAAATCTGATGGAAATTATAAATTAGTGCAAGATTTAAGAGAAGTAAACAAAAGAACACGGGCCTGCTACCCTATGGTTCCTAATCCCTGCACTCTTTTAAGCAAAATTCCACCTCAACATCAGTGGTTTAATGTGGTAGATCTTAAAAATGCCTTTTGGGCCTGCCCACTGGCAGAGGAAAGCCGAAATATTTTTGCCTTTGAATGGGAAGATCCAAACACAGGGAAAAAGAACCAGTTGAGGTGGACTAAACTGCCACAGGGCTATTGTGAGGCCCCAAATTTATTTGGGCAAGCCTTGGGAGAAATACTACAAACCTTCCCCACTCCCCCAGGAATACAATTTATCCAATATGGAGATGACCTTCTAATATCAGGAGAAGATGAAATGAAAGTTAAAGGAGCTACCATAAAGCTTCTAAATTTTCTTGGGAAAAAGGGACTAAAGGCATCAAAAAGGAAATTACAGTTTGTGGAATCAGAAGTAAAATATCTCGGCCACCTGATAAGCAAAGGTAGCTGACAACTAAGTCCTGAAACAATTACAGGGATTTTATCCCTCCCTCCTCCCTCTTCAAAAAAGGAGGTTAGGAGACTGCTGGGGCTACTGGGATATTGCAGATTATGGATTGAAAGATATACACAAGCAGTAAAATTTTTATATGAAAAATTAACAGGGGGAGACAATATACAATGGACCAAAGATGATGATGATAATAAATTAGAAAAACTGAAGTTGAAACTAGCCTCGGTACCAGCCCTAAGCTTACCCTCACTAGAAAAACCCTTTCATTTATATGTGAATGCAGAAAATGGAGTAGCCCATGGTGTATTAGTCCAGGAATGGGGAGGGGTGAGAAGACCAATAGCTTATTTAGCTAAACTATTGGACCCAGTAAGCCGTGGCTGGCCAGTATGCATTCAAGCCATAGCAGCTACCGCTATTTTGGTGGAGGAGAGCCGTAAGCTCACCTTTGGAAGTAAACTGATTGTATACACACCCCATGCGGTCCGAAATGTGCTAAATCAAAAAGCTGAAAAATGGTTAACAGACTCCAGGCTATTAAAATATGAAGCAATTCTGATTGACAGTAATGATCTAACTATAGAAGCAAGCAAAAGCCTCAATCCGGCCCAATTCCTGTATGGAGAACCAAAAGATGACCTGGCACATGATTGCTTAGAAATTACTCAATACCAAACAAAAGTTCGAGAAGATCTAGCTGAACAAGCCCTCTTAGAAGAGGAAAGAATATATGTGGATGGTTCATCCAGATGCTTGCAAGGAAAAAGAATGTCAAGATATGCCTTAGTCGATGGGATAAATATGCAGGCCATCGAAAAAGGAAAACTACCTTCAAATTGGTCGGCGCAGTCTTGTGAATTATACGCTCTAAAGAGAGCACTGGAGCATTTAGCACACAAAAAGGGGACCGTCTATACTGATTCAAAGTACATACCTTTGGAAAGATCTGGGAAGAAAGGGGTTTACTAAATTCAAAGGGGAAAGAACTGATACATGAAGGCCTGATTTCAGAAGTGTTGGAAGCATTAAAATTGCCTGAAGAAATAGCCGTAGTGCATATCAAAGGACACCAAGAAGGGATGACCCCGGAAATAAGAGGGAATAACCTAGCAGACCAAGAAGCCAAAGATGCAGCAGAAAATGGGACTGAACCAATTCTGTTAATCCTGACCCCAGAAAGGGGAGAATTGGAAATCCCCAAATTTAGTAAAGAAGAAGAAAAAGAATTATTTAAGATAGGGGGAGAACAAGATCAATCTGGAAAACGGAAACTTCCTGATGGGAGACAGTTACTTAATAAGCCACTCACTAAGAGAATATTAGAAGATATGCATCAAAAAACTCATTGGGGTACTCAAGCTAGCTTGTGTGATCATTTTCTAAAAAATTATGGGTGTATTGGAATCTTTGGGGTAGCAAAACAAATAACTGGGAACTGTAGAACTTGCCAAAGAGTGACTAGGAAAATAATGAGAAAAACAACATTAGGAGGCCGTGAGTTAGCTCTGCGACCATTCCAAAGTATCCAAGTAGATTTCACTAAACTTCCTCAAGTACAGAGATGGAAGTTCCTATTAGTAATAGCAGACCACCTAACTTGTTGGGTAGAAGCAGTTCCTGCTACTAGAGCTACAGCTAACATAGTATGCAAAACCCTTCTGGAACAAATTATTCCCAGATATGGAATGGTTAATAAAATAAACTCAGATAGAAGAACACATTTTACATCCAAAGTCTTACAACAAATAACTCAAGCCTTGGGAATAAAATGGGAATTACATACCCCCTGGCACCCACAAAGTTCAGGCCAAGTAGAAAGAGTGAACCAGACTTTGAAAAAAACTTTAACAAAATTAATGATTGAAACTCAAATGTCATGGGTAAAATGCTTACCTTTGGCTCTGTTGAGAGGCCGAACACAGCCCAGGTCAGACCTGGGAGTGTCTCCTTATGAGATGATGTTCGGATTACCCTTCCTTACTGCTCAACATGAAACAGCCACTTATGAAGTAGGAGAAGTAAGTGTCAAAAAATATGTCACCGCAATTGCCAGAACACTTGAAAATTTGCGGCTGAAAGGAATGATCCCTCAAACCACAGCTTTGGAGTTCAAAATTCATAATATCCATTCAGGGGAATGGGTACTAGTAAAAACATGGAAAGAACAATCTTTGACTCCACAATGGGAGGGTCCTTTTCAGGTACTGCTGATGACTGAGGCCGCAATCCAGACCAAGGAACGAGGGTAGATCCATGCCAGCAGAATCAAAGGACCTGTAAAAGAACCTGAAGAGTGGACTGTAATATCCAAACCAGGTGATACCAAATTGATTCTTAAACGGAGACCAGGTGGCAATGAGCTAGAACAATCTAAATAATCCAAGGGATATGCAAAGAATCACACCTAACTGAGAAGTAAAAGCCAAATTTATATCAGTGGCCCCTGGACAAATTCTGGGACATCGTGGAGAAGAATATTCTCACTTCAAACAGGAAGGGTTGGGACTGGATCAAACAGGGAACTCTCATGTTCTGATTCTAGCCTGTGATTTGTATTAAGAAGGCGGAGAATCACAACTTCCATCAGTGCCACATCATATACCCTGTTTGAATCATTCTAACACGGGGCATGCCAACCACGTCAAATATAAGTAATTAATCTAGAGGGAAATTGGCATTTCACACCGTCGACACCCTAGTTGTAAAGGGTGTCAAGCACAAAATCGACCCCCTATCCAGACAAAATCATAAGCAACAAAAGCAATAACTTTGCTCTGCAGATGGGAATTACTAGTGCCTGTTGAATGGGAAACACCTAAGATACGATAAGATACTACAGTTAAAAAGGTGCCAAAAGAAATTTGCCTAAAAGCTACAAAGGAAGTGACAAGGAAATAGAGGGCAAGACCGGGTCGGCCACTGTACTCGCCACCGAGAAGATCCAATACACCTGCTATGGGTTGCAACCTCATAGGCAAGGGAGGTGGGAGTATAAGCCATGCCGGACCTCTGTTATTCCTTCTTTTGTCACTTCTCCTGGTCCCTTTTGGGACACCGGCAAGACCATGTTACAAATGCTATCGAAAGCTCTACATGGAAAGACACCGGGGCTTCTTTCTTATTACTCATACCCATACCAACAGTCACTGTTATGACTCATCCAAATTAGGTATTTGCATGCATAAAGGAGAAAAATATTGGATTACAGAAAATTTAGGAACAAGTGGAAACAGACTAAGAAGCAATTGTCCAAAAGGAGAAAAATAGATTTGCTCCACAGCTGCCACCAGGGGAACAGTCCAAGATTTGGTAAAAGAGCAAGTGGTAAGTAAAGATACAAAGCCAGCACAGCAACCTCGCCCTATATTCACCTCACCACGCCAGGACCTGTATGCAAAGCTCAAACAACAAAGAGGAAAAAACCCCAAGGTTAGGAAAAAACCTGTTTGTGGAATTGGGGGAGAGGATAGGTAAAGAACTTAACATAACCAACTGTTGGGTCTGTGGAGGAGCTTTAATGACAGAAGAATGGCCACGGAAAGGTAGCAGCGTAGGCCCGGTAGAACTCCTTAAATGGAACCGGACAAATATAAGAGGGGGGAACCGACCTGAGGGGTGAATTTTAAGTTCAACAGTGATAGGGGAAGAATGCCTCTGGCGAACTGGGATAAACTTTCTTAATGAAGTAGGAAACACTCCCTGTAAAAGCTATAAAGTGAGTAACAAAACTTCAAGGTGGTGGGTCCCAGAAAAACCAACTTGGTATTGAGCCCAGAAAAAAGGAAAAGACTGTGTATATGATCATGAAGTTGGACTCTTTCAGTGTAATGACACGAGGAAAAATCCTTATTTTGGAATCCCAGAAATAGCCAAATTTGGGGAGAATATAAATCAACAAGAAGGTGATTATTGGAAAGCACCAGATGGCTTCTTTTGGATATGTGGGAAAAGGGCATCCCCAAGACTCCCTTCACATTGGAAAGGGAGTTGTACACTAAGAATCATTCAACCAGGGTTTTTCCTTTTCCCAGAACCAGTGGGAGATCAATTAGGTATACCTCTCTATGAAGACTTCAAAAGAAAGAAAAGAGATTTAATTGGAGGATTCCAAAAATGGAAAGATGAGGAATGGCCCCCTGAACGAATATTAGAAACAGATGGGCCAGCTACCTAAGCACAAGATGGAAGTTGGGGATATCAGACCCCAATTTACATGCTGAATCGTATCATCAGACTCCAAGCTCTTGTAGAAATCATAACCAATGAAACAGCTGGGGCTATGGAATTAATAGTCAGCCAGCAACGCCAAACCAGAGCTGCAATACATCAAAATAGGCTGGCTTTAGACTATTTACTGGCCGAAGAAGGCGGTGTGTGCAGGAAGTTCAATACATCGGACTGTTGTTTAAAAATTGATGACAATGGGGATGCCGTTCTAGATATGGCCAACCAAATCAGAAAAATAGCCCATGTACCAGTCCAAAAATGGGAATCAATGATGTCTGCTAACTGGTGGGATGGCATATTGGGGAAAGAATGGTGGAAGAAGCTAGGTTTCTTCCTCTTATGTGCTACAGCTAGTCTAATATTTCTCCCTTGCTTGATCCCCTGCTTTATTCGGCTAATCACCAGCATAGTTCAAGGCATGCAAGTTGTGGCAATGCCTACTGACCCAAAGTTGGCTATGTCTGGAACAGCACAAAAAATTATGGTATTAAAAAGACAAAGTGATACAAAAGACCCTCTTGAAGAAGCCAAATTGATCTGTGAAAAGAACGAACAGACATTAGAAGCCAAGAAAAAAGAATTATTGCTCAAGCCAAATGATTTATAAAATAGAAAAGGGGGGATTGTTATAAACATATATTATATTAGCTTCTCGCAAAGTATAAAGTAGATATTATATAACGTTAGAAATGCTTTCTGCTGTGTGGATGTAGTTTTCTCTCTTTTTAGCAAGAATGTTAGCAAGTGTGAGCACGTAAGATAACCTCCAAACGAACAGAGGATGAGGCCCGAAAAGCTGCTAATCAACACTTTGTCTAGGGAGCAAAAGGGCCCAAAGGCTACTCCGCCCGGAGAACGGGCGGCCAGGAGAGTCCGGGAGATTTTATCACCACTCTGCCCGGAGAGACGAAGAGGCCCAAAGCTGCAATCAGCCCTGACTGTCTGGAGAATTAAGAAATCCACCCTACCATCGACTCTTGCCTAGCGGGCCCAACCCCAAGAATCAAGAGAAATAAAACCACAAGGCAGAAGACTAGGCACGCTCTAAAAAGGCGGAACCAAGGAGTGGCCATGCAGAACAGCTCCAGGAAAAGTTTTAATATGAATAAAGAACAGACAGTAAAAACGGTATAAAAAGGACTGACCTCTGGCATCAGGTGTGCTCTTGGCAGAGCGCCAAGGCAACTGGCTGTTACCCCGTTGCTTTATTTGATGTGTCTCTTATTGTCTTTATATTAAACCCCTTTAAATTCTCACAGGAGAGTGAACTTCGTTTTTCACAGAGAGAAGTTGTTCCCCCTGACAGCTAAGCTCCAACTACGGTGTCGCTTATGTCCTTCCCAGGACGGGCGGGAAAACGCCTCGGCGCAGCGCAGCGCTGGCCGGGAGCGGCCGGCACGGCACCGAGCGCGCTCCCCACTTCCCTCCCGCCCGCGCCGCTGCGGAGACCCCGGGTTCGCCGGAATCGGCCACATGCTGCACGGAGGGCAGCGCGGCAAAGGCGGCCTCCCCTCGTCGCCCGGGGAAGGCCGGCCTCGGATCCCCGCTCTCTCCACCGGCACGGGCAGTGCCAGCAGCCTCTCGCTGTGGCCGCCGCTGGCCGAAAGCCTCGCCGCGCACCGCCCGGCCGGCCCCGCCGCTCCGCGGGGTCACACGGCACCTGCCGTGGGCGGCCGCCGAGCGACAGGAAGCAGAAGCGCTCACCGCCGCGCCGCTCGCCGCCCCGCCCGGGCGCTCCTCTCCTCGCGCTACCACGATGGCGCCGGCCCGCCCCGCCTTCCCCGTCGCCTGCGGCGCAACGCGGCTGCTCCGAGCCACGCAGCACGCGTGCGGCCGGGCCCTGCCGAGCTGCCGGCGGAGCCGGGGCACAGCACGGGCGGGAGAGCTTCCGGCGAGGCTGGGCGGGCGGCGAGCGCGGCCGAGCGTGAGCGCGCCAGGCGGGCGGCGGCGCGATGGAGAGCTAGATGGAGGCGGCAGCACCGCGCGGCATAAAATAGCTGATCGTCCGGCAGCCGCCCGCTCCGCAGCCCCTCGGCTGCTGTCGAGAAGGGCCCCAGCCCTGGCCGCGCCGGTGGCGAGGCGGCTCCGCAGCCCGCGGGCAGCCCTGGCGGGGCAGGGGAGCACTGCGGGCAGCCCCGGGGCCGCGCAGCCGTCTGCAACGCGCGGTGGGAGCCGCTGGGAACTATTTTACACGTCCCGGGGGGCTGGAGAGGAGCACGGAGACCACGCGGCAGGTCGCTGCCGTTAGGGAAAATTAATCCACGATGCCTGAGGTTTATATCCGAAAAGGAGACAGAGGAGTCCTGCAACATTCTTCGACTACAGGGAGAGTCCATGGGGCTTTTCCCATGGCGTCTGTCAAACGGTTGCGGGATGCAGCCCCCTTTTGATGCCAAGTTCCCGGCCACAGCACCCTCTTCCTTTTCCCCATTGGCTGAGGTATTCGGGAGATACAGACTTCCGGAACTGCCTACTCTATGCGCCCCCCTCTAATATGCACCCCCCTCTTGGCATCGAGAAGAAAGAAAAGAACCCCATTTCCTAATGCTCTTAAGTCTTTGTTGCCTTGCTCTAGGTTCAGGAATTTAACACGGCCTTGATTAATCAACAGTCTCTGATGATTAGTAACAGTTCTAGAGAACTCCTAGTTTCTTCTGTTACTTCACTAGCCATAACTTCCTAGCCTTGTCTACAGGCCGATTCACACGGTCTCTTTGTAAAGACTCATCCATCTCATTCCTTTTAATCCCTCCTCTTTTTATTTGCTCTGTATTTGTCTTTACAAACCTTAATTACCATGGATTTAATTTTTTCTTCTGGAGTCTTCTTGGGTTTTGCTATTATTTGCAGTGACATTCTTTTCTGTCCTTTTGTAGTCATTTCTGGATCAGGTAGGCATGGCTGCTAGCGGCATCCCCTTGAGCACCTGCTGAAAGAGCTGCCGCCAGCATGGTGTCACGCATGGTAAAAAGATGAGAATTGCGATAGCATATAAGAGGAGAAATCGTATTCATTTAGCCCATAGCTGGCCAGTTAACTATGAAAATATGTCCCATTCCCATCCTTTCAACATTTGGACAGGTCCACGAGCTGACGTTATTTCCTTTGTTATTTGTTTGACCACTTTTCCGCTGTCATCTGCTTGCAAACAGCAGCTCGAGTCATTTAATTTCCCACAAACTCCTCCTTCTTCTGCCAACAGATAATCTAATACCATCCAATGTTGAAATACCGCTTTCCTCATTTAAGTGGGTTGCTCAGCAAAAAGGTCAAGCGCTGTGGCTGGCTGGTTGGTAATTATTTCCGAGACAGCTTGTAACCTAATTATCTCCTTCAAATGATAAATGGGTTCCCAGGCATCTGGGATTAATTCCTTAGGTTTCCAAGGGGCTGGTCCATCGTGTTGGGTAACTTGTTCTGTTGGCCGTTCATCATTTCCCCGTTTTGGGGTGCTCCCTCCAGCCAGGGCTGCATCAGCTGACTGCTTTTCTCTAATTAAATCATCACAGATTTTGATTCCTAAGCGATTTCCCAGAACTTGTAGTAGCAAAAAGAACAACAGTCTACTAAATATACCATATCCCTGACCAGTTTGGAGGTAACCTGAGCTAAGCATGTTGGCCACAAATCCAATACTGTCCTTTCAAAGCCCGTGTTCCATTAGCAAAGGAACCTACCCATGGTCATCAATTGGTGGCTCAAAATACAGCAGGATTCCTGGGCCTAACGGTCCTCCAACAAGAGTTGCCCCACCATAAGGGTCCCAGCATTTGCATTTCCAAGCTCCCGCACAGGGTTCCCACCTACGTTTACATCTGCAAGCTGCTTGGTTGGATTTGGAGCAGAACTCACTAAAAGGCTTTGAGTTCCAATCCGGTGTGGCCATTCCCACTGATAATCACAAACAACATGTCTTCTACTTGTGGAATTTTTGTGGGGACTGCTCAAAAACAGGTGGTCAAAAAAACCCCTTGTCCCTCCCCATTGCTTTACAGGCTTCCAAATATTTTTGGTAAGTGTGATAAGAACGCCTTACGCAGCTACTGTTAGTGAGCCGAACAGGTATTTGATTGCATTTGCCTTGATATTTGGAACAATTGGAAGGAGGGCAATTGGGGGTCCAAACCCAGTTGTTCAAGCCCAGAGGGAAAGTCAATTGACAATTGCCTTTTCCTACATAGACACGCCCTATCCTATTTAGGCAATAAGTGCCTGTTGGAGAAGAATGAAGTGGCCGTGAACTTCCTTCTTTGGCCCCAAATCCCATCCCACTGTGGCCCTCACATTGACCCACCATTTAGGTTCAGCTGGGCTAGCCAACTATGGCCACTCTTCAGATCCTCCTGGCCCTCCACAGAGCCAGCAATTGCTAAGGTTAAAAACTTTTGCTACTTCTTCTCCTAAGGCTGCAAATTGATTCTCCCACTCCTGGCCTAAACTCAGCTGACCATATCAAAGTAGAATTAGTAAGGAAAATGTTTTAATAGTGTCATCTAATTAGCTAGTCTAATTTTCCCGTTGTCTTCTGCAGCACCTGTGGCAATTGAAGACACAGAAACCACTTAACGTAACAAAATGGCCACAAGTATTAGCCCCCAAGTGAGTGGAGATTCTAGAGGAGGGATGCCTATACAGTCTATTTCAGCAGACGGTCTGAAGGTAGGACTGCGGGGCTTCTTCCGATGTCGAAGCACTGCCTACTGCTCCGGCCCACTCCTGCAGAGTGTCAGTCACGGCCTCCCGGCCTTCTCCTCCAGCTGAGATGTGCAAATCTCTGAGGCTTCAGAGACCTTGACCCGAGAGTGACGGGTTCACCTGTGTTCAGCTTACTTGACTGTTTTCTGTCGTCAGTGACACTTGGAATGGGCCACGCCATTTCACCAGCACTGGCGCTTCTTTCTACTCCTTAATTAGGACTCAATCTCCTGGTTGGATGTTAAAAGCAGCAAAGTCCAAAGGCCGGGCTTGCGCCAGCTGAGTTTCCTGTTGAAGGGGTTTCACAAGAAGCAGGATCCTGGCCACAGATGGTTTTAAAAATGCATCTCTTGCCTCTACCCCCCCCCACTGGGTGGAGACTTACCAGGAGGGCAATTGCAAACAACGATTGAAAGGGAGATAACTGAATCTCTCTTCTGGGTTGGGCCCTCATTCTCACCAAAGCCAATGTCCAAAGCCCTACCCATGGCATCTTGGTTTCTATTACCAGCTTCAAAAGGTGTTTATTTCTCTCTTCATTGTTTTCTACCCGAGCCGAGCTCTGGGGGTGCCAGGGCCTATGGAGGTTCCATTGTGTTCCTAAAGAAGCCAAAACCCCTTGAAGGATCTTTCCTGCAAAATGAGTTCCCCTATCTGAATCTATTGCTTCTACAATGCTGTATCTTGGAATGATTTATTCCAAAAATGCCTTAAGAACAGATCCTGTCATTACTGAAGTAGTTGGAAATACTTCTGGCCACCTTGCTAGCTGACATACGATTACCAGAAGATATTAAGCCTTGCCACTTGGGGCATCTCCGGAAAATCCACCTGGCATCTTTGGAAGGGCCATGCAGCCCAAGGCCTCCCTCCTCTAGCAAGTTACTTTGTAACTTGGCTGTTGGCTTTAGCACAGATCAAGCAACCTTCAACAGCTCCTTTTGCCAGTCTAAAAAGACCCCCAGCAACATACATCATGAGATAGGCTTCTGCCAATCCTCAGGAAGTGCAAGAACTCTCTTAATGGAGTTGCTTTAATATTGGTAGGGCCAAAGGTTCTGGTATCTCTTGTTTGCCATCCCTTGGAAACCAATTCTTGCCTTTTTTCTCTGCCACACGACTTTTAACTGTATGTCAAACTGCTGTGGTAGAAAAGACAGCTTCCTGGGCAGTGATGGAGTCACGGGGAGCAAAGGGGGCATCTTGGAGAGTTCTGGCAGAAGTGTGGCTTTCTGAGTTTCTTCATCCACCAAAAAGGAGACAGAGGAGTCCTGTAACATTCTTCAACTCCAGGGAGAGGCCATGGGGCTTTTGCCATGGAGTCTCTCAAATGATTGCGGGATGCAGCCCCCTTCTGATGCTAAGTTCCTGGCAAGAGCACCCTCTGAGGTACTCGGGAATTACAGACTTCCGGAACTGCCTACTCTACGCCCCCCTCTAATATGCACTCCCCTTTTGGAATGGAAAAGGAAGAAAACCAAACTATTCCTAATGCTGGGAAGTCTTTGCTGCCTTGCTCTAGGTTCGGGAATTTAGCAGGGCCTTGGCTGAGCAACAGTCTCTGTTGATTAGTAACAGTTTCTAGAACGAATACTTTCTTCTGTTACTTCCCCCCCTGTAAATTCCTAGCCTTGTCTAAGGAGAGATTCACACGGTCTCTTTGTAAAGACACATCTATCTTACTCCTTTCACTCCCACACCTTCCTTGCGGTGGAACGGCTCTCCCCGGCACAGCACCTGGCACAAAACCCCCGTATACGCACACACACACCTGCACTTACCCTGCACTCCACTGCACACACACACACACACCTCCCGCACACTAACACCCCCTCCACATCCCCACCATGCTACTTGCAGTGGCCCCGCCCCTGCCATCCCCACCGGCTGGCAGCACCCACTCCTCGCATGCTTCCCCATGCCTTGCATTTCCTTGCTGCCCCCTCTGTAGCCTTCCCTCAACCTGCCTTTTCTCCCCTGCCTTGCACTGACTTGCTCACCCATCCCCCACCTGACTTCCTTTCACATTCATCTAGGTCTGGCCTCACCTTTCCTTTTCCTTCTAGGACCCTCATTGCCTTGCCTCGCCTCGCAAAGCCACCACTTGCCTTGCCTTGCCCTTGAACCCCTCCCTTGCCTTGCATGACCTTGCTCACCCCTCCCCCACCTGGAATTCAACACCCCTTTTCAATGACATTTCTGGGCCTTGCCCTGCCCTTTCTGCTCCTCCGAGGAATCTCAAAGCTCTCAAGCATCTCCGGTGTTTCAGGATCCCATGAGAGGAAGACCAGGGGAGGACGCATGTTGCCACACTCATCTCTGTGGGCAGCCTTTGTCTGGGAGCAATCCTTGCATGTCTTGAACCTTGGAGGGGCAATTCACATTTTGCCCTTGAGCTCGGGGACCAGAAAGAGAGTTCTTTTGCATACAAGGGAAAGCAGGTAGCTCAAGTCTTTTAGGTACAGAGGAGAGATGACCCACGCGGGATCAAGGCCACACAGAGCACTTGGTCCTGGCCACTTTCGTGTACCAGCAGTCCTTGAATGTACTTCTCACCTGCCTTGCCTGGCCTTGCCTTGGCAACACAACACTTGCCTTGCCTTGCCCTGCTAGCCCTCTGGAGCCTTGCATTCCTTTGCAGGGCCATGCCCAGCACATGACCTGCCTACTGTTTTCCTCCAGGGCCTTGGCTTGCTGAGCCCTTCCTGTTTCTGCCTGGCCTTCCCATCAGTGGCCCTTCCTTCCTACAGCCAGCCTTGCCTCTAACTTCTGGACCTTCTCTTGTCTACCACTCCATTTGCTTTCCCCTCACTGCTCTGGCCTTGCCTACCTCTCCCTTGACTTGCCCACAATTGCCTGCACTCGGTTTGTAGCGCCTTGCCTGCATGGAAGGCAAGGGAAAGAGTGGTAGGCCGGGCAAAGCAAAGCCAGCAAGTTGTAGGCAGTGCGAGGCAAGGCAGACGTAGGCAAAGGAAGCAGAGCAAGGGTACCTTAAGAAGAACTAGACAAGGCAAGGCCAAGAGACTCGGAGTGCCTTTTCTTGGGAAGGCAAGGACATAGTGCCAGTGTTGCTGGAGCAGATGTTAAGGTACTGTGGGGAGGAATAGTCCAGCAAGACATTTCTCTTCTGGCCCCTGTGCGTGTGGGGGCAATTGTTGGACATATTCAATACTGGAGGCGGATCAGTCGCTGGATGTGTTGTATTTTGGAGGAGGGGATGCCGTTTCTTTGGAGATGGGCTTGTAGTTGCTCTCTTTGGCAAGGAAGGCAGGTTTGGATGTGCACATCAGGTACTCCTAGGGGTTTTAAAGGCTTTTCCCAACAGGCAGAGCTCTCTCTGGGTTCGAGCTGTTGAGCTGTCAGTGGGAATGCAAAGGCCAAGCTCTTAAGCTATTTGTCCTGGTGCCTTCAGTGTGTGAGCAGTCCCTGGTGCCGTTGCCTTTGGATCCTGACTCTGGGAGAGGGAAGGCTTAGGATGGTACCTAGAGCTGAGAAGGAGAGTGCTGAGAACAGCGTGTGTGCTGCTAGTTTGAGGGGTGCAGGTGAAGTTGTAGGCAGCAAGATCTTCCTCAGCTGGCACTGTTTTGAGCCCTGTTTTTGCCAGATGGTTTCAAGTTGGTGGGCGGAATCTGCGAGAGGGAAAAGATTTGTATGGGCCAAAGAGGTGTGGTGTAAAGAAGAGTGTGCTCTTGGAAGGGGAAGATGAGGGCAACCTTTTTGTCCTGACACCGTTGATTTGAGTGCAGGGCCGTTTGCAAGTTGCCTCTGTCTGCCCTTGGGGTGGTTTCGAGCTGGGCCAGGTGCTTGGCCTTCTTTTGCAAGTCTGCAGCGCCGTCGTGTGGTTGTTTCCATGAGCGCTGACAGTGCCCGGCAAAAAGCGCTTGCCTGGCGCGGCCCCAGTCGTGTGGAAGCAGTTGGTGGAAGAGCTCCGCTGTGCATCCTGCCTCTTGGAGACATAAAAGGATGTAACCCTGCGCGTAGCGGGGAAGCAAGACGAATCTTTTCATTGTTGGCTGAGCAGTTTCTAAGCGGCAAAAGTAAAGGCAGTTTCAGCACGGCCTCTTTCTTTCAGAACCTTTTCTGTGCCATCATGAACATGCTCAACATGCCACTCGCACCCGCTGAACTGCATCAAAGGCCCTGGAGATAGGCGCTATCCTTCAAGCTCTCTGTAGCATCGTACCCTCCACCTCTGGCGGTCCCAAAGCCCTTCCAAACATCCAGCAGCTGCACGCAGAGAACAAGTGCTAAAACAAGGCGTTGGCCTTCCTAGTCCTTTTAAAGTCTGTGAACTAGGCGAAACATTCCAGTGAGCAGCACTTTCCTTCGCAACTATATCTAGAGCATCATCACATTCTCTCCAAGTGGGTAAGTCCACCCTTGCAGCGCAGCGTTTGCAGCCACAGTTCGGACTGAGAGATAGGCCAGGTGAGAAAGCATTTCTTGACTATCCCTCTTCTCTGGAAGACTTGATACTCGCAGCGCAACCACGTCCACACACCTTCAGTGTGGCCAGGTTCAAGCAGCTAGAGCTCCCAGAGATGGGAGAGTCAGGAGAGAAGACGTTCCAAAAGTACCGTGTACTTACAGCAGCATTAAAACTGTGCACAGCAGTCTGCAGCACTGTAGACTGCGGCTTCTCCGACAGACGAGCCATCCCATTGTTGCCTCTCGCAGCCTGCTTGCTAGCTGCTCTCCTGAAGAAAAGAACTAGAAGAAAAAGCCAATGCTGGGCTGCACCTTCCCCTTGCCTTACGTAAAGCCACCTAAACTCCCCGCTGCACTCTCTACTTCCCCTCTCCTTGGAAGCGACCACTGTGTTTGCTGCATCTCGAAGCCTAAAGTTAAGCGCCAAAGTTTCCAAGGATGGTTGGAAGAAGGATAAGTAGTAGCACAAGGAAGTAGTTGTCGTTGAACTTCCTCCTTCTCAATGCTAACGTGAATTGGGCAGGCAGGCGAGTGCTAGCCACGCTCCTTTCTCAGTTTGTACGCTGCGGACACGAGTCCGGTGCTCTGCGCCTTCGTTCGGCCTCTTTAGTACCCATGTCGCTCTTTCATTCAGCCGGAGTCGAAGCGTCGTCTACTTCTCGCCCAGAGAGCACGGTGCCGGAAGAGAAATGCCCCAGCCGACTGCTTCTGCCGACACACGCCTGGTCTATGCACTTTCCCTCGCAGCGACATACAGCAGCACTTTCGGTCTTTCTTGTCGTCCAAATGGAAAGGGAAAGATTCTCTGCTATGTCCCGCCCAGAGAACAGTTTTAGGTCAACCAGCACGCCCAGAGCTTGCCCTCGACGCGTGGAAACTTGTGTTTGCACCACATTCAAGTGGTTGCCGTCTTTCCTTTACAGCCTGCAGAGCACCGTCAGACCGCCGTGCTCTCTGCACCTGCCTTCTCAGTTCTAAGTACCACCGCGCCCCTTACAGCCTTGCAGGAAGCAAAGACACCGATAGTCATCTCGCAGAGAAGAACGTGGAAGGACGAAAAGATGATCTTCCTTTCTCCTGCTTCTTGCCTGAATTGTGGTGCTGTATTGAAAGTCTTGGCTAGCGAAAAGCTCATCCAGCAAGTGCCTCATTCCTGACGCATCTCGCTGAGCGAGAGTTTCACGAAGAGTTTAGACTCTGGAAACAGCAAGAAAATGATTGTACGTCGAGCTGAGGAAAATCCGTGCACAGCACACTGCGGATGCGTGCAGTGTTCGCGCTGCAGAGCGCCAAAACGCAAAGCCATCGCTGGGCTTCAGTTTCGTCCAGACCGCAGAAGGCAAAGAACGAAGCAACTGGGCACCGCGTTAACGTACTCAGTGGACCGAATTTCAAATGTCCAGCCAAAAGCTGCTTCATAAGCAGATTCAGCTGAGAATGCTCTGGCTGCTTCACAAAGTAAGGCGCAGCCGTTTCCATTCATCACACTACCTGGCCAGAAGCAGTATCCTACACCTTCAATGCTGCAGCGTCCATGCAGCTGGAGCACACGCAGTAGGACGCGTCGAGATAGAAGGCGGTCTTCAAGTACCCCCCTCCTCCAAGCAGCCTTGAAACTGAGCACAACACACTGCGGCTCGGGAGCTTCCTTCTCAGATAGACGCGCCGTCACGTTATTCACTCTCGCAGCTCCGTTGCCCACTTGCAGCAGCTGCTACCAAAGCAAAATGCTCCAGAAGTAAAAAGCACTGCCGGGCTGCACTTTCCCTTGCCTCACGTAAAGCACCATAAACTGTCCGCTGTACTCTGTATTTCCATTCTCCGCCGCATCTACCACTGTTATCTCTGCATCTCGAAGCATAAAGCTCGGCACAATTCCTCCCAGGGAAAGCTGGAAGAGAAATAGGTAGCAGCACAAGTAGCTGCAAGTGGAACTTTCTGTTTTAAAACGCTAACGTGAATCCGGAAACAAGCGAGTGACAGCCAGGCTTCCTCTTGCAGCCTGTGCGATGCACACACCAGCTCGGCCCTCTGCCCTCATTCTTTAATGCTCTTCGTACCATGTCGCGCTTTCATTCTGCCGGAGTCGAAGCGTCGTCTACTTCTCGCCCAGAGAGCACGGTGCCAGCGGAGAAAGGCTCCAGAAAAACGCTCCAGGCTGCTGATTCTTCCCAAACACACCAGGGCTATGCACTTTCCTTCGCAGCGCTAAGTAGCATCACATTCTGTTTGCGTTGGAGCCGGAATGTAAAGGGAAAGATTCTCGGTTACTTCTCACTCAGCGCCCAGTTTTAGGTCACCAAGCTTACCCGGAGCTTACCCGCGACGCGTGGAAATTGGTATTTGCACTACATTCAAGTGGTAGCTTTCTTTCCTTTAAGCCTGCAGAGCGCCGTCAGATCGCGGTGCTCTCTGCACCTGCCTTCTCCCTTCCAAGTACCACCGCGCACCTTACAGCCTTGCAGGAAGCAAAGACGTGGAGAGATGTCTCGCAGAGAAGATCGTGCAAAGACGAAAAGATGTTCTTCTTTGCTTTTCCTCGTCGCCCAGATTGTGGTGCTCTACTGAAAGCGTGGGCTAACGAATGGCTAATCTAGCATGTGCTTCCCTTCTAATGCATTTCGCTGAGCGAGAGCTGAGGAAAATCCTTGCACTGTACACTATGGATGCGTGCAGTAGACACGCAGAAGAGCGGCACAGCTCATAACCATCGCACACTCCAGCCCAGAGCTCTGGGGCTGCGTTCTTCTCAATTTCCGGCGCTGGACAGAACTGAGACATTGAGCTTTGGCTCTCTTTAGTGTGTGTACTGCACGCATCCAGAGCGCGCTGTGCACAGATTCTCCTCAGCGCTACGTGCAAGCACAGACTTTCTGCTTCGCAGAGCCCAACTGTCCGCCGAAGCTCTCGCTCAGAGAAATGTGTCAGGAGAGAAGCACTTGCTGGATTAGCCTTACACTGGCCAACAGTTCCAAAGAAGCACCATAGTCTTCTTGCGAGAAAGGATAATAAAACACATGTATTGTCCCAGCAAAGTTCTCTGTGCGAGCCGAAGCCGAGAATCTTTCCCTTAAGATTAAGACCACAACGCAGACAGCATTTTGTGCTACTTAAGGCTGAGAGGGATAGCCCAGGCGTGTTTCGGCAGAGGCAGAAGCCCGGAGCGTTTCTCTGCCGGCACCGTGCTCTCAGGCGAGAAGTAGACGACGCTTCGACTCCGGCAGAATGAAAAGCGCGACATGGTACGAAGAGCATACGAATGAGGGCGCAGAGCACCGAGCTGGTGTGCGCATCGCACAGGCTGCAAGAAGAAGCGTGGCTGCCGCTCGCTTCTTTGCGGATTCACGTTAGCAGTTGAAAACAAAAGTTCCACTTGCAGCTACTTGTGCTGCTACCTATTTCTCTTCCAGCTTTCCCTGGGAAGAATTGTGCCGAGCTTTATGCTTCGAGATGCAGAGATGACAGTGGTAGATGCGGCGGAGAAGGGAAATACAGAGTACAGCGGACAGTTTATGGTGCTTCACGTGCGGCAAGGCGAAAGTACAGCCCGGCAGTGCTTTTTACTTCTGGAGCATTTTGCTTTGGTAGCAGCTGCTGCAAGTGGGCAACGGAGCTGCGAGAGTGAATAACGTGACGGCACGTCTATCTGAGAAGGAAGCTCCCGAGCCGCAGTGTGTTGTGCTCAGTTTCAAGGCTGCTTGGAGAAGGGGGTACTTGAAGACCGCCTTCTATCTCGACGCGTCCTACTGCGTGTGCTCCAGCTGCATGGACTCTGCAGCATTGAAGGTGTAGGATACTGCTTCTGGCCAGGTAGTGTGATGAATGGAAACGGCTGCGCCTTACTTTGTGAAGCAGCCAGAGCATTCTCAGCTGAATCTGCTTATGAAGCAGCTTTTGGCTGGACATTTGAAATTCGGTCCACTGAGTACGTTAACGCGGTGCCCAGCTGCTTCGTTCTTCGCCTTCTGCCGTCTGGACAGAACTGAAGCCCAGCGATGGCTTTGAGTTTTGCCGCTCTTCAGCAAGTGTACTGCACGCATCCGCAGTGTGCTGTGCAAGGATTTTCCTCAGCTCTCCCTCAGCGAAATGCATCAGGTGAGAAACACTTGCTGGATTAGCCTTTTGCTGGCCATGGCTTTCAGTACAGCACCACAATCTGGGCGACGAGGAGGAGCAAAGAAGAACATCTTTTCGTCTTTGCACGTTCTTCTCTGCGAGACGACTATCCGCGTCATTGCTTCCTGCAAGGCTATATTCTGCGCAGTGGTACTTGAAAGGGAGAAGGCAGGTGCAGAGAGCACCGCGATCTGACGGCGCTCTGCAGGCTGTAAAGGAAAGAGGGCTGCCACTGGAATGTGTGCAAACACAAGTTTCCACGAGTCGCGGGCAAGCTCTGGGCGTGCTTGTTGACCTAAAACTGTTCTCTGTGCCCGACATTGCTGAGAATCTTTCCCTTTACATTTGGACGACAAGAAAAGACCGAAAGTGCTGCTGTATGTCGCTGCGAGAAAAGTGCATAGCCCTGGTGTGTTTCGGAAGGGCAGTCGGCTGGGGCATTTCTCTTCCGGCACCGTGCTCTCCGGGCGAGAAGTAGACGACGCTTCGACTCCGGCAGAATGAAAAGCGCGACATGGTACGAAGAGCATACGAATGAGGGCGCAGAGCACCGAGCTGGTGTGCGCATCGCACAGGCTGCAAGAAGAAGCGTGGCTGCCGCTCGCTTCTTTGCGGATTCACGTTAGCAGTTGAAAACAAAAGTTCCACTTGCAGCTACTTGTGCTGCTACCTATTTCTCTTCCAGCTTTCCCTGGGAAGAATTGTGCTGCGAGAGTGAATAACTTGACGGCACGTCTATCTGAGAAGGAAGCTCCCGAGCCGCAGTGTGTTGTGCTCAGTTTCAAGGCTGCTTGGAGGAGGGGGGTACTTGAAGAACGCCGTCTATCTGGACGCGTCCTACTGCGTGTGCTCCAGCTGCATGGACGCTGCAGCATTGAAGGTGTAAGAAACTTCTTCTGGCCTGAGAGTGTGATAGAGTGCAACGGCTACGCCTTACTTTGTGAACCATCCAGAGCATTCTCAGCTGAATCTGCTTGTGAAGCAGCTCTTGGCTGGACATTTGAAATTCGGTCCACTGAGTACGTTAACGCGGTGCCCAGCTGCTTCGTTCTTCGCCTTCTGCCGTCTGGACAGAACTGAAGCCCAGCGATGGCTTTGAGTTTTGCCGCTCTTCAGCATGTGTACTGCACGCATCCGCAGTGTGCTGTGCAAGGATTTTCCTCAGCTCTCCCTCAGCGAAATGCATCAGGTGAGAAACACTTGCTGGATTAGCCTTTCGCTGGCCATGGCTTTCAGTACAGCACCACAATCTGGGCGACGAGGAGGAGCAAAGAAGAACATCTTTTCGTCTTTGCACGTTCTTCTCTGCGAGACGACTATCCGCGTCATTGCTTCCTGCAAGGCTATATTCTGCGCAGTGGTACTTGAAAGGGAGAAGGCAGGTGCAGAGAGCACCGCGATCTGACGGCGCTCTGCAGGCTGTAAAGGAAAGAGGGCTGCCACTGGAATGTGTGCAAACACAAGTTTCCACGAGTCGCGGGCAAGCTCTGGGCGTGCTTGTTGACCTAAAACTGTTCTCTGTGCCCGACATTGCTGAGAATCTTTCCCTTTACATTTGGACGACAAGAAAAGACCGAAAGTGCTGCTGTATGTCGCTGCGAGAAAAGTGCATAGCCCTGGTGTGTTTCGGAAGGGCAGTCGGCTGGGGCATTTCTCTTCCGGCACCGTGCTCTCCGGGCGAGAAGTAGACGACGCTTCGACTCCGGCAGAATGAAAAGCGCGACATGGTACGAAGAGCATACGAATGAGGGCGCAGAGCACCGAGCTGGTGTGCGCATCGCACAGGCTGCAAGAAGAAGCGTGGCTGCCGCTCGCTTCTTTGCGGATTCACGTTAGCAGTTGAAAACAAAAGTTCCACTTGCAGCTACTTGTGCTGCTACCTATTTCTCTTCCAGCTTTCCCTGGGAAGAATTGTGCCGAGCTTTATGCTTCGAGATGCAGAGATGACAGTGGTAGATGCAGCGGAGAATGGAAATAAAGAGTGCAGCGGACAGTTTACAGTGCTTTACGGGAGGCAAAGGAAAAGGTTTGCTCAGCAGTGCTTTTTACTTCTGGAGCATTTTGCTTTGGTAGCACCTGCTGCTAGTGGGCAACGGAGCTGCGAGAGTGAATAACGTGACGGCACGTCTATCTGAGAAGGAAGCTCCCGAGCCGCAGTGTGTTGTGCTCAGTTTCAAGGCTGCTTGGAGGAGGGGGGTACTTGAAGAACGCCGTCTATCTGGACGCGTCCTACTGCGTGTGCTCCAGCTGCATGGACGCTGCAGCATTGAAGGTGTAGGATACTGCTTCTGGCCAGGTAGTGTGATGAATGGAAACGGCTGCGCCTTACTTTGTGAAGCAGCCAGAGCATTCTCAGCTGAATCTGCTTATGAAGCAGCTTTTGGCTGGACATTTGAAATTCGGTCCACTGAGTACGTTAACGCGGTGCCCAGCTGCTTCGTTCTTCGCCTTCTGCCGTCTGGACAGAACTGAAGCCCAGCGATTGCTTTTAGCTGTGGCTCTCTTCAGCATGTGTACTGCACGCATCCGCAGTGTGCTGTGCAAGGATTTTCCTCAGCTCTCCCTCAGCGAAATGCATCAGGTGAGAAACACTTGCTGGATTAGCCTTTCGCTGGCCAAGGCTTTTAATACAGCACCACAATATGGGCGACGAGGAGAAAGGAAGAACATATTTTCGTCCTGGCACGTTCTTCTGAGCGACATGACTATCCGCGTGTTTGCTTCCTGCAAAGCTGTATTGTGCGCGGCGGTATTGGAACTGAGAAGGCAGGTGCAGAGAGCACCGGGATCTGACGGCGTTCTGCAGCCTGTCAAGGAAAGACGGCTACCACTTGAATGTGGTGCAAACACAAGTTTCCACGCGTCGAGGGCAAGCTCTGGGCGTGCTGGTTGACCTAAAACTGTTCTCTGGGCGGGACATAGCAGAGAATCTTTCCCTTTCCATTTGGACGACAAGAAAGACCGAAAGTGCTGCTGTATGTCGCTGCGAGGGAAAGTGCATAGACCAGGCGTGTGTCGGCAGAAGCAGTCGGCTGGGGCATTTCTCTTCCGGCACCGTGCTCTCTGGGCGAGAAGTAGACGACGCTTCGACTCCGGCTGAATGAAAGAGCGACATGGGTACTAAAGAGGCCGAACGAAGGCGCAGAGCACCGGACTCGTGTCCGCAGCGTACAAACTGAGAAAGGAGCGTGGCTAGCACTCGCCTGCCTGCCCAATTCACGTTAGCACTGAGAAGGAGGAAGTTCAACAACTACTTACTTGTGCTACTACTTATCCCTCTTCCAACCATCCCCAAAACCACTGGCGCTTAACTTTAGGCTTCGAGATGCAGCAAACACAGTGGTTGCTTCCAAGGAGAGGGGAAGTAGAGAGTGCAGCGGGGAGTTTAGGTGGCTTTACGTAAGGCAAGGGGAAGGTGCAGCCCAGCATTGGCTTTTTCTTCTAGTTCTTTTCTTCAGGAGAGCAGCTAGCAAGCAGGCTGCGAGAGGCAACAATGGGATGGCTCGTCTGTCGGAGAAGCCGCAGTCTACAGTGCTGCAGACTGCTGTGCAGTTTTAATGCTGCTGTAAGTACACGGTACTTTTGGAACGCCGTCTCTCCTGACTCTCCCATCTCTGGGAGCTCTAGCTGCTTGAACCTGGCCACACTGAAGGTGTGTGGACGTGGTCGCGCTGCGAGTATCAAGTCTTCCAGAGAAGAGGGATAGTCAAGAAATGCTTTCTCACCTGGCCTATCTCTCAGTCCGAACTGTGGCTGCAAACGCTGCGCTGCAAGGGTGGACTTACCCACTTGGAGAGAATGTGATGATGCTCTAGATATAGTTGCGAAGGAAAGTGCTGCTCACTGGAATGTTTCGCCTAGTTCACAGACTTTAAAAGGACTAGGAAGGCCAGCGCCTTGTTTTAGCACTTGTTCTCTGCGTGCAGCTGCTGGATGTTTGGAAGGGCTTTGGGATCCGCCAGAGGTGGAGGGTACGATGCTACAGAGAGCTTGAAGGAAAGTGCCTATCTCCAGGGCCTTTGATGCAGTTCAGCGGGTGCGAGTGGCATGTTGAGCATGTTCATGATGGCACAGAAAAGGTTCTGAAAGAAAGAGGCCGTGCTGAAACTGCCTTTACTTTTGCCGCTTAGAAACTGCTCAGCCAACAATGAAAAGATTCGTCTTGCTTCCCCGCTACGCGCAGGGTTACATCCTTTTATGTCTCCAAGAGGCAGGATGCACAGCGGAGCTCTTCCACCAACTGCTTCCACACGACTGGGGCCGCGCCAGGCAAGCGCTTTTTGCCGGGCACTGTCAGCGCTCATGGAAACAACCACACGACGGCGCTGCAGACTTGCAAAAGAAGGCCAAGCACCTGGCCCAGCTCGAAACCACCCCAAGGGCAGACAGAGGCAACTTGCAAACGGCCCTGCACTCAAATCAACGGTGTCAGGACAAAAAGGTTGCCCTCATCTTCCCCTTCCAAGAGCACACTCTTCTTTACACCACACCGCTTTGGCCCAAACAAATCTTTTCCCTCTCGCAGATTCCGCCCACCAACTTGAAACCATCTGGCAAAAACAGGGCTCAAAACAGTGCCAGCTGAGGAAGATCTTGCTGCCTACAACTTCACCTGCACCCCTCAAACTAGCAGCACACACGCTGTTCTCAGCACTCTCCTTCTCAGCTCTAGGTACCATCCTAAGCCTTCCCTCTCCCAGAGTCAGGATCCAAAGGCAACGGCACCAGGGACTGCTCACACACTGAAGGCACCAGGACAAATAGCTTAAGAGCTTGGCCTTTGCATTCCCACTGACAGCTCAACAGCTCGAACCCAGAGAGAGCTCTGCCTGTTGGGAAAAGCCTTTAAAATCCCTAGGAGTACCTGATGTGCACATCCAAACCTGCCTTCCTTGCCAAAGAGAGCAACTACAAGCCCATCTCCAAAGAAACGGCATCCCCTCCTCCAAAATACAACACATCCAGCGACTGATCCGCCTCCAGTATTGAATATGTCCAACAATTGCCCCTACACGCACAGGGGCCAGAAGAGAAATGTCTTGCTGGACTATTCCTCCCCACAGTACCTTAACATCTGCTCCAGCAACACTGGCACTATGTCCTTGCCTTCCCAAGGAAAGGCACTCCGAGTCTCTTGGCCTTGCCTTGTCTAGTTCTTCTTAAGGTACCCTTGCTCTGCTTCCTTTGCCTGCGTCTGCCTTGCCTCGCACTGCCTACAACTTGCTGGCTTTGCTTTGCCCGGCCTACCACTCTTTCCCTTGCCTTCCATGCAGGCAAGGCGCTGCAAACCGAGTGCAGGCAATTGTGGGCAAGTCAAGGGAGAGGTAGGCAAGGCCAGAGCAGTGAGGGGAAAGCAAATGGACTGGTAGGCAAGAGAAGGCCCAGAAGTTAGAGGCAAGGCTGGCTGTAGGAAGGAAGGGCCACTGATGGGAAGGCCAGGCAGAAACAGGAAGGGCTCAGCAAGCCAAGGCCCTGGAGGAAAACAGTAGGCAGGTCATGTGCGGGGCAGGGCCCTGCAAAGGAATGCAAGGCTACAGAGGGCTAGCAGGGCAAGGCAAGGCAAGTGTTGTGTTGCCAAGGCAAGGCCAGGCAAGGCAGGTGAGAAGTACATTCAAGGACTGCTGGTGCACAAAAGTGGCCAGGACCAAGTGCTCTGTGTGGCCTTGATCCCGCGTGGGTCATCTCTCCTCTGTACCTAAAAGACTTGAGCTACCTGCTTTCCCTTGTATGCAAAAGAACTCTCTTTCTGGTCCCCGAGCTCAAGGGCAAAATGTGAATTGCCCCTCCAAGGTTCAAGACATGCAAGGATTGCTCCCAGACAAAGGCTGCCCACAGAGATGAGTGTGGCAACATGCGTCCTCCCCTGGTCTTCCTCTCATGGGATCCTGAAACACCGGAGATGCTTGAGAGCTTTGAGATTCCTCGGAGGAGCAGAAAGGGCAGGGCAAGGCCCAGAAATGTCATTGAAAAGGGGTGTTGAATTCCAGGTGGGGGAGGGGTGAGCAAGGTCATGCAAGGCAAGGGAGGGGTTCAAGGGCAAGGCAAGGCAAGTGGTGGCTTTGCGAGGCGAGGCAAGGCAATGAGGGTCCTAGAAGGAAAAGGAAAGATGAGGCCAGACCTAGACGAATGTGAAAGGAAGTCAGGTGGGGGATGGGTGAGCAAGTCAGTGCAAGGCAGGGGAGAAAAGGCAGGTTGAGGGAAGGCTACAGAGGGGGCAGCAAGGAAATGCAAGGCATGGGGAAGCATGCGAGGAGTGGGTGCTGCCAGCCGGTGGGGATGGCAGGGGCGGGGCCACTGCAAGTAGCATGGTGGGGATGTGGAGGGGGTGTTAGTGTGCGGGAGGTGTGTGTGTGTGTGTGTGTGTGCAGTAGAGTGCAGGGTAAGTGCAGGTGTGTGTGTGCGTATACGGGGGTTTTGTGCCAGGTGCTGTGCCGGGGAGAGCCGTTCCACCGCAAGGAAGGTGTGGGAGTGAAAGGAGTAAGATAGATGTGTCTTTACAAAGAGACCGTGTGAATCTCTCCTTAGACAAGGCTAGGAATTTACAGGGGGGGAAGTAACAGAAGAAAGTATTCGTTCTAGAAACTGTTACTAATCAACAGAGACTGTTGCTCAGCCAAGGCCCTGCTAAATTCCTGAACCTAGAGCAAGGCAGCAAAGACTTCCCAGCATTAGGAATAGTTTGGTTTTCTTCCTTTTCCATTCCAAAAGGGGAGTGCATATTAGAGGGGGGCGTAGAGTAGGCAGTTCCGGAAGTCTGTAATTCCCGAGTACCTCAGAGGGTGCTGTTGCCAGGAACTTAACATCAGAAGGGAGCTGCTTCCCGCAATCATTTGAGAGACTCCATGGCAAAAGCCCCATGGCCTCTCCCTGGAGTTGAAGAATGTTACAGGACTCCTCTGTCTCCTTTTTGGTGGATGAAGAAACTCAGAAAGCCACACTTCTGCCAGAACTCTCCAAGATGCCCCCTTTGCTCCCCGTGACTCCATCACTGCCCAGGAAGCTGTCTTTTCTACCGCAGCAGTTTGACATACAGTTAAAAGTCGCGTGGCAGAGAAAAAAGGCAAGAATTGGTTTCCAAGGGATGGCAAACAAGAGATACCAGAACCTTTGGCCCTACCAATATTAAAGCAACTCCATTAAGAGAGTTCTTGCACTTCCTGAGGATTGGCAGAAGCCTATTTCATGATGTATGTTGCTGGGGGTCTTTTTAGACTGGCAAAAGGAGCTGTTGAAGGTTGCTTGATCTGTGCTAAAGCCAACAGCCAAGTTACAAAGTAACTTGCTAGAGGAGGGAGGCCTTGGGCTGCATGGCCCTTCCAAAGATGCCAGGTGGATTTTCCGGAGATGCCCCAAGTGGCAAGGCTTAATATCTTCTGGTAATCGTATGTCAGCTAGCAAGGTGGCCAGAAGTATTTCCAACTACTTCAGTAATGACAGGATCAGTTCTTAAGGCATTTTTGGAACAAATCATTCCAAGATACAGCATTGTAGAAGCAATAGATTCAGATAGGGGAACTCATTTTGCAGGAAAGATCCTTCAAGGGGTTTTGGCTTCTTTAGGAACACAATGGAACCTCCATAGGCCCTGGCACCCCCAGAGCTCGGCTCGGGTAGAAAACAATGAAGAGAGAAATAAACACCTTTTGAAGCTGGTAATAGAAACCAAGATGCCATGGGTAGGGCTTTGGACATTGGCTTTGGTGAGAATGAGGGCCCAACCCAGAAGAGAGATTCAGTTATCTGCCTTTCAATCGTTGTTTGCAATTGCCCTGGTAAGTCTCCACCCAGTGGGGGGGGGTAGAGGCAAGTGATGCATTTTTAAAACCATCTGTGGCCAGGATCCTGCTTCTTGTGAAACCCCTTCAACAGGAAACTCAGCTGGTGCAAGCCCGGCCTTTGGACTTTGCTGCTTTTAACATCCAACCAGGAGATTGAGTCCTAATTAAGGAGTAGAAAGAAGCGCCAGTGCTGGTGAAATGGCGTGGCCCATTCCAAGTGTCACTGATGACAGAAAACAGCCATCAAGTAAGCTGAACACAGGTGAACCCGTCACTCTCGGGTCAAGGTCTCTGAAGCCTCGGAGATTTGCACATCTCAGCTGGAGGAGAAGGCCGGGAGGCCGTGACTGACACTCTGCAGGAGTGGGCCGGAGCAGTAGGCAGTGCTTCGACATCGGAAGAAGCCCCGCAGTCCTACCTTCAGACCGTCTGCTGAAATAGACTGTATAGGCATCCCTCCTCTAGAATCTCCACTCACTTGGGGGCTAATACTTGTGGCCATTTTGTTACGTTAAGTGGTTTCTGTGTCTTCAATTGCCACAGGTGCTGCAGAAGACAACGGGAAAATTAGACTAGCTAATTAGATGACACTATTAAAACATTTTCCTTACTAATTCTACTTTGATATGGTTAGCTGAGTTTAGGCCAGGAGTGGGAGAATCAATTTGCAGCCTTAGGAGAAGAAGTAGCAAAAGTTTTTAACCTTAGCAATTGCTGGCTCTGTGGAGGGCCAGGAGGATCTGAAGAGTGGCCATAGTTGGCTAGCCCAGCTGAACCTAAATGGTGGGTCAATGTGAGGGCCACAGTGGGATGGGATTTGGGGCCAAAGAAGGAAGTTCATGGCCACTTCATTCTTCTCCAACAGGCACTTATTGCCTAAATAGGATAGGGCGTGTCTATGTAGGAAAAGGCAATTGTCAATTGACTTTCCCTCTGGGCTTGAACAACTGGGTTTGGACCCCCAATTGCCCTCCTTCCAATTGTTCCAAATATCAAGGCAAATGCAATCAAATACCTGTTCGGCTCACTAACAGTAGCTGCGTAAGGCGTTCTTATCACACTTACCAAAAATATTTGGAAGCCTGTAAAGCAATGGGGAGGGACAAGGGGTTTTTTTGACCACCTGTTTTTGAGCAGTCCCCACAAAAATTCCACAAGTAGAAGACATGTTGTTTGTGATTATCAGTGGGAATGGCCACACCGGATTGGAACTCAAAGCCTTTTAGTGAGTTCTGCTCCAAATCCAACCAAGCAGCTTGCAGATGTAAATGTAGGTGGGAACCCTGTGCGGGAGCTTGGAAATGCAAATGCTGGGACCCTTATGGTGGGGCAACTCTTGTTGGAGGACCGTTAGGCCCGGGAATCCTGCTGTATTTTGAGCCACCAATTGATGACCATGGGTAGGTTCCTTTGCTAATGGAACACGGGCTTTGAAAGGACAGTATTGGATTTGTGGCCAACATGCTTAGCTCAGGTTACCTCCAAACTGGTCAGGGATATGGTATATTTAGTAGACTGTTGTTCTTTTTGCTACTACAAGTTCTGGGAAATCGCTTAGGAATCAAAATCTGTGATGATTTAATTAGAGAAAAGCAGTCAGCTGATGCAGCCCTGGCTGGAGGGAGCACCCCAAAACGGGGAAATGATGAACGGCCAACAGAACAAGTTACCCAACACGATGGACCAGCCCCTTGGAAACCTAAGGAATTAATCCCAGATGCCTGGGAACCCATTTATCATTTGAAGGAGATAATTAGGTTACAAGCTGTCTCGGAAATAATTACCAACCAGCCAGCCACAGCGCTTGACCTTTTTGCTGAGCAACCCACTTAAATGAGGAAAGCGGTATTTCAACATTGGATGGTATTAGATTATCTGTTGGCAGAAGAAGGAGGAGTTTGTGGGAAATTAAATGACTCGAGCTGCTGTTTGCAAGCAGATGACAGCGGAAAAGTGGTCAAACAAATAACAAAGGAAATAACGTCAGCTCGTGGACCTGTCCAAATGTTGAAAGGATGGGGATGGGACATGTTTTCATGGTTAACTGGCCAGCTCTGGGCTAAATGAATACGATTCCTCCTCTTACATGCTATAGCAACTCTCATCTTTTTACCATGCGTGACACCATGCTGGCTGCAGCTCTTTCAGCAGGTGCTCAAGGGGATGCCGCTAGCAGCCATGCCTACCTGATCCAGAAATGACTACAAAAGGACAGAAAAGGATGTCACTGCAAATAATAGCAAAACCCAAGAAGACTCCAGAAGAAAAAATTAAATCCATGGTAATTAAGGTTTGTAAAGACAAATACAGAGCAAATAAAAAGAGGAGGGATTAAAAGGAATGAGATGGATGAGTCTTTACAAAGAGACCGTGTGAATCGGCCTGTAGACAAGGCTAGGAAGTTATGGCTAGTGAAGTAACAGAAGAAACTAGGAGTTCTCTAGAACTGTTACTAATCATCAGAGACTGTTGATTAATCAAGGCCGTGTTAAATTCCTGAACCTAGAGCAAGGCAACAAAGACTTAAGAGCATTAGGAATGGGGTTCTTTTCTTTCTTCTCGATGCCAAGAGGGGGGTGCATATTAGAGGGGGGCGCATAGAGTAGGCAGTTCCGGAAGTCTGTATCTCCCGAATACCTCAGCCAGTGGGGAAAAGGAAGAGGGTGCTGTGGCCGGGAACTTGGCATCAAAAGGGGGCTGCATCCCGCAACCGTTTGACAGACGCCATGGGAAAAGCCCCATGGACTCTCCCTGTAGTCGAAGAATGTTGCAGGACTCCTCTGTCTCCTTTTCGGATATAAACCTCAGGCATCGTGGATTAATTTTCCCTAACGGCAGCGACCTGCCGCGTGGTCTCCGTGCTCCTCTCCAGCCCCCCGGGACGTGTAAAATAGTTCCCAGCGGCTCCCACCGCGCGTTGCAGACGGCTGCGCGGCCCCGGGGCTGCCCGCAGTGCTCCCCTGCCCCGCCAGGGCTGCCCGCGGGCTGCGGAGCCGCCTCGCCACCGGCGCGGCCAGGGCTGGGGCCCTTCTCGACAGCAGCCGAGGGGCTGCGGAGCGGGCGGCTGCCGGACGATCAGCTATTTTATGCCGCGCGGTGCTGCCGCCTCCATCTAGCTCTCCATCGCGCCGCCGCCCGCCTGGCGCGCTCACGCTCGGCCGCGCTCGCCGCCCGCCCAGCCTCGCCGGAAGCTCTCCCGCCCGTGCTGTGCCCCGGCTCCGCCGGCAGCTCGGCAGGGCCCGGCCGCACGCGTGCTGCGTGGCTCGGAGCAGCCGCGTTGCGCCGCAGGCGACGGGGAAGGCGGGGCGGGCCGGCGCCATCGTGGTAGCGCGAGGAGAGGAGCGCCCGGGCGGGGCGGCGAGCGGCGCGGCGGTGAGCGCTTCTGCTTCCTGTCGCTCGGCGGCCGCCCACGGCAGGTGCCGTGTGACCCCGCGGAGCGGCGGGGCCGGCCGGGCGGTGCGCGGCGAGGCTTTCGGCCAGCGGCGGCCACAGCGAGAGGCTGCTGGCACTGCCCGTGCCGGTGGAGAGAGCGGGGATCCGAGGCCGGCCTTCCCCGGGCGACGAGGGGAGGCCGCCTTTGCCGCGCTGCCCTCCGTGCAGCATGTGGCCGATTCCGGCGAACCCGGGGTCTCCGCAGCGGCGCGGGCGGGAGGGAAGTGGGGAGCGCGCTCGGTGCCGTGCCGGCCCCTCCCGGCCAGCGCTGCGCTGCGCCGAGGCCTTTTCCCGCCCGTCCTGGGAAGGACATAAGCGACACCGTAGTTGGAGCTTAGCTGTCAGGGGGTACAACTTCCCTCCATTGGCGACCTCCTTTTCCCTCTGATTCAGCTACCTTGTGGTAGGTGCGATGGTGCTGAAGAAGGGTGGCGGCTTGGCACAGTTGCTGTCATAGGTGGTGCGAGAGCTCCACGCAAGGAGCTTTGAGTGGCATGCGTGAGGGTAGGAGGGTACGGCACCCATAGCTGAAGGCAAAAAAGGTCAGGGCATGTCATCAGCCGCAGTCGTGCTAAGTTGTTCATCTTTGCAAACTGCTTGCCGAGTTGTTCCTTTCTTAGGTAATGGGGTTTTGTATCAACCAGAACTGCAAATGGTCAGTATTTGCAGACAAGGTTACTTGGACTGTTGTTGAAGTGAGTGTAGCAGTTTCTATGGCATTCTGCAAAAAAAGTGACAGGTCTCCCTGTGTTCCCCAGTTCTTAACAAAGATGAAGTTAACAAACCCCTGAAAAGAGGTTTTGCAAAACTTCAGGGATATTTTCCTACTAGTACTGTAGAGACAACCATAGTCACCTTGTCTTTCCAAAAGTGAAGGTTCCCTATTTTTGTCCAAGAGCATCAAGTGCTTTTGATCAGCGTTTGTGTGCATGCATTAGCCTCGTTCTTGCTCTTCCTTGGAGAACTTTTACAATACTCACATGATCTGTGTAGGCTGCAGACTGCAGTGGTGAACTTCAAGGCTTCCAGCAGAAGGGAGATGCTGTCCACGTTTTGGATTCTCCTTAGTCTGAACCTTCAACGTCCAAGGCTTCACTTTTCAAGCAGTTGGAAGAGCTCCAAATTAAGACATGAACAGGTCTTAATTGACCTTGCCACCGCCTCAGTTAGTCAAGTAATGCTGTGCATTGGATTTGACTAGTGCAACATGTGCTTAAAATATGTAGAGTAACTCCTCGATTACCCTCTCAGAAGGGTTGGAATGGAGAACAAGGAGTTCCCAAGACAAATATTTGGTGTACGAGGAGTAGAATTTAGGAGTTGATTGCAGAGCACTGCATGCACAAATGTCTAAGGAGAATCTATCTTTTGATGTCCCATCTATGCTTGTTCTCATTTGAAATCGTGCACATTCTGCAGGCTGGTTTTGTTAGGCTTGGGGCTGGGGAAGGAGTGATGGTGGGGGAGGAGTGGGTGTTGGTTTTGGGTTATTTTTTTGTTTCCAGAATAGTGTACACAGAACTTGTGCCCAAAACCAGCAGTAGGAAACAATGCAGGTATAAAAGAAGGTCACAGAAATGTCAGATAATACGAATCTGAAAGCGCTTCAGTATTTTACTCAGGAGTTTCACTCTAACAAGGTGATTTTCCTTCACAGAAATGTAGTGGCAGGCTTATGCCATGCTAGAAGTGATGACCTTTCTCTGCCCCAAATTGAGCAGCAAAAGGTTTTGGCTCTTAATTTGAACCCCTGAGCCAGCTGTGTTTCAGGCTGCAGAAGCTGCAGCTGTTGTGGCAGACGCGGGGTGCAGCCCTGCCTGCCAGTTCCGAGCTGGCCTGCGCTGGTGGCAGCCGTCAGCGCCCGGGGTCCCCTGTGCCACCCATGCCAGGGCTCTGCCTGCCTGCCTCGCAGCCCTGGTAGCCTCAGGGAAACATCGCACTACTCCATCTGCTTTAAAAACAAACAAGCAAACAAAAAGCTCCCTGTAAATATATGTAGAAGTCTTGAAACTAATTCTCAGCGCTTGCTCGGAGTTTGTTGATGGAGCAAATGGATTTTGGATAAACTGCTATTGCTAGTACTACTTAGGTTCCTAAACTTCAGAAGGGAGGCTATGGTGGTCACGTACCCCTGAGGAATGTTGGGAACAGTAAGACAGCTCAGTCATTTCAAGGTGGCCAGAAAATGGGTGTGGCAGTGGAGTGGACACTCTGTGAGTAGGTAGCCTTAAGTCATGTAACGACATGCACTTCAGTGGGAATTTTGCATCAACACCAAGAGATTGTGTCATGATGTGTTGCGTAACAACAAATTGGGCCAAAATTCTGCTGATTTTGACCAAGGTGGATGGGCCACCTTCACTTAAGCTGGCAAAGGGACATAAGTCAATGATGTTTGAAAAACAGCCATGAAACATAGCCCCTTTAGTTTGTTGCTCTGTTGCAAGTCTGCAAAGTTCTGTTGACAGGTCATTGGAAGTAGCTGTTGGAATCTAAGTGCAGTTGGACGCTTTGTCAGTCAGCATCAGCAGGAGGCTTAACGGTTTAGGTTGAGAGGTGGTGCATGGTTTTTTTTCAGAGGAATGGCCCAGTGAAGAGCAGTGTTCACTGCCATGACTACCGTTGTAGCCTTCAAGAGCAATGGTTCATTCAGAGAGAACTTCCTTGGTTCTGCTGGTTTGGTTTCGCAGCTGGAGCAAAGGTACAGCACTGGAAGCAATTCCTAGGGCAGAAGCGGGAGATATCCGAAGCTCTGGACTTCGTTGCCTAAGTGAGCGTAGTCTAATTGGAAGAGTGGTGAGCATCAGTGATATCAGATTTTTTACAAGTTCTTAATTCTGTCAAAACAAGAAAGAAGGAGAGTGATGAAGATGAAATCCTTTCCTCTTCAATCTGCCTACGCAACAACTTCAGCTGTAGTTGTAATGTGTATTCACCTATTTTGAATTGCCCAAAACCAGGCCTAGAGATGCTTCAGAGTCAGAGAAGCGGGTATTTGCTTTATTCGGCGCTGGGTGCATGGGGGATCACTCCTCCTAACACACACACACAGAGCACTCCATACAGTCCAGCATTATGTGTAAAATTTATGAACATTCATCACAATTCTTGGGATAGGAGTGGTTCTAGAAATTACTTCTCGGAAGTCATTAATATCATTAGCATACGTGCCATGCATGCGCTGTGTACGCTGATGGGCGCACTGAGGAAGGCTCCTCTTCTTCCTCGAGGGTCTTTCTGATGAAGATCAGTAGTCTTTGTCACAATGCACTTTTTACCTTTCTTTCTGGAGCATGCGCAGTTCTTCGGTGGCTGATGCAGCGATCTCTGTGCCGGTTTTCAAAAGATCCTGTTCCTCTTATCTTGACAAGATTAAGGCGAATCCTGCTGCTTAGGTTTTGTGATTAACATTTGCTGTCTCTTAGTAGTTCACTCGTGTTTACATGAGTTAACTATGGATCAACCCCCTTCTCAATTTTAGCACTGAAAGGATATTAGAGTCATTTAAAGAGATGTCTCCTATGGAGTACTATAAAACTGCCATAATGGTAAGACGTTTTCATACAGTAGTTTTAGCACAGAAGTAATATATGTACAATCTTGGATGTTTCATCCTGCTGGCTCAGGAGCCAGTATTGAGCTTTTCTCCTTTAAATCCAGTCTTAGAGCTCTGCAAGGATCACTGCAGCATGACGTTGTGACAAGGGGATGCTGATTCATGCATAAACCTTTGACGCTTTCCTTCTATCTTCAAGCAGCTTTGAAAACCAGTGATTATCTGGCATGTTGCGACTTGAGAGTCATGGTAAAGGTTTCACCAAACACTTTGTAATATCAGGCTACAGCTTTCATTCCTAAGGAAAGAGCATTGAGCAGATTGCTGGCAAAATGCTGAAAGAATGAGCCAAACCCAAAATCCTTTAATGGGAAAGATGGAAAAAATTTAGATGTGTTTATTTGAACTAAAAATAATGTGGACCAAGCCTAAATGTATTTCACACTAAATTCTTAGAACTGATTTTAAGGGAAGAAGTGAGAAAGATGAATTCCCAAGCGGAATTTTCAGCAGCATAATATTGAGCATTTATTAGTAGAACAAAGGCATATCACAGTGCAGGAGCACTTAGCAATATTGCTAGAGGCGTGGCTCCATTCATTTTACTGTGAACTTTAGTACTTCTTTAAACATAGTCCTTAAGCCCAGAAAGTCATTTACACTTCACTCAACTTTCCCCCCTCCGTCTCTGCCCCCTTGCGCCAGCACACGCCAGCACACTGCCACCTCGGTCCTCTGAGTAGCTCCAGAATTGAAGGCAGGCACCCCCCTCCGGTGCCTCCTCAGTCTCCAACCTAATTTGTAGTTGATGGGTTCTTTGGGAGGTGTGAGTTTTGATGAGATAACAGACTTCCTGGGATGCATGCGGTTTATCTTCTTTGTTTCTTGAAGATGTCTTGGTTTCCACCTCTGTAATTTCTCAACTTAAAGGACATTTATTATCATGTGTTTCTTCCTACGTTTCCCAACATGTTACCACTCATTCGAAGTTACAATTTACTCTAGTCTTGTTTTTACTTACCTATATTTTACCTTAACACTATTTCTACATAGTACATTCTCACTTCTAAATGTTGAAGTGATAGATGCGAAAGACAAAATTTATCGTTCACTCATTTATCACAGGAGGAATGTGTTAGCTGCTTGTGTTGCAGTTCACTTGTAATTGTGGTCTATTACCGCAGGCCTGGGCCCTAGGGTGTATCACTGTGTCCCGCAGCCATAGGGAGGAGGAGGAGAGAAGATCCAGCAGGCAGGAATTGTGCACCAAGATTTATTCATTTAATTATTTCACAAACTCTTTTACAGACTTTTTTCTTCATAGTCTAATTGGACAAAGGATCAGCCCCCCCCCTTGGGGTGATTGGCTAAAATCCTAAACCATCCATTGTCAAAATATTTTTCTACTAGACCATAAACCAGACTTTTCAAGGTTGCAGGTGGCTTGGTTGTTTACATACTCTGCTACCTCTTCTGTGAGAGAGAAAAGTCTCTCACAGACTTAGAAAATAGCAAGAAAATCCTCGCTAGCAGCATTTTGGTATCTACAATTCCCCCTTTTTGTTTGATAAGATAACAACTCCACTATTAATCCTAAATAGAAATTTACATCAGTTATTAATTCTAAATATGTCCTTAAGGCTTTAACGATCTGACTCCATAACAAGAAATTTAAAGTTCAGTCTCTGCTTGTGGAAGGACCATCCCAGTCTCTGCTTGTAGAAGGACCATCTGCCTGATGGTCAACATCTTGGTCATCATCAGAAGAGTCTGATGGCTGATGATCTACATTCTGGTGGCCACTTGGATGGTTGGTGTTCTGGTCATCATTTGGAGGTTGCCTGTTCTGCCTCTGGTGCCGTAGGGCAGGGCGAACACATTTTGCAGCTAGCCACCGTACCCCAGTATCTGTAGAAACGCAAGCATAGCCACGACCCCAAACCATAAGTTCCCGCAGGCCTTCCCACTGGTTAGTGAGTAAATTCCACACCCAGACTTTTGCCCAGGGCAGTTGTCTCTTGCCTGCAGATTGCAATGAGAGAAAGTGATTCAGAAGAACAGGATTCTTTGAATTTTGTGGTACCGTAAGGTGATTAATTGTATACGAGCTTTTGCTAGTCGGCTTCAGTAACCAAATTCAAAGGTTCCTGTGAGAATCGTTGAAAAGCCATGATAACAGCCCTTAATTCAACTAACTAAGCAGAGTCTGACTCGGATTGGTGTGTTAATCAACCACTGCAAAGGCAGTGTAGGATACTGTGCACCTTTGCGCACAGTGACCCCTGCTAAAAATTTGTCCCGATCCGTATGTCCCAGGCTGCCAACACATCCCGTCCCCAAAGGTTAAGGGAAGTGGTAGTAACATAAGGCCTAATTGTAGCTGTGTGCCCCTCTGAGTCCTTCACCGTCACAGGCCGTTCGCTTCAATAGCTCTGTGTGGTTCATCCTCATCCTGTGATGGCCGATCCCACTGGGGGTAAAGGCCATGAGGGAGGCCACGCAGAGAAGGAGATGATAGTTACATCAGCACCAGTATCAATCAAACCTTGAAGCTGAGTCCAGGGCGGACGGGCGTTCGGCAGGATCAGGGTACACGTCATCTGTGGCCTTTGGTCAGAGATGTCTGCAGTCCAGAAGGCCTGCAGAAGTCCTGTAGATCCACTGCTGTTATCTTTGTGAGTTTGTTGTTCTATCCTGGGGACACAAGACTTAAAAGGCACTAATTTAGCAAGGCAGGTCTTTTCAGGAATAGTTACAGGGGGTTTTCAAATTCCCTATAAAACTGAGGACAAGGCTCCGAGGAGCGGATTCCCATCAATCCGACCTCATCCTCATCCTATCGCATTAAACCTGTTAGAAGCCAGACCTGAACAGCCCCTCTCTTCCTTTGTCTCTGAGCTAACGTGAGCCGACATCAACGGCTCCTGCCGTGTTTCCCTCTGCAAAGAAGCCAGCTAGCTAGCCCAGCAAGCTCTTTTCCTGATCCCGAAGTCGCTTCAGCGACGCGTGGAGGTAACGCAGCTGGACTGTCTCTGACCAGGGGCACGCCAGAGTCAGTGCCTCGAGCACCAAACGCTGCGTTATTGGACATTGAAGGTTCAGGCTAAGGAGAATCCAAAACGTGGACAGCATCTCCCTTCTGCTGGAAGCCTTGAAGTTCACCACTGCAGTCTGCAGCCTACACAGATCATGTGAGTATTGTAAAAGTTCTCCAAGGAAGAGCAAGAACGAGGCTAATGCATGCACACAAACGCTGATCAAAAGCACTTGATGCTCTTGGACAAAAATAGGGAACCTTCACTTTTGGAAAGACAAGGTGACTATGGTTGTCTCTACAGTACTAGTAGGAAAATATCCCTGAAGTTTTGCAAAACCTCTTTTCAGGGGTTTGTTAACTTCATCTTTGTTAAGAACTGGGGAACACAGGGAGACCTGTCACTTTTTTTGCAGAATGCCATAGAAACTGCTACACTCACTTCAACAACAGTCCAAGTAACCTTCTCTGCAAATACTGACCATTTGCAGTTCTGGTTGATACAAGCCCCCATTACCTAAGAAAGGAACAACTCGGCAAGCAGTTTGCATAGATGAACAACTTAGCACGACTGCGGCTGATGACATGCCCTGACCTTTTTTGCCTTCAGCTATGGGTGCCGTACCCTCCTACCCTCACACATGCCACTCAAAGATCCACCTGTGACAGCAACTGTGCCAAGCCGCCACCCTTCTTCAGCACCATCGCACCTACCACAAGGTAGCTGAATCAGAGGGAAAAGGAGGTCGCCAATGGAGGTGTTATAAACATATATTATATTGGCTTCTCGCAAAGTATAAAGTAGATATTATATAATGTTAGAAATGCTTTTTGCTGTGTGGATGTAGTTTTCTTTTTAGCAAGAATGTTAGCAAGTGTGAGCACGTAAGATAACCTCCAAACGAACAGAGGATGAGGCCCGAAAAGCTGCTAATCAACACTTTGTCTAGGGAGCAAAAGGGCCCAAAGGCTACTCCGCCCGGAGAACAGGCGGCCAGGAGAGTCCAAGAGCCGTTATCACCACTCTGCCCGGAGAGACGAAGAGGCCCAAAGCTGCAATCAGCCCTGTCTGTCTGGAGAATTAAGAAATCCACCCTACCATCGACTCTTGCCTAGCGGGCCCAACCCCAAGAATCAAGAGAAATAAAACCACAAGGCAGAAGACTACGCATGCTCTAAAAAGGCGGAACCAAGGAGTGGCCATGCAGAACAGCTCCAGGAAAAGTTTTAATATGAATAAAGAACAGACAGTAAAAATGGTATAAAAAAGACTCACCTCTGGCATCAGGTGTGCTCTTGGCAGAGCACCAAGGCACCCGGCCATTACCCCGTTGCTTTATTTGATGTGTCTCTTATTGTCTTTATATTAAACCCTTTAAATTCTCACAGGAGAGTGAACCTCGTTTTTCACAATTAAGGGCTCGTCCCGGAGCTACACCTCGCCTCTGAAAAGCGTGGGAGGATTCAAGAAGCAAGGGTAAGGCGCCTCCCGCCCAAGTTGGCAGGACCTTTGCTTAGCATCCTCTGGCGTGATTTGGTGGCAGCAGGGCAACACCCGGAGGACAAGAAAGACACAAAAATAAAGCAAATGAAAGAGAGCGCTCTCGACAAAAATCCCACAGACACTTGAAAAGAAACAGGACTGGGAAGTATTGTCCAAAGAAAAAGGGGGTGGTTACGGGAGATGAGCGTGTGTGAATGAGACGTGGGCTGGTTGCCCCCAGATCTGCGAAGCGAGTGTGGCAGTCTCTGAGTGCTGCCGTTCCGTCTTGTTCACGAGAACAGCGGCCAGCGAGGAGACAAAGCGAGAGATAAGCGGAGTGAAAGAATCTCCGGGGGTGACTGGGACGGGGTCCCAGAGAAGGGGTTGCAAAGTGGGAGCTACCCCCCCATATGCTGGGTTGAGGAAAACTCCAAGAGCACCCAGGGCCTAAAAGTACCCCAAGAGAGGTTGGGGTTTGGATGCTAGCAATGCTGGGTTGAGGGAAATCCAAGAGCACCCAGAATCCTAAGGATTATATCATACCCATGGGTGGATACTAACAAGTGACTTGAAAGAGGTACCTTATTATTCTGTTGTGAGTAGGAATGAGTGAGTGAACAAATATTAAAAAAGAGTGAATGTGTGAATGAAAAACTGTGTAATTCGAAGTTAACTTTGTTTTTGGGGAAGGTGGGCTCTAATAAATTTTTTGGTGTTTTTTGTACTGTGAAAGGGTGGGTAGTATTTTACAGCAGTGAAGATTGGTGTTTTAAAGGAATGAATTAGTATTTCAAAGGGGGGGATAAATTGGTATTTTGAGTAATAGAGAACTCCTGGGAAAATGGGACAACAACCTAGTAAATTAAGTTCAAATTATAAAAGGGTGCCAGAGGATATACCCCGAGACAGTCCCCTCGGGGTCAAACTCGCAAACTGGGAAACTGATCCTTCTACAAAAGGAAAAGAGAAAGTAAAAATGATTCAATTCTGCATGAAAGAGTGGGTAAAAAAGGAAATCAGATCTGATCATGTGTACTGGCCAAAATACGGGTCTGATGAGGCATGGATTTGCCAGGCTCTAAATGTATTTGTAAATTCAAAAGAGCCATCTCAGAGGAAAAGCAAACAGAAGAGAAAAAAGGCTGAGACCCTTTAGAAGTATTGCCTCCGCCGCCAGCACCAGAAGCTGCCCTCCTCCCCCTGGCTCCGGGGCTTCCCCCGCCAGCCCCCCCTCCGCCCGCACCGGGGGCCTTTCCCCCGGCAGCCCTCCCGCCCCAATGGAGCTGGGGGGGAGCCCTGCCCCCGCCCATGCCGGGGATCCCACCCTTCCCATATATCTCGGGAATCCCAGCACCCTCAATTGCATCAAGGGAAAGGTCACACGTCCCGGCTTCAGCCCCTACCTCTCCTGCCTTGAGAAACCCGGCTTTAGCCCCGGTGCCCGCCTCCTGTGCTCCGGAATATCTGGCTTCACTGCCATACCCCACCCCCACCCTCTGCACCACAGAATATTCAGCTTCAGCGCCAGACTTTGAATCTGCCCCTCCTCCCCAGGGGAGTTCGGTGCTTTCTTCCCAAATCAACCCTCTTCTTAACGAAGGAGCACCATACCAGAATACAGGAGGTGCCATTAAGGCTCCGAGGCAGCCCAACAAGCCCTCCATTGCTAAACAAACAGAGGGAAGCCGAGAAATTCATTTCTTTCCGTTAAGAGAAGTACCTACGGGAGGAGGGGGAAGCGGCTTTGTGAGTGCTCCTCTAACCTCTACAGAGGTTAGGAATTTCAAAAAAGAAATTAAAGGATTATTAGAAGACCCCATAGGTACAGCTGAAATGTTGGACCAGTTCTTAGGTCCCAACATTTTCACTTGGGAAGAAATGCAATCAATAATGAAAATAATATTCTCCCAAGAAGAAAGAGAAATGATTAGAATTGCTGGAATAAAAATTTGGGGAAAAGAAAACCAACAAGGTCCACCCGGGGATCAGAAAATGCCCATTACACCTCCTAACTGGAACCAAAATGATGAAGCTGGGAGGGGACATATGAATGATTATTGTAATTTGATAATCAAGGGAATAAAAGAGGGGGCACTCTGAGGACAAAATGTCAGAAAGGCCTTTGAGGGGCAGCAAGGGAAGGAAGAAACCCCGACTGAGTGGCTGGAGAGGCTCCGAAAGAATATGAAACAATATTCTGGGAGAGACCCGGAGTCCCTAGCAGGGCAAGCCCTGCTAAGAGTTCACTTTGTCACTCATGCCTGGCCAGATATTAGAAAAAAATTGGAAAAAATAGAAGATTGGTATGAGAAACCATTACAAGACCTAGTAAGGGAAGCTCAAAAGATATATATGTCCGGAGGGATGAAGAAAAAGCCAAAGTGGGAGCAAAGATCATGATAGCCACTATGCGAGAGAGTACCTTCCAAAAAAAAATCTAAAGCCCTCAGGTAACACTCCTAAACATTCCAGATTCAGAAATGGTGGAAAAGAGAAAAATAAAACCTCAGCACAATCAAGATTCCAAGAACAACCCAGGGATGCCTGTTTCTATTGCAAGGAAGAAGGGCATTATCAAAGAGAATGCCCCCACCTGAGGAGGGATCTGAAAAGATTTCAAGAGACACGCACAGAAGAAAAATAGGGAAATCATGGGCTCTATTTTTGGGGGGATAGATACCATCTGGAGCCTTTGATAACTTTAAAAGTAGGCCCCGAAGAGGAAGTATTGGAATTTATAGTTGACACTGGGGCAGAAAAGACTTGTGTGATGAATATTCCAAAAGGGAGTAATGATATGGTAAAAGTAACAGGAGCAAAGGGGGAAGGATTTAAGGTCTCTGTCATTAAAGATGTGGTTATTGAAGGGGAAACAAAAATAGGGATAGGGGATGCTTTGTTAGCTCCTGAGGCTGGCAGCAATTTATTGGGAAGGGATTTACAAATCCAACTGGGGATTGGAGTCATACCAGAAGAAGGGAAAATGACGGCCAAAGTGTTTAAACTTAGCCAAGAAGATGAAAGCAAAATTAACAGAGAGGTTTGGGCTAGGGAAGGGAATAGGGGTGGACTAGATCTTGACCCCATAAGGGTCACAATTGAAAAAGAAGAAGGTCCCATTTGTGTACATCAGTACCCTATATCTTTAGAAGGGAGAAAAGGCTTAAAACCAGTGATAGAAGAATTAATAAAGGATGGGACACTAGAACCTTGTAAATCCCCTCATAATAGCCCTATTCTCCCAGTAAAGAAATCTGATGGAAATTATAAATTAGTGCAAGATTTAAGAGAAGTAAACAAAAGAACACGGGCCTGCTACCCTATGGTTCCTAATCCCTGCACTCTTTTAAGCAAAATTCCACCTCAACATCAGTGGTTTAATGTGGTAGATCTTAAAAATGCCTTTTGGGCCTGCCCACTGGCAGAGGAAAGCCGAAATATTTTTGCCTTTGAATGGGAAGATCCAAACACAGGGAAAAAGAACCAGTTGAGGTGGACTAAACTGCCACAGGGCTATTGTGAGGCCCCAAATTTATTTGGGCAAGCCTTGGGAGAAATACTACAAACCTTCCCCACTCCCCCAGGAATACAATTTATCCAATATGGAGATGACCTTCTAATATCAGGAGAAGATGAAATGAAAGTTAAAGGAGCTACCATAAAGCTTCTAAATTTTCTTGGGAAAAAGGGACTAAAGGCATCAAAAAGGAAATTACAGTTTGTGGAATCAGAAGTAAAATATCTCGGCCACCTGATAAGCAAAGGTAGCTGACAACTAAGTCCTGAAACAATTACAGGGATTTTATCCCTCCCTCCTCCCTCTTCAAAAAAGGAGGTTAGGAGACTGCTGGGGCTACTGGGATATTGCAGATTATGGATTGAAAGATATACACAAGCAGTAAAATTTTTATATGAAAAATTAACAGGGGGAGACAATATACAATGGACCAAAGATGATGATGATAATAAATTAGAAAAACTGAAGTTGAAACTAGCCTCGGTACCAGCCCTAAGCTTACCCTCACTAGAAAAACCCTTTCATTTATATGTGAATGCAGAAAATGGAGTAGCCCATGGTGTATTAGTCCAGGAATGGGGAGGGGTGAGAAGACCAATAGCTTATTTAGCTAAACTATTGGACCCAGTAAGCCGTGGCTGGCCAGTATGCATTCAAGCCATAGCAGCTACCGCTATTTTGGTGGAGGAGAGCCGTAAGCTCACCTTTGGAAGTAAACTGATTGTATACACACCCCATGCGGTCCGAAATGTGCTAAATCAAAAAGCTGAAAAATGGTTAACAGACTCCAGGCTATTAAAATATGAAGCAATTCTGATTGACAGTAATGATCTAACTATAGAAGCAAGCAAAAGCCTCAATCCGGCCCAATTCCTGTATGGAGAACCAAAAGATGACCTGGCACATGATTGCTTAGAAATTACTCAATACCAAACAAAAGTTCGAGAAGATCTAGCTGAACAAGCCCTCTTAGAAGAGGAAAGAATATATGTGGATGGTTCATCCAGATGCTTGCAAGGAAAAAGAATGTCAAGATATGCCTTAGTCGATGGGATAAATATGCAGGCCATCGAAAAAGGAAAACTACCTTCAAATTGGTCGGCGCAGTCTTGTGAATTATACGCTCTAAAGAGAGCACTGGAGCATTTAGCACACAAAAAGGGGACCGTCTATACTGATTCAAAGTACATACCTTTGGAAAGATCTGGGAAGAAAGGGGTTTACTAAATTCAAAGGGGAAAGAACTGATACATGAAGGCCTGATTTCAGAAGTGTTGGAAGCATTAAAATTGCCTGAAGAAATAGCCGTAGTGCATATCAAAGGACACCAAGAAGGGATGACCCCGGAAATAAGAGGGAATAACCTAGCAGACCAAGAAGCCAAAGATGCAGCAGAAAATGGGACTGAACCAATTATGTTAATCCTGACCCCAGAAAGGGGAGAATTGGAAATCCCCAAATTTAGTAAAGAAGAAGAAAAAGAATTATTTAAGATAGGGGGAGAACAAGATCAATCTGGAAAACGGAAACTTCCTGATGGGAGACAGTTACTTAATAAGCCACTCACTAAGAGATATTAGAAGATATGCATCAAAAAACTCATTGGGGTACTCAAGCTAGCTTGTGTGATCATTTTCTAAAAAATTATGGGTGTATTGGAATCTTTGGGGTAGCAAAACAAATAACTGGGAACTGTAGAACTTGCCAAAGAGTGACTAGGAAAATAATGAGAAAAACAACATTAGGAGGCCGTGAGTTAGCTCTGCGACCATTCCAAAGTATCCAAGTAGATTTCACTAAACTTCCTCAAGTACAGAGATGGAAGTTCCTATTAGTAATAGCAGACCACCTAACTTGTTGGGTAGAAGCAGTTCCTGCTACTAGAGCTACAGCTAACATAGTATGCAAAACCCTTCTGGAACAAATTATTCCCAGATATGGAATGGTTAATAAAATAAACTCAGGTAGAAGAACACATTTTACATCCAAAGTCTTACAACAAATAACTCAAGCCTTGGGAATAAAATGGGAATTACATACCCCCTGGCACCCACAAAGTTCAGGCCAAGTAGAAAGAGTGAACCAGACTTTGAAAAAAACTTTAACAAAATTAATGATTGAAACTCAAATGTCATGGGTAAAATGCTTACCTTTGGCTCTGTTGAGAGGCCGAACACAGCCCAGGTCAGACCTGGGAGTGTCTCCTTATGAGATGATGTTCGGATTACCCTTCCTTACTGCTCAACATGAAACAGCCACTTATGAAGTAGGAGAAGTAAGTGTCAAAAAATATGTCACCGCAATTGCCAGAACACTTGAAAATTTGCGGCTGAAAGGAATGATCCCTCAAACCACAGCTTTGGAGTTCAAAATTCATAATATCCATTCAGGGGAATGGGTACTAGTAAAAACATGGAAAGAACAATCTTTGACTCCACAATGGGAGGGTCCTTTTCAGGTACTGCTGATGACTGAGGCCGCAATCCAGACCAAGGAACGAGGGTAGATCCATGCCAGCAGAATCAAAGGACCTGTAAAAGAACCTGAAGAGTGGACTGTAATATCCAAACCAGGTGATACCAAATTGATTCTTAAACGGAGACCAGGTGGCAATGAGCTAGAACAATCTAAATAATCCAAGGGATATGCAAAGAATCACACCTAACTGAGAAGTAAAAGCCAAATTTATATCAGTGGCCCCTGGACAAATTCTGGGACATCGTGGAGAAGAATATTCTCACTTCAAACAGGAAGGGTTGGGACTGGATCAAACAGGGAACTCTCATGTTCTGATTCTAGCCTGTGATTTGTATTAAGAAGGCGGAGAATCACAACTTCCATCAGTGCCACATCATATACCCTGTTTGAATCATTCTAACACGGGGCATGCCAACCACGTCAAATATAAGTAATTAATCTAGAGGGAAATTGGCATTTCACACCGTCGACACCCTAGTTGTAAAGGGTGTCAAGCACAAAATCGACCCCCTATCCAGACAAAATCATAAGCAACAAAAGCAATAACTTTGCTCTGCAGATGGGAATTACTAGTGCCTGTTGAATGGGAAACACCTAAGATACGATAAGATACTACAGTTAAAAAGGTGCCAAAAGAAATTTGCCTAAAAGCTACAAAGGAAGTGACAAGGAAATAGAGGGCAAGACCGGGTCGGCCACTGTACTCGCCACCGAGAAGATCCAATACACCTGCTATGGGTTGCAACCTCATAGGCAAGGGAGGTGGGAGTATAAGCCATGCCGGACCTCTGTTATTCCTTCTTTTGTCACTTCTCCTGGTCCCTTTTGGGACACCGGCAAGACCATGTTACAAATGCTATCGAAAGCTCTACATGGAAAGACACCGGGGCTTCTTTCTTATTACTCATACCCATACCAACAGTCACTGTTATGACTCATCCAAATTAGGTATTTGCATGCATAAAGGAGAAAAATATTGGATTACAGAAAATTTAGGAACAAGTGGAAACAGACTAAGAAGCAATTGTCCAAAAGGAGAAAAATAGATTTGCTCCACAGCTGCCACCAGGGGAACAGTCCAAGATTTGGTAAAAGAGCAAGTGGTAAGTAAAGATACAAAGCCAGCACAGCAACCTCGCCCTATATTCACCTCACCACGCCAGGACCTGTATGCAAAGCTCAAACAACAAAGAGGAAAAAACCCCAAGGTTAGGAAAAAACCTGTTTGTGGAATTGGGGGAGAGGATAGGTAAAGAACTTAACATAACCAACTGTTGGGTCTGTGGAGGAGCTTTAATGACAGAAGAATGGCCACGGAAAGGTAGCAGCGTAGGCCCGGTAGAACTCCTTAAATGGAACCGGACAAATATAAGAGGGGGGAACCGACCTGAGGGGTGGATTTTAAGTTCAACAGTGATAGGGGAAGAATGCCTCTGGCAAACTGGGATAAACTTTCTTAATGAAGTAGGAAACACTCCCTGTAAAAGCTATAAAGTGAGTAACAAAACTTCAAGGTGGTGGGTCCCAGAAAAACCAACTTGGTATTGAGCCCAGAAAAAAGGAAAAGACTGTGTATATGATCATGAAGTTGGACTCTTTCAGTGTAATGACACGAGGAAAAATCCTTATTTTGGAATCCCAGAAATAGCCAAATTTGGGGAGAATATAAATCAACAAGAAGGTGATTATTGGAAAGCACCAGATGGCTTCTTTTGGATATGTGGGAAAAGGGCATCCCCAAGACTCCCTTCACATTGGAAAGGGAGTTGTACACTAAGAATCATTCAACCAGGGTTTTTCCTTTTCCCAGAACCAGTGGGAGATCAATTAGGTATACCTCTCTATGAAGACTTCAAAAGAAAGAAAAGAGATTTAATTGGAGGATTCCAAAAATGGAAAGATGAGGAATGGCCCCCTGAACGAATATTAGAAACAGATGGGCCAGCTACCTAAGCACAAGATGGAAGTTGGGGATATCAGACCCCAATTTACATGCTGAATCGTATCATCAGACTCCAAGCTCTTGTAGAAATCATAACCAATGAAACAGCTGGGGCTATGGAATTAATAGTCAGCCAGCAACGCCAAACCAGAGCTGCAATACATCAAAATAGGCTGGCTTTAGACTATTTACTGGCCGAAGAAGGCGGTGTGTGCAGGAAGTTCAATACATCGGACTGTTGTTTAAAAATTGATGACAATGGGGATGCCGTTCTAGATATGGCCAACCAAATCAGAAAAATAGCCCATGTACCAGTCCAAAAATGGGAATCAATGATGTCTGCTAACTGGTGGGATGGCATATTGGGGAAAGAATGGTGGAAGAAGCTAGGTTTCTTCCTCTTATGTGCTACAGCTAGTCTAATATTTCTCCCTTGCTTGATCCCCTGCTTTATTCGGCTAATCACCAGCATAGTTCAAGGCATGCAAGTTGTGGCAATGCCTACTGACCCAAAGTTGGCTATGTCTGGAACAGCACAAAAAATTATGGTATTAAAAAGACAAAGTGATACAAAAGACCCTCTTGAAGAAGCCAAATTGATCTGTGAAAAGAACGAACAGACATTAGAAGCCAAGAAAAAAGAATTATTGCTCAAGCCAAATGATTTATAAAATAGAAAAGGGGGGATTGTTATAAACATATATTATATTAGCTTCTCGCAAAGTATAAAGTAGATATTATATAACGTTAGAAATGCTTTCTGCTGTGTGGATGTAGTTTTCTCTCTTTTTAGCAAGAATGTTAGCAAGTGTGAGCACGTAAGATAACCTCCAAACGAACAGAGGATGAGGCCCGAAAAGCTGCTAATCAACACTTTGTCTAGGGAGCAAAAGGGCCCAAAGGCTACTCCGCCCGGAGAACGGGCGGCCAGGAGAGTCCGGGAGATTTTATCACCACTCTGCCCGGAGAGACGAAGAGGCCCAAAGCTGCAATCAGCCCTGTCTGTCTGGAGAATTAAGAAATCCACCCTACCATCGACTCTTGCCTAGCGGGCCCAACCCCAAGAATCAAGAGAAATAAAACCACAAGGCAGAAGACTAGGCACGCTCTAAAAAGGCGGAACCAAGGAGTGGCCATGCAGAACAGCTCCAGGAAAAGTTTTAATATGAATAAAGAACAGACAGTAAAAACGGTATAAAAAGGACTGACCTCTGGCATCAGGTGTGCTCTTGGCAGAGCGCCAAGGCAACTGGCTGTTACCCCGTTGCTTTATTTGATGTGTCTCTTATTGTCTTTATATTAAACCCCTTTAAATTCTCACAGGAGAGTGAACTTCGTTTTTCACAGAGAGAAGTTGTTCCCCCTGACAGCTAAGCTCCAACTACGGTGTCGCTTATGTCCTTCCCAGGACGGGCGGGAAAACGCCTCGGCGCAGCGCAGCGCTGGCCGGGAGCGGCCGGCACGGCACCGAGCGCGCTCCCCACTTCCCTCCCGCCCGCGCCGCTGCGGAGACCCCGGGTTCGCCGGAATCGGCCACATGCTGCACGGAGGGCAGCGCGGCAAAGGCGGCCTCCCCTCGTCGCCCGGGGAAGGCCGGCCTCGGATCCCCGCTCTCTCCACCGGCACGGGCAGTGCCAGCAGCCTCTCGCTGTGGCCGCCGCTGGCCGAAAGCCTCGCCGCGCACCGCCCGGCCGGCCCCGCCGCTCCGCGGGGTCACACGGCACCTGCCGTGGGCGGCCGCCGAGCGACAGGAAGCAGAAGCGCTCACCGCCGCGCCGCTCGCCGCCCCGCCCGGGCGCTCCTCTCCTCGCGCTACCACGATGGCGCCGGCCCGCCCCGCCTTCCCCGTCGCCTGCGGCGCAACGCGGCTGCTCCGAGCCACGCAGCACGCGTGCGGCCGGGCCCTGCCGAGCTGCCGGCGGAGCCGGGGCACAGCACGGGCGGGAGAGCTTCCGGCGAGGCTGGGCGGGCGGCGAGCGCGGCCGAGCGTGAGCGCGCCAGGCGGGCGGCGGCGCGATGGAGAGCTAGATGGAGGCGGCAGCACCGCGCGGCATAAAATAGCTGATCGTCCGGCAGCCGCCCGCTCCGCAGCCCCTCGGCTGCTGTCGAGAAGGGCCCCAGCCCTGGCCGCGCCGGTGGCGAGGCGGCTCCGCAGCCCGCGGGCAGCCCTGGCGGGGCAGGGGAGCACTGCGGGCAGCCCCGGGGCCGCGCAGCCGTCTGCAACGCGCGGTGGGAGCCGCTGGGAACTATTTTACACGTCCCGGGGGGCTGGAGAGGAGCACGGAGACCACGCGGCAGGTCGCTGCCGTTAGGGAAAATTAATCCACGATGCCTGAGGTTTATATCCGAAAAGGAGACAGAGGAGTCCTGCAACATTCTTCGACTACAGGGAGAGTCCATGGGGCTTTTCCCATGGCGTCTGTCAAACGGTTGCGGGATGCAGCCCCCTTTTGATGCCAAGTTCCCGGCCACAGCACCCTCTTCCTTTTCCCCATTGGCTGAGGTATTCGGGAGATACAGACTTCCGGAACTGCCTACTCTATGCGCCCCCCTCTAATATGCACCCCCCTCTTGGCATCGAGAAGAAAGAAAAGAACCCCATTTCCTAATGCTCTTAAGTCTTTGTTGCCTTGCTCTAGGTTCAGGAATTTAACACGGCCTTGATTAATCAACAGTCTCTGATGATTAGTAACAGTTCTAGAGAACTCCTAGTTTCTTCTGTTACTTCACTAGCCATAACTTCCTAGCCTTGTCTACAGGCCGATTCACACGGTCTCTTTGTAAAGACTCATCCATCTCATTCCTTTTAATCCCTCCTCTTTTTATTTGCTCTGTATTTGTCTTTACAAACCTTAATTACCATGGATTTAATTTTTTCTTCTGGAGTCTTCTTGGGTTTTGCTATTATTTGCAGTGACATTCTTTTCTGTCCTTTTGTAGTCATTTCTGGATCAGGTAGGCATGGCTGCTAGCGGCATCCCCTTGAGCACCTGCTGAAAGAGCTGCCGCCAGCATGGTGTCACGCATGGTAAAAAGATGAGAATTGCGATAGCATATAAGAGGAGAAATCGTATTCATTTAGCCCCTAGCTGGCCAGTTAACTATGAAAATATGTCCCATTCCCATCCTTTCAACATTTGGACAGGTCCACGAGCTGACGTTATTTCCTTTGTTATTTGTTTGACCACTTTTCCGCTGTCATCTGCTTGCAAACAGCAGCTCGAGTCATTTAATTTCCCACAAACTCCTCCTTCTTCTGCCAACAGATAATCTAATACTATCCAATGTTGAAATACCGCTTTCCTCATTTAAGTGGGTTGCTCAGCAAAAAGGTCAAGCGCTGTGGCTGGCTGGTTGGTAATTATTTCCGAGACAGCTTGTAACCTAATTATCTCCTTCAAATGATAAATGGGTTCCCAGGCATCTGGGATTAATTCCTTAGGTTTCCAAGGGGCTGGTCCATCGTGTTGGGTAACTTGTTCTGTTGGCCGTTCATCATTTCCCCGTTTTGGGGTGCTCCCTCCAGCCAGGGCTGCATCAGCTGACTGCTTTTCTCTAATTAAATCATCACAGATTTTGATTCCTAAGCGATTTCCCAGAACTTGTAGTAGCAAAAAGAACAACAGTCTACTAAATATACCATATCCCTGACCAGTTTGGAGGTAACCTGAGCTAAGCATGTTGGCCACAAATCCAATACTGTCCTTTCAAAGCCCGTGTTCCATTAGCAAAGGAACCTACCCATGGTCATCAATTGGTGGCTCAAAATACAGCAGGATTCCTGGGCCTAACGGTCCTCCAACAAGAGTTGCCCCACCATAAGGGTCCCAGCATTTGCATTTCCAAGCTCCCGCACAGGGTTCCCACCTACGTTTACATCTGCAAGCTGCTTGGTTGGATTTGGAGCAGAACTCACTAAAAGGCTTTGAGTTCCAATCCGGTGTGGCCATTCCCACTGATAATCACAAACAACATGTCTTCTACTTGTGGAATTTTTGTGGGGACTGCTCAAAAACAGGTGGTCAAAAAAACCCCTTGTCCCTCCCCATTGCTTTACAGGCTTCCAAATATTTTTGGTAAGTGTGATAAGAACGCCTTACGCAGCTACTGTTAGTGAGCCGAACAGGTATTTGATTGCATTTGCCTTGATATTTGGAACAATTGGAAGGAGGGCAATTGGGGGTCCAAACCCAGTTGTTCAAGCCCAGAGGGAAAGTCAATTGACAATTGCCTTTTCCTACAAAGACACGCCCTATCCTATTTAGGCAATAAGTGCCTGTTGGAGAAGAATGAAGTGGCCATGAACTTCCTTCTTTGGCCCCAAATCCCATCCCACTGTGGCCCTCACATTGACCCACCATTTAGGTTCAGCTGGGCTAGCCAACTATGGCCACTCTTCAGATCCTCCTGGCCCTCCACAGAGCCAGCAATTGCTAAGGTTAAAAACTTTTGCTACTTCTTCTCCTAAGGCTGCAAATTGATTCTCCCACTCCTGGCCTAAACTCAGCTGACCATATCAAAGTAGAATTAGTAAGGAAAATGTTTTAATAGTGTCATCTAATTAGCTAGTCTAATTTTCCCCTTGTCTTCTGCAGCACCTGTGGCAATTGAAGACACAGAAACCACTTAACGTAACAAAATGGCCACAAGTATTAGCCCCCAAGTGAGTGGAGATTCTAGAGGAGGGATGCCTATACAGTCTATTTCAGCAGACGGTCTGAAGGTAGGACTGCGGGGCTTCTTCCGATGTCGAAGCACTGCCTACTGCTCCGGCCCACTCCTGCAGAGTGTCAGTCACGGCCTCCCGGCCTTCTCCTCCAGCTGAGATGTGCAAATCTCTGAGGCTTCAGAGACCTTGACCCGAGAGTGACGGGTTCACCTGTGTTCAGCTTACTTGACTGTTTTCTGTCGTCAGTGACACTTGGAATGGGCCACGCCATTTCACCAGCACTGGCGCTTCTTTCTACTCCTTAATTAGGACTCAATCTCCTGGTTGGATGTTAAAAGCAGCAAAGTCCAAAGGCCGGGCTTGCGCCAGCTGAGTTTCCTGTTGAAGGGGTTTCACAAGAAGCAGGATCCTGGCCACAGATGGTTTTAAAAATGCATCTCTTGCCTCTACCCCCCCCCACTGGGTGGAGACTTACCAGGAGGGCAATTGCAAACAACGATTGAAAGGGAGATAACTGAATCTCTCTTCTGGGTTGGGCCCTCATTCTCACCAAAGCCAATGTCCAAAGCCCTACCCATGGCATCTTGGTTTCTATTACCAGCTTCAAAAGGTGTTTATTTCTCTCTTCATTGTTTTCTACCCGAGCCGAGCTCTGGGGGTGCCAGGGCCTATGGAGGTTCCATTGTGTTCCTAAAGAAGCCAAAACCCCTTGAAGGATCTTTCCTGCAAAATGAGTTCCCCTATCTGAATCTATTGCTTCTACAATGCTGTATCTTGGAATGATTTATTCCAAAAATGCCTTAAGAACAGATCCTGTCATTACTGAAGTAGTTGGAAATACTTCTGGCCACCTTGCTAGCTGACATACGATTACCAGAAGATATTAAGCCTTGCCACTTGGGGCATCTCCGGAAAATCCACCTGGCATCTTTGGAAGGGCCATGCAGCCCAAGGCCTCCCTCCTCTAGCAAGTTACTTTGTAACTTGGCTGTTGGCTTTAGCACAGATCAAGCAACCTTCAACAGCTCCTTTTGCCAGTCTAAAAAGACCCCCAGCAACATACATCATGAGATAGGCTTCTGCCAATCCTCAGGAAGTGCAAGAACTCTCTTAATGGAGTTGCTTTAATATTGGTAGGGCCAAAGGTTCTGGTATCTCTTGTTTGCCATCCCTTGGAAACCAATTCTTGCCTTTTTTCTCTGCCACACGACTTTTAACTGTATGTCAAACTGCTGTGGTAGAAAAGACAGCTTCCTGGGCAGTGATGGAGTCACGGGGAGCAAAGGGGGCATCTTGGAGAGTTCTGGCAGAAGTGTGGCTTTCTGAGTTTCTTCATCCACCAAAAAGGAGACAGAGGAGTCCTGTAACATTCTTCAACTCCAGGGAGAGGCCATGGGGCTTTTGCCATGGAGTCTCTCAAATGATTGCGGGATGCAGCCCCCTTCTGATGCTAAGTTCCTGGCAACAGCACCCTCTGAGGTACTCGGGAATTACAGACTTCCGGAACTGCCTACTCTATGCCCCCCTCTAATATGCACTCCCCTTTTGGAATGGAAAAGGAAGAAAACCAAACTATTCCTAATGCTGGGAAGTCTTTGCTGCCTTGCTCTAGGTTCGGGAATTTAGCAGGGCCTTGGCTGAGCAACAGTCTCTGTTGATTAGTAACAGTTTCTAGAACGAATACTTTCTTCTGTTACTTCCCCCCCTGTAAATTCCTAGCCTTGTCTAAGGAGAGATTCACACGGTCTCTTTGTAAAGACACATCTATCTTACTCCTTTCACTCCCACACCTTCCTTGCGGTGGAACGGCTCTCCCCGGCACAGCACCTGGCACAAAACCCCCGTATACGCACACACACACCTGCACTTACCCTGCACTCCACTGCACACACACACACACACACCTCCCGCATACTAACACCCCCTCCACATCCCCACCATGCTACTTGCAGTGGCCCCGCCCCTGCCATCCCCACCGGCTGGCAGCACCCACTCCTCGCATGCTTCCCCATGCCTTGCATTTCCTTGCTGCCCCCTCTGTAGCCTTCCCTCAACCTGCCTTTTCTCCCCTGCCTTGCACTGACTTGCTCACCCATCCCCCACCTGACTTCCTTTCACATTCATCTAGGTCTGGCCTCACCTTTCCTTTTCCTTCTAGGACCCTCATTGCCTTGCCTCGCCTCGCAAAGCCACCACTTGCCTTGCCTTGCCCTTGAACCCCTCCCTTGCCTTGCATGACCTTGCTCACCCCTCCCCCACCTGGAATTCAACACCCCTTTTCAATGACATTTCTGGGCCTTGCCCTGCCCTTTCTGCTCCTCCGAGGAATCTCAAAGCTCTCAAGCATCTCCGGTGTTTCAGGATCCCATGAGAGGAAGACCAGGGGAGGACGCATGTTGCCACACTCATCTCTGTGGGCAGCCTTTGTCTGGGAGCAATCCTTGCATGTCTTGAACCTTGGAGGGGCAATTCACATTTTGCCCTTGAGCTCGGGGACCAGAAAGAGAGTTCTTTTGCATACAAGGGAAAGCAGGTAGCTCAAGTCTTTTAGGTACAGAGGAGAGATGACCCACGCGGGATCAAGGCCACACAGAGCACTTGGTCCTGGCCACTTTTGTGTACCAGCAGTCCTTGAATGTACTTCTCACCTGCCTTGCCTGGCCTTGCCTTGGCAACACAACAGTTGCCTTGCCTTGCCCTGCTAGCCCTCTGGAGCCTTGCATTCCTTTGCAGGGCCATGCCCAGCACATGACCTGCCTACTGTTTTCCTCCAGGGCCTTGGCTTGCTGAGCCCTTCCTGTTTCTGCCTGGCCTTCCCATCAGTGGCCCTTCCTTCCTACAGCCAGCCTTGCCTCTAACTTCTGGACCTTCTCTTGTCTACCACTCCATTTGCTTTCCCCTCACTGCTCTGGCCTTGCCTACCTCTCCCTTGACTTGGCCACAATTGCCTGCACTCGGTTTGCAGCGCCTTGCCTGCATGGAAGGCAAGGGAAAGAGTGGTAGGCCGGGCAAAGCAAAGCCAGCAAGTTGTAGGCAGTGCGAGGCAAGGCAGACGTAGGCAAAGGAAGCAGAGCAAGGGTACCTTAAGAAGAACTAGACAAGGCAAGGCCAAGAGACTCGGAGTGCCTTTCCTTGGGAAGGCAAGGACATAGTGCCAGTGTTGCTGGAGCAGATGTTAAGGTACTGTGGGGAGGAATAGTCCAGCAAGACATTTCTCTTCTGGCCCCTGTGCGTGTGGGGGCAATTGTTGGACATATTCAATACTGGAGGCGGATCAGTCGCTGGATGTGTTGTATTTTGGAGGAGGGGATGCCGTTTCTTTGGAGATGGGCTTGTAGTTGCTCTCTTTGGCAAGGAAGGCAGGTTTGGATGTGCACATCAGGTACTCCTAGGGGTTTTAAAGGCTTTTCCCAACAGGCAGAGCTCTCTCTGGGTTCGAGCTGTTGAGCTGTCAGTGGGAATGCAAAGGCCAAGCTCTTAAGCTATTTGTCCTGGTGCCTTCAGTGTGTGAGCAGTCCCTGGTGCCGTTGCCTTTGGATCCTGACTCTGGGAGAGGGAAGGCTTAGGATGGTACCTAGAGCTGAGAAGGAGAGTGCTGAGAACAGCGTGTGTGCTGCTAGTTTGAGGGGTGCAGGTGAAGTTGTAGGCAGCAAGATCTTCCTCAGCTGGCACTGTTTTGAGCCCTGTTTTTGCCAGATGGTTTCAAGTTGGTGGGCGGAATCTGCGAGAGGGAAAAGATTTGTTTGGGCCAAAGAGGTGTGGTGTAAAGAAGAGTGTGCTCTTGGAAGGGGAAGATGAGGGCAACCTTTTTGTCCTGACACCGTTGATTTGAGTGCAGGGCCGTTTGCAAGTTGCCTCTGTCTGCCCTTGGGGTGGTTTCGAGCTGGGCCAGGTGCTTGGCCTTCTTTTGCAAGTCTGCAGCGCCGTCGTGTGGTTGTTTCCATGAGCGCTGACAGTGCCCGGCAAAAAGCGCTTGCCTGGCGCGGCCCCAGTCGTGTGGAAGCAGTTGGTGGAAGAGCTCCGCTGTGCATCCTGCCTCTTGGAGACATAAAAGGATGTAACCCTGCGCGTAGCGGGGAAGCAAGACGAATCTTTTCATTGTTGGCTGAGCAGTTTCTAAGTCGCAAAAGTAAAGGCAGTTTCAGCACGGCCTCTTTCTTTCAGAACCTTTTCTGTGCCATCATGAACATGCTCAACATGCCACTCGCACCCGCTGAACTGCATCAAAGGCCCTGGAGATAGGCGCTTTCCTTCAAGCTCTCTGTAGCATCCTACCCTCCACCTCTGGCGGATCCCAAAGCCCTTCCAAACATCCAGCAGCTGCACGCAGAGAACAAGTGCTAGAACAAGGCGCTGGCCTTCCTAGTCCTTTTAAAGTCTGTGAACTAGGCGAAACATTCCAGTGAGCAGCACTTTCCTTCGCAACTATATCTAGAGCATCATCACATTCTCTCCAAGTGGGTAAGTCCACCCTTGCAGCGCAGCGTTTGCAGCCACAGTTCGGACTGAGAGATAGGCCAGGTGAGAAAGCATTTCTTGACTATCCCTCTTCTCTGGAAGACTTGATACTCGCAGCGCGACCACGTCCACACACCTTCAGTGTGGCCAGGTTCAAGCAGCTAGAGCTCCCAGAGATGGGAGAGTCAGGAGAGAAGACGTTCCAAAAGTACCGTGTACTTACAGCAGCATTAAAACTGTGCACAGCAGTCTGCAGCACTGTAGACTGCGGCTTCTCCGACAGACGAGCCATCCCATTGTTGCCTCTCGCAGCCTGCTTGCTAGCTGCTCTCCTGAAGAAAAGAACTAGAAGAAAAAGCCAGTGCTGGGCTGCACGTTCCCCTTGCCTTACGTAAAGCCACCTAAACTCCCCGCTGCACTCTCTACTTCCCCTCTCCTTGGAAGCGACCACTGTGTTTGCTGCATCTCGAAGCCTAAAGTTAAGCGCCAAAGTTTCCAAGGATGGTTGGAAGAGGGATAAGTAGAAGCACAAGGAAGTAGTTGTCGTTGAACTTCCTCCTTCTCGATGCTAACGTGAATTGGGCAGGCAGGCGAGTGCCAGCCATGCTCCTTTCTCAGTTTGTACGCTGCGGACAGCGGTGCTCTGCGCCTTCGTTCGGCCTCTTTAGTACCCATGTCGCGCTTTCATTGTGCCGGAGTCGAAGCGTCGTCTACTTCTCGCCCAGAGAGCACGGTGCCGGCAGCGAAATGCCCCAGCCGACTGATTCTGCCGACACACGCCTGGTCTATGCACTTTTCTCGCAGCGACATACAGCAGCACTTTCGGTCTTTCTTGTCGTCCAAATGGAAAGGGAAAGATTCTCTGCTATGTCCCGCCCAGAGAACAGTTTTAGGTCAACCAGCACGCCCAGAGCTTGCCCTCGATGCGTGGAAACTTGTGTTTGCACCACATTCAAGTGGTAGCCGTCTTTCCTTTACAGGCTGCAGAACGCCGTCAGATCCCGGTGCTCTCTGCACCTGCCTTCTCAGTTCCAATACCGCCACGCACAATACAGCTTTGCAGGAAGCAAACACGCGGATAGTCATGTCGCTCAGAAGAACGTGCCAGGACGAAAAGATGTTCTTCCTTTCTCCTCCTCGTCGCCCAGATTGTGGTGCTGTATTAAAAGCCTTGGCCAGCGAAAGGCTAATCCAGCAAGTGTTTCTCACCTGATGCATTTCGCTGAGGGAGAGCTGAGGAAAATCCTTGCACAGCACACTGCGGATGCGTGCAGTACACATGCTGAAGAGAGCCACAGCTAAAAGCAATCGCTGGGCTTCAGTTCTGTCCAGACGGCAGAAGGCGAAGAACGAAGCAGCTGGGCACCGCGTTAACGTACTCAGTGGACCGAATTTCAAATGTCCAGCCAAGAGCTGCTTCACAAGCAGATTCAGCTGAGAATGCTCTGGCTGGTTCACAAAGTAAGGCGTAGCCGTTGCACTCTATCACACTCTCAGGCCAGAAGAAGTTTCTTACACCTTCAATGCTGCAGCGTCCATGCAGCTGGAGCACACGCAGTAGGACGCGTCCAGATAGACGGCGGTCTTCAAGTACCCCCTTCTCCAAGCAGCCTTGAAACTGAGCACAACACACTGCGGTTTGGGAGCTTCCTTCTCAGATAGACGTGCCGTCACGTTATTCACTCTCGCAGCTCCGTTGCCCACTTGCAGCAGCTGCTACCAAAGCAAAATGCTCCAGAAGTAAAAAGCACTGCCGGGCTGTACTTTCGCCTTGCCGCACGTGAAGCACCATAAACTGTCCGCTGTACTCTGTATTTCCCTTCTCCGCCGCATCTACCACTGTCATCTCTGCATCTCGAAGCATAAAGCTCGGCACAATTCTTCCCAGGGAAAGCTGGAAGAGAAATAGGTAGCAGCACAAGTAGCTGCAAGTGGAACTTTTGTTTTCAACTGCTAACGTGAATCCGCAAAGAAGCGAGCGGCAGCCACGCTTCTTCTTGCAGCCTGTGCGATGCGCACACCAGCTCGGTGCTCTGCGCCCTCATTCGTATGCTCTTCGTACCATGTCGCGCTTTTCATTCTGCCGGAGTCGAAGCGTCGTCTACTTCTCGCCTGAGAGCACGGTGCCGGCAGAGAAACGCTCCGGGCTTCTGCCTCTGCCGAAACACGCCTGGGCTATCCCTCTCAGCCTTAAGTAGCACAAAATGCTGTCTGCGTTGTGGTCTTAATCTTAAGGGAAAGATTCTCGGCTTCGGCTCGCACAGAGAACTTTGCTGGGACAATACATGTGTTTTATTATCCTTTCTCGCAAGAAGACTATGGTGCTTCTTTGGAACTGTTGGCCAGTGTAAGGCTAATCCAGCAAGTGCTTCTCTCCTGACACATTTCTCTGAGCGAGAGCTTCGGCGGACAGTTGGGCTCTGCGAAGCAGAAAGTCTGTGCTTGCACGTAGCGCTGAGGAGAATCTGTGCACAGCGCGCTCTGGATGCGTGCAGTACACACACTAAAGAGAGCCAAAGCTCAATGTCTCAGTTCTGTCCAGCGCCGGAAATTGAGAAGAACGCAGCCCCAGAGCTCTGGGCTGGAGTGTGCGATGGTTATGAGCTGTGCCGCTCTTCTGCGTGTCTACTGCACGCATCCATAGTGTACAGTGCAAGGATTTTCCTCAGCTCTCGCTCAGCGAAATGCATTAGAAGGGAAGCACATGCTAGATTAGCCATTCGTTAGCCCACGCTTTCAGTAGAGCACCACAATCTGGGCGACGAGGAAAAGCAAAGAAGAACATCTTTTCGTCTTTGCACGATCTTCTCTGCGAGACATCTCTCCACGTCTTTGCTTCCTGCAAGGCTGTAAGGTGCGCGGTGGTACTTGGAAGGGAGAAGGCAGGTGCAGAGAGCACCGCGATCTGACGGCGCTCTGCAGGCTTAAAGGAAAGAAAGCTACCACTTGAATGTGGTGCAAATACCAATTTCCACGCGTCGCGGGTAAGCTCCGGGTAAGCTTGGTGACCTAAAACTGGGCGCTGAGTGAGAAGTAACCGAGAATCTTTCCCTTTACATTCCGGCTCCAACGCAAACAGAATGTGATGCTACTTAGCGCTGCGAAGGAAAGTGCATAGCCCTGGTGTGTTTGGGAAGAATCAGCAGCCTGGAGCGTTTTTCGGGAGCCTTTCTCCGCTGGCACCGTGCTCTCTGGGCGAGAAGTAGACGACGCTTCGACTCCGGCAGAATGAAAGCGCGACATGGTACGAAGAGCATTAAAGAATGAGGGCAGAGGGCCGAGCTGGTGTGTGCATCGCACAGGCTGCAAGAGGAAGCCTGGCTGTCACTCGCTTGTTTCCGGATTCACGTTAGCGTTTTAAAACAGAAAGTTCCACTTGCAGCTACTTGTGCTGCTACCTATTTCTCTTCCAGCTTTCCCTGGGAGGAATTGTGCCGAGCTTTATGCTTCGAGATGCAGAGATAACAGTGGTAGATGCGGCGGAGAATGGAAATACAGAGCACAGCGGACAGTTTATGGTGCTTTACGTGAGGCAAGGGAAAGTGCAGCCCGGCAGTGCTTTTTACTTCTGGAGCATTTTGCTTTAGTAGCAGCTGCTGCAAGTGGGCAACGGAGCTGCGAGAGTGAATAACGTGACGGCACGTCTATCTGAGAAGGAAGCTCCCGAGCCGCAGTGTGTTGTGCTCAGTTTCAAGGCTGCTTGGAGGAGGGGGGTACTTGAAGACCGCCTTCTATCTGGACGCGTCCTACTGCGTGTGCTCCAGCTGCATGGACGCTGCAGCATTGAAGGTGTAGGATACTGCTTCTGGCCAGGTAGTGTGATGAATGGAAACGGCTGCGCCTTACTTTGTGAAGCAGCCAGAGCATTCTCAGCTGAATCTGCTTATGAAGCAGCTTTTGGCTGGACATTTGAAATTCGGTCCACTGAGTACGTTAACGCGGTGCCCAGTTGCTTCGTTCTTTGCCTTCTGCGGTCTGGACGAAACTGAAGCCCAGCGATGGCTTTGCGTTTTGGCGCTCTTCAGCGCGAACACTGCACGCATCCGCAGTGTGCTGTGCACGGATTTTCCTCAGCTCGACGTACAATCATTTTCTTGCTGTTTCCAGAGTCTAAACTCTTCGTGAAACTCTCGCTCAGCGAGATGCGTCAGTTATGAGGCACTTGCTGGATGAGCTTTTCGCTAGCCAAGACTTTCAATACAGCACCACAATTCAGGCAAGAAGCAGGAGAAAGGAAGATCATCTTTTCGTCCTTCCACGTTCTTCTCTGCGAGATGACTATCGGTGTCTTTGCTTCCTGCAAGGCTGTAAGGGGCGCGGTGGTACTTAGAACTGAGAAGGCAGGTGCAGAGAGCACGGCGGTCTGACGGTGCTCTGCTGGCTGTAAAGGAAAGACGGCAACCACTTGAATGTGGTGCAAACACAAGTTTCCAGGCGTCGCGGGTAAGCTCCGGGTAAGCTTGTTGACCTAAAACTGTGCGAGACGGAGCTGAGACTCTTTCCCTTTCCATTTGGACGACAAGAAAGACCGAAAGTGCTGCTGTATGTCGCTGCGAGGGAAAGTGCATAGACCAGGCGCGTGTCAGCAGAAGCAGTCAGCTGGGGCATTTCGCTGCCGGCACCGTGCTCTCTGGGCGAGAAGTAGACGACGCTTCGACTCCGGCACAATGAAAGCGCGACATGGGTACTAAAGAGGCCGAACGAAGGCGCAGAGCACCGGGCTGGTGTCCGCAGCGTACAAACTGAGAAAGGAGCATGGCTGGCACTCGCCTGCCTGCCCAATTCACGTTAGCATCGAGAAGGAGGAAGTTCAACGACAACTACTTCCTTGTGCTACTACTTATCCCTCTTCCAACCATCCTTGGAAACTTTGGCGCTTAACTTTAGGCTTCGAGATGCAGCAAACACAGTGGTCGCTTCCAAGGAGAGGGGAAGTAGAGAGTGCAGCGGGGAGTTTAGGTGGCTTTACGTAAGGCAAGGGGAACGTGCAGCCCAGCACTGGCTTTTTCTTCTAGTTCTTTTCTTCAGGAGAGCAGCTATCAAGCAGGCTGCGAGAAGCAACAATGGGATGGCTCGTCTGTCGGAGAAGCCGCAGTCTACAGTGCTGCAGACTGCTGTGCACAGTTTTAATGCTGCTGTAAGTACACGGTACTTTTGGAACGTCTTCTCTCCTGACTCTCCCATCTCTGGGAGCTCTAGCTGCTTGAACCTGGCCACACTGAAGGTGTGTGGACGTGGTCGCGCTGCGAGTATCAAGTCTTCCAGAGAAGAGGGATAGTCAAGAAATGCTTTCTCACCTGGCCTATCTCTCAGTCTGAACTGTGGCTGCAAACGCTGCGCTGCAAGGGTGGACTTACCCACTTGGAGAGAATGTGATGATGCTCTAGATATAGTTGCGAAGGAAAGTGCTGCTCACTGGAATGTTTCGCCTAGTTCACAGACTTTAAAAGGACTAGGAAGGCCAGCGCCTTGTTCTAGC